>NC_047084.1:440136895-440452396 GCF_902459505.1 Geotrypetes seraphini | reverse complement strand
ATGTCTGATCCCAAGTCAAATAGAGTAGGATATGCTCAGGAACAAAGTATTATTAAATGGAAATGGTACATTTCTCAAAGAGCTAAAATAGGTGAGCATGGGGTAGCTACTTTGCACGAAAAAATAGCTAATATTCCTAACGGAGAGCTGGAAATCATAAAGCCAGTATATGCTCATGAATCCCCAGTGAAATGGGGAGTGGGATATCTTTTTACTGACTCCTGGTCGGTCGCTAATGGTCTTGCTACATGGTTAATGGGGTGGAAGTCCCATAATTGGTTAACTGTGGGGTAAAGAATTGTGGCTAGACATAGAAAAAATTGTACAGGAGACAATAGTGTCAGTATTTCATGTAGATGCACATATGCCTGTTGATTCAATGGAACGATTGTTTAATTCCCAAGCAGATACTGCAGCTACCATTTCTGTAACAACTACTAATGAAATTCCTAAGGTGGAAGAATAGTTGGAAAGTACAGCCATTTGGGCACATCAGAAAAGTGGACATCTTGGAGAAAAAGCTACTTACAGGTGGGCTCAGGAACGAGGGATTCCTTTGATCTAACATATGATCGGAAAATGTCCGGTGTGTCAACATATCAAGAACGGGAAGTACCACATAAGGTAATGGGGCACGGGGCGATTTGCCAGCCCAGATTTGGCAAATGGATTTCATAGGACCGTTACCCGAAAGTCGTAAATGTAAATATATGTGTACTGCTGTAGATTATTATTAGCATTCCCTTGTGCTTCTGCGTCACAATGGAGCACTCTAAGGACTTTAGACATGATTATTCAGTATTATGGTATGCCCTTACAAATATCACATTTTACGGGAGGGCAGATAAAAGAATATGCTAAGGAAAATAATATTGAATGGGTATATCACATGCCCTATTATCCCCAGGCAGCGGGATTAATTGAATGGATGAATGGACTTTTGAAAGAGGCCCTTAAAAAACTAACTACAGATGACAAATATGGGCAGTGGAGGGATAATGTAACCCCCAATTTGACGATTGGGAAACTGTCCATAGCCAAAATCTGGATTAGCAATCCTAAAGGACCTCCGGAACCAGCGGAGGTGATTGCAATCGGGAAAGATAAGGCTCTCCTTGTAATGAAACCGGGAGTGGAAAAATGGGAATATGTCCCTCAGGAGAAATGTTATTTGAGAGAGTAATAATGTTTTCTGAAACTTGCAGATATACGTGTGCCTTGGAATCCTTGGAATATGGTATGGGGTAAGAGGCGCTGCCCCCGGGCGACGTATTACAATTAAAGAAGGGGTCGTTACGTCATGGAGATGGAAGCATTCTTCAATGAATCGGAAGCAAGATAACTTCACTTGCAGCGCTAACTCCAGATGTATCATTGCAAATGTGACAACAAGAGACCATACATGGATTACAGAAATTAAAAGCAATGAACACACTAGAAATGAGCAGATATGGAGGACCGTGTTTAATAAACAATTTCAAGCACCAGAAGTACAATGTAATGATACTCATGTGTAAATATGTAGTGTTACCCCTCATACTAGGGGAACCTCAGAAGCAATTTTTCTGGGCACCTAAATTTAATTTTAACATTTTGTGACTCCACATTGCAAGGGCGAATTTGTAAATTACAATCAATAATATATGATGTGTGTGAATGGACTATATTATTGAAATAGCACCACGCGTAATATGTGTGGTGACTAATGAGCCAATAATACCAAAAAATGATAGTACCCTTTGCAGGATGCTTACACAATATGTCAACACTTCTTTGGCAGAATCAAACTTATGTTTGAACACCTGATATAAGATTCTGGGAGAACAACTTTTCCGTTCCAAATTGGGATTTAAAGTTGGGAAAGTTAAAAGCTATAATACTAGGATCCCGTATGATAAATCAGTCCATAAGGAATTTGAACAAAAGCATCACCAGATTAGTAATTATACTAACCATAATAGTACTTGTTCTGTCCTTGTGGAATTGTTATGTGGTTTATGGACTATGCTATAAATCAACACGGCCCACGATGGTATCCTATGGCAGTATCACTCAATAAGGACCGAATGTGACACGAATGTGAAACGTATGGTATGAAAGAATTATTAATATTGAATGACACTGCCTAGGATCCATGATAGCTGTTACAGGGAAACACAAGTATTATGAAAACAGCAAGGCCAGTAATTTTCAGCATCTGCTGATAAACTGCCTATTATGAGAGCAGGTCATTGTCAGCACACGAGCAAAGCCAGGAATTTTCAGCACCTGATGATAGGTGCTTGACAGAAACACACTCTCACCGCATGAGATAAGCACGCGTTTGTATATCCAATCTGGCTAAAGGGGGTAGGGGAAAAAGTATCCAATCCTTAAAGAGGGGCTGGGTATACAACCCACGAGCTACCCCACGAGCTAAGCTAGATGTTTTCAAGACATGCTGATTGGGGATTACATTCTCAACATGAGATAAGCACGCGTTTGTATATCCAATCTGGAAAAAGGGGGTGGGGGAAAAGTACAATTTAAGGGGGGAAAGTTACCTGTAAGGAAGGGACATTTCCACTGCTGATACGCTGTGTGATGACATTTTGATTAAGCCTCTCGTTCGTGGTCCCCCGACAAAGTGATGATGTAATAACCGGTAATGTATTAATTCAAACTCTGTACTTAATCAATGATTATGGCTAGAAATATTGTATATATGTAATAAAACTTAATTTGTATACTATTTTGATTTCCTGGCATTCTGTCCAGTGCGGAAAGTGACTGAAGGTATTTGGTAAGCCTTTTTAAATAGTAATACACTCTCACACTCATTCGAGCAATTTCTGGGCTAGCTGATGGGGGGGAGTGAATGCGGTATGCATGGAGTGTGTATGTTGTTTTTTTTCTGTTCTTTTTCAGGATCAGGGATTATGTAAGGGGGGATTATTTGTTTGATTTGCCTGTATTTTGTATATTGAAAACTGGCTGAGCAGATGGCCATGACCCACCTGGACATTACATCTGGGAGTCAATTTGCAGCTGGATTGATTTTCTATTCTTTGTATCTGCATTATTGATTTGGAATGTTGCACTGTTATTGCTTATGGTTGTGTTGTGGTTGTATTGCTTGACCCAATATATTATTTAAAAAATAATAATAATAAAACTAAGGGCTCTTTTTACAAAGGCACACTAGCGGTTTAACGCGCGCTAAACCACCGGACATGCTAGCAGCTACCGCCTCCTTTTGAGCAGGTGGTCGTTTTTGGCCAGCGTGGGGGTTAGCGAGTGATGAAAAGTCACGCGCGTTAACCCCGCTAGCGCGGCTTTGTAAAAGGACCTCTAAATAAATAAATAAAATATGTGTTTCACACACAGTTGCTTCTTGGCTAGACACCTGCTTCCGGATTCTATCTATGGTGACTAAAGTTGTGTAAGCAAATAAGCATGCATTTCCAATTTGCACATGCAACTTAATTGATTAATAAGCTAATCAGTATGAATTATTGGCTCCTATTGACCAATTATTAGTATTACCTGGCCTTAATTGGAATTTTCACACAGAGGATCTGATTCTGTAACTGACGCTTGCCATGGCAGGCTTCTAGAAAACCAGTGCCTGCTGCATGTCAATCACAGAATCATGGCTATCAAGGACCATAAGTGCAGGAAAAGTAGGCCAGGGTTTGACAGACCTACATTTCTGGTATCTAGGGTTCTTGCAGAATTGCAGTCAATGGTGCCTAGTGATTCTGAAGTCCGGTGCCACCCCTAAACAAGCCAATGTCTTAATTTCAGTGTCACTAGGTGCTGCTAGGCACCATGGACCCAGTCACTGGTCCCTGAGGGTGTCTAGTGACATCTAATTTTTTAAATGAGTTTTTAATTGGTTTGTAATAGTAGACCAATTATCATCAACAAGAGGTTCAAACAAGTGGGAGTAGAAAAAAAGCACAATGGAGTGTAGTGATGTAATCAACTCAACTACAGCTCTTTATTAAAAATTCTTCATAAAGGACTCAACACAATTTGTGTTTCGACTAACAAGCCTTCATCAGGAGTCCAAATCTATAAGACATATTAATAAACATTATCAAAAGATACAATAATTAATTTAAATAATACCCATTAATAAAATGTTTATAAATAAATATATAATGATTGGCTCCTTACCAGAAATAATCTCATTCAAATATAGATGAATACATAACGAGCTCCTATAAAATGCAACCCTGAAGAAAAAAAATACAATGATGTAATATGCAATGAACATAATGTAATGGAATATATGCATTACATTACATTGCATTGGTATCTTCTATCCTGTCAATACCTTTCAGTTCTAGGCGGTTTACAACAAGAATTGACCTGGGTATTCCCAGGGAGATTTCAAGGTTAATAGATATAGTTTGTGTCGGGATCTGTGGAGGGTCAATCAGGTTTAGTTAGATCCTTTGATAAATTTATTGAATAGTGTAGATTTAAGTTCTTTTGTGAATGTTTTCTAATTGGACGTCATGGTCAGCAGATTGGAGAGGTGGCGGTCTAGTCTCACTGCTCTGGTGGCTAATAGTCCGTCATATATTTTTTTGCTTTGTATGGGGGTGGGCAAAGTAGTTCTCCTTGGTCTGGATGTGTTTTTCCTGATTAGTCGGTTGTTCAGATAGCTTAATCTGTTTCCATTTAGGGCTTTGAATAGGGTGCAGTAGAATTTGTATTGTATGTGTGATTGTATTGGGAGCCAGTGTGATTCTCAGAAAGCGGTGGTAATGTGGTCATATTTTTTCACCGAGTATATCAGTCTAAGAGCTGTATTTTGGACTGTTTGTAATTGTTTTAGCATGTTGGTGGGGCATCACAGGTATAGGATGTTACAGTAGTCTAGGAGTCCTAGGATTAATGCTTGTACCAGGAGTTTGAATTGTTTGTTGAAGTATTTTTGGATTTGCTTTAAGTTGCGCATATATATATTCATCATACAAATTACATGAATATCTATATAAAAGGAATACAGTCCAAATATATTATACCAACAGTCTTAACATATTGATAATATTTTAAAAAATGCTAAAAATCTTTAGTCAAACCATATTGTGCCAAAAGTCTTAGAAAATAATTGTTGATAATGAAAAAAATGTGATTACATCGCTACTCTCCATTGGGCTTTTTTCTACTCTCACTTGTTTGGACCTCTTGTTGACTTTTGCGTGGGTAGTCTATATCTATCTTTGTTTGCTCTGGACCAATTATCATGCCACTTAAAAACATAAGAACTGCATCTGCTGGGTCAGACCAGAGGTCCATCATGCCCAGCAGTCTGCTCACGCAGCGGCCCATCAGGACCAGGACCTGCATAGTAATCCTCTATCTATACCCTTCTATCCCCTTTTCCTTCAGAAAATCATCTACCGTATTTTCACGCAAATAACGCGCACCCGTATAAAACGCGCACACGGGTATAGCGCGCAGAAATCACGATAATATGTACAAAAACTTTGGTATACCGCGCTCACGGGTATACCGCGCATGCTGCCCGACTCTCCGTTCACCCCCCCTGACTTCCGTGCACTGTCCCCCCTTGAAGGTCTGTCCCCATCCTGAAAGCCTGATGCCCCCCCCCGACATCCGATACATCCCTCCCCCGAAGGACCGCCGACTCCCCAACAATATCGGGCCAGGAGGGAGCCCAAATCCTCCTGGCCACGGCGACCCCCTAACCCCACCCCGCACTACATTACGGGCAGGAGGGATCCCAGGCCCTCCTGCCCTCGACGCAAACCCCCCTCCCCCCCAACGACTGCCCCCCCCAAGAACCTCTGACCGCCCCCCCCAGCCGACCCGCGACCCCCCTGGCTACCCCCACGACCCCCCCACCCCCCTTCCCCGTACCTTTGGTAGTTGGCCGGACAGACGGGAGCCAAACCCGCCTGTCCGGCAGGCAGCCAACGAAGGAATGAGGCCGGATTGGCCCATCCATCCTAAAGCTCCGCCTACTGGTGGGGCCTAAGGCGCGTGGGCCAATCAGAATAGGCCCTGGAGCCTTAGGTCCCACCTGGGGGCGCGGCCTGAGGCACATGGGCCCAACCCGACCATGTGCCTCAGGCTGCGCCCCCAGGTGGGACCTAAGGCTCCAGGGCCTATTCTGATTGGCCCACGCGCCTTAGGCCCCACCAGTAGGCGGAGCTTTAGGATGGATGGGCCAATCCGGTCTCATTCCTTCGTTGGCTGCCTGCCGGACAGGCGGGTTTGGCTCCCGTCTGTCCGGCCAACTACCAAAGGTACGGGGAAGGGGGGTGGGGGGGTCGTGGGGGTCGCCAGGGGGATCGCGGGTCGGCTGGGGGGGGCGGTCGGAGGTTCTTGGGGGGGGCGGTCGTTGGAGGGAGGGGGGTTTGCGTCGAGGGCAGGAGGGCCTGGGATCCCTCCTGCCCGTAATGTAGTGCGGGGTGGGGTTAGGGGGTCGCCGTGGCCAGGAGGGTTTGGGCTCCCTTCTGGCCCGATATTGTCGGGAAGTCGGCGGTCCTTCGGGGTGGGGGTGCGAGTGGTCCTGCCGGGGGGGGGATGTATCGGACGTCGGGGAGTCGGCCGGGCAAGAGGGCTTGGGCTCCCTCTTGCTCCGATCGTGGATGCGGGTGCGGGTGGGAGCGCGTGCGAGTGGTCGTTCGGGGTGGGGGTGCGAGTGGTCCTGCCGGGGGGGGGGATGTATCGGACGTCGGGGAGTCGGCCGGGCAAGAGGGCTTGGGCTCCCTCTTGCTCCGATCGTGGATGCGGGTGCGGGTGGGAGCGCGTGCGAGCGGTCGTTCGGGGTGGGGGTGCGAGCGGTCCTGCTGGGGGGGTGAGTCGGGCGGGGTGGGAACTATGTTTTAAAACTTTTGTATACCGCGCTCACGCATATAACGCGCGAGGGGTATGCGCGGTAGGTAAAAACGCGTATAACGCGCGCGTTATATGCGTGAAAATACGGTAATCCCTTCTTGAAACCCAATAGCATACTCTGTCCTATCACACCCTCTGGAAGTGCATTCCAGGTGTCCACCACCCTCTGGGTGAAGAACTTCCTAAAACACTTAACTTAGCACTTAACTTAGGCGCCGTTAGGCGATGCACCTTTTGAGAATCCGGCCCAGATTGTATTCTATAATAATCTGCACATAAATTCTAGGATGCATGTTTTCTGATGGTTATGTTTAAGGGCATTTTAGGGTCGTTCCTATGAATTACATGCATTCTTATAGAATACACCTGATCCGCATCTAATTTAGAAGCCGGCATTTACACCTGCTAACAGATAGCTTAAATTAGGTGCATATTAGGTACTTAGATGCTATTCTATAAAGTGCAGATGCTCTTTTTAGAATACCACTGAATGCATAATTTTTCCACACCAACTTTTTAGCACGGTTCATTGAATCTACTCTTCAGTCTTTAAGTTAAATCTTCATAACCTTAACACAATGCCAATTACAGGATATGTTGTAATACTCACAATAGCACTGATGCTAATTTGCCAAATGCTCACACTGGAATCTCTTCTTAAGATCTTAGGGTGTCTTCTCGATACCCAACTTTCTTTGCACTTCAAGTGACAGTGATGGCAAGTGATGTTCCATAGTGTTACAGGTTATGCAATCTATCTGAACATTTCTGAAAAGATTCTAATTTGTTAAAGCTGGTATTTATACTTGTTAGCTAGCCTGATTAGTATAATGCAGTCTAGAATGGCCTCCTGCAAGTGCTTCTTCACTATCTTTCCAAGTTTCCAAGTTTATTATATGATTTGATTAATCGCCTATTCCAAATTCTAGGCGATGTACAATTTCTTAAATAATCAAATATGGGTAACAAATCAAATCATACAAATATGGGTAAACATACATAAATCATAGCAAATTAAAATAACGAATACAAACATTCCTATACATACGATATCAAATTAAGTAACCTATACATACGATATCAACTACAAAAGGGAAAATTATTAATGGATTACAATCAGTGTTTAATTCAATATATTTAAGGTAAAAACATTAGGAGGGGCAACAAATATAGTTTGTAATGAAATATAAGATAAAGAGAGACAAAACCATTATATTTATTCACTAAAAGCATCTTTAAAAAGGAAACTCTTAAGTTTGGTCTTGAATTTGCCAAATTCTTTTCCTCTCTTATAAATAATGGGAGGTCATTCCAGGACTGAGGAGCGGTTATTGAAAAAATAGTGTGACGCCTCGTATTAATAACTTTTAATGAAGGAATGGCCAGTAAGTGTTGGTCTTGTGATCTTAACAGTCTTGAGGTAGAGTAAGGAATTAAAACTCTAAAAATAAAGGCAGGGGTTTTAAATAATAAGGATTTAAAAGTAAGCAAGCATAGTTTAAATAAAATACGATATGCAACTGGGAGCCAATGTGCCTTTTTAAGTAATGGAGAGACGTGATCAAATTTTTTGGCTTTGTAGATAATTTTAATAGAGGCGTTCTGGATAATTTGAAGACGTCTGATTTCTTTTCGTGGCAGACCTTTAAACAAGGCATTACAATAATCGATTTAAGTGTTTCTTAACACTGCTAGTAAACTAGTTAGGAAAGTCATAGAAATTCAATCAAGTAAGTTCTCTGCTGAAGGCTGTGCATTGGTTACTGGAGTCTTACCACATTAACACCCCTCCCCTGCTTTTTTACAAAACCGTAGAACAGTTTTTAGTGCCGGCCACAATGGTATTAGCTCCAATGCTCATAGAATTCCTATGAGCATTGGAGCTGCTACCGCCACAGCCGGTGCTAAAAACCGCAATACGGTTTTGTAAAAGTGGGTGGGGTGGGGTAAGTTTGAAAGCAAAAATTTACCCCCTCTTTTACAAAGGTGCGCTAAGCTTTTTAGCTCATGCTAAACACGTTCTAAGCACTAATGCGTGCATGTTATCCTATGGACGCTTTAGCGGTTAGCGTGCCTTTGTAAAAGAGGGCCTTAGCCTATAGCATTCTATACAGAATTCCATATTAGTAACACAATCTTTGAATGCCTTATGTCCTTGCTGATTGTGCTCCTAAAATCAAAATGGCTTAACTATTTCATCTTTAAACACTGGATTGGATACTACTAGACAGAGGGGTAGGAAGGAGAGGTGGGGTGCAGACCGCCCCGGGCATCATCATGGTATGGACTCTGGCACCCTGCCTCCTCCTCTCCGCCTCTTCCCCCCTTCTCCCCCTGCTACGCGTGTGCCCCCCTTCCCTTTCCCTGCACCTCTAGTTGTTCACTACCATGAGTAACAACTTCAATGTGCTCCTCGCAACCACATCGGTTCCTGCTGATGTCACTTCCAGGTGCCGCGCAGAGGAAGTGATGTCAGAAGGAGAGCTGACATGGTCGCGAGGAGCATGTTGAAGTTATTGCTCGTGGCAGTGGACTACTAGAGGTACGGGGAAAGGGAAGGGGGGTGCACATGCAACAGGGGGGTTGGGGAAGGAGCGGGGAGCAGAGATGAGTGTGGTGGAGGGACACCTCTGCCTTGGACACCTCTCACCCTCCCTACGCCACTGCTACCAGAAACACAGCCATTTTATTTATTTTCTTATCTTGTACCTGCCCTTTGAAATGCTCCTCTTCCTTCTTTAGACATAGACCAGTTTTATGAAATTTAAGGCACCCTAAAAACATATTTTTCCCCAATTGCTTTTCCTACGAATTAGGCTGGGAAGATGTTAGTCCATCAGTGGTGTCTATTGCTGCCATTTTTATTTTATTTTCCTTTTTGTCTTCCTTATTTTCATTTGTATTTTTTTTTATTATTTTAACTTATGTTTGAGTATGTCTAATTGTATGAAGATTTTCGGCCTCTTTTACAAAACCGCGCTAGCGGCTGCACTGCGCTAATGGCCCCGAAGCCCATAGAGATTTAAAGGGCTTCGGGGCAGTTGCCGTACGGCAGCCGCTAGCGTGGCTTTAACGCTTGGAATGTTATGTTAAGCGTTTAATCAAATTTTTAATAAACTATGAAACTATGAACTATTACCATATTTTCACGCATATAACGCGCATACGTGTATAACACGCATACGCGTATAGCGCGAGGGTCCAAAGCATGTCTGTAAAAAAAAAATTTTTTTTATATAGCACGCACACGCGTATACCGCGCATGCTGCTATAACCTCCTCCCACTCCCGCTTACTCTTCTGGCCTGCGAACCGGCATCCTCCCCCCCGCTCGCATCACCCCCCCTCCCCCGCGATCCTACATCCCCCCCAGCACCGCAAAACATCTCTTACCCGATTGGGCACCGGCACCAGCACCAATGCACAGGACAATGATTGAGAATTGAGATTGAGAATCTCGGAGAGAGCGAGACCAGAAGGCTTTGAGCATGCGCAAATGCTAAAAGCCCAGTCCAGCCCGGCACAGGGAAGAAGGAGGATCTCCCTCGCACCGCCCAGCCCAGCCCAACGAGGGAGGATCTTCGGGCACTGGCACTGGCATGTCCTGTGCATTGGTGCTGGTGCCGGTGCCCAATCGGGTAAGAGATGTTTTGCGATGCTGGGGGGGATGTAGGATCGCGGGGGAGGGGGGGGGGTGACGCGAGCGTGGGGGAGGATGCCGGTTCGCAGGGGGGATGCCGGATCGGAATGAAAAAAAAATTTGTACAACGCGCTCACATGTATAACGCGCACGGTTATGCACGGTTTGTAAAATCGTGTATAACGTGCGCGTTATATGCGTGAAAATACAGTATATTTGGGGGGGTTCCTCTTTCTTTCTTTGATTTGATTGATCTTGAGAGAAGAAGTACAGTAATATTTTCTAAGAAAACAAACATAACATATCATTCAAAGTTTTTCAGAATTACTCTCCACCAATCCACAATGGACCTTTCGACTAAGCCACAGCAAAATCTGAGCTTAGCGTGTACCAATATGGGCCTTTCCCATGTGCTGAGCCCAGATTTCTTGATTTGTTTTTTGCAGGTCTGGTGCTAATTTTATCATTAGTGTGAGACACTTGCAAAAAAAATATAATAGTGCTCCCATAATAAGTCCACTTTATCTAGTTAGCAACACTAATGTGAAAATGTTAGTTGCATACTGCTCTCATACCAATTCCTTGCCCACGATATGCCCTTCTTGAAAATAATAAAATAAAAGATGTGCTTTTACTGAAATACACTAACGGATTTAGGGCACACTAAGAATTAGTTCAGGCTAATGCTCAAATTTGCACACAAAATTTAGCCATGCGTCCAATTTATATGTGCAATATAATTGGATGAGCCAATTAGCACCAATAATTGAGCACTAACAATCCTTTATTGTCACTAATTGACATCAATTTGAATTTACACATGCATATTCCTAGTTGGTATTCTATAAACATAAGCGTGTAAATGTTTAAGTGTGGATCTGCACAGAAGATGTGGCCATGGGAGGGGCACGGGCAGCTCACAGACATTCCTTGAATTTGCACAAAGGGTTATAGAATATAGCAGATCCACACCGAATTTAGGCACAAGGATTTACACCAGGTTTCAGTTGGTGTAAGGGGGGGGGGAGGGGGTCGATGAAAAGTTCTCAGCCCAACCAAGAAGAGAATGATGTGGAACCATGAAACTTACAAGTTATTCCACACTTTTCTTGACACTTTTCGTTTCAAAGAGATAAATGCATCTAATAAATGGTCACAGGAAACCAAGCCATTGTGACATCACTGATGAGGTTGGCTCTTAGGCATTGGTGGAATGAGGCATTATGACATCACAATAAAAGGGGCCGCTGAAAGGTTCTCAGCCCAGCCTAGAAGAGAATGATGTGGAGCCATGAAACTTACAAGTTATTCCACACTTTTCTTGACACTTTTCGTTTCAAAGAGACAAATGCATCTAATAAATGGTCACAGGAAACCAAGCCATTGTGACATCACTGATGAGGTTGGCTCTTAGGCATTGGTGGAATGAGGCATTATGACATCACAATAAAAGGGGCCGCTGAAAGGTTCTCAGCCCAGCCTAGAAGAGAATGATGTGGAGCCATGAAACTTACAAGTTATTCCACACTTTTCTTGACACTTTTCGTTTCAAAGAGACAAATGCATCTAATAAATGGTCACAGGAAACCAAGCCATTGTGACATCACTGATGAGGTTGGCTCTTAGGCATTGGTGGAATGAGGCATTATGACATCACAATAAAAGGGGCCGCTGAAAGGTTCTCAGCCCAGCCTAGAAGAGAATGATGTGGAGCCATGAAACTTACAAGTTATTCCACACTTTTCTTGACACTTTTCGTTTCAAAGAGACAAATGCATCTAATAAATGGTCACAGGAAACCAAGCCATTGTGACATCACTGATGAGGTTGGCTCTTAGGCATTGGTGGAATGAGGCATTATGACATCACAATAAAAGGGGCCGCTGAAAGGTTCTCAGCCCAGCCTAGAAGAGAATGATGTGGAGCCATGAAACTTACAAGTTATTCCACACTTTCCTTGGCACGTTTCGTTTCATTTCATATTGAAACAAAAAGTTGTAATGAAAAGTATAGAATAACATAAGTTTCATGGCTCCACATCAGCTGGGCTGAGAAATTTTGAGTAGCCCCTCTTATGTTATATGACAAGTTTAACTCAGTCATTTGTTTTTCGTTTTGTTTTAGCCTTTCTTTTTCTTTGCAAAGGAAGAAGTCTTTTGAGAACCAACATCCATCTCACTAGGGTGCCTTGTTAGCAAAATATTGAAATGAATGAGTCTCCTGCTGTAAGATGAAAAACCTTAAGTGCAGGCCAGATCATCTTTTACCAAGCACTTCTTATTCATCTCTTTTTTCACTGATTCAGGTCACCTGGGAAGTAGCTGAAAGCCTTACATAATCCAGGCTGAAAGCCTTACATAATTCAGACAGGACTGTTGTAAAATGATAAACACAGGCCTGGCATGTACTTCTGCATTCCCTTTTAACCGTGGGGCCCTTTTACTAAGCCGTGTTATGTGCTAACATGCACCTATTACAGCTTACAATGGCGTACCGCAGGATGTGTTCACATGTCCTGTGCTGATTGCCAATTTACGCTAATCCAGGTGCTAAAGAATATTTGGGTTTCTTGGGAGGGGATGTGTCAGGGGACAGAGAGCGGCTGTTCCTCTAACTGGTTAGCGCAGGATTACAGCATGAATCCTAAAATGGATGTTGGTAAGAGCTCATGTGCTAATTTTTCTTTCTTTCTTTTTTTTTATAGCAGGGTGCTAATGGTAACATTAGTGTATGTAAATACTTGTGAACAAACTGCTTGCAGAGTTATATCTGTACCAAGACCTTGCAAGCAAGCAGTTTGTTCACAATTATTTACATGTTGCATGAATAGTTGAACAAGCTATTTTTCCATTGTACAATTTGGATTATCCTAGAACATTAGTGTATGGCCATTAATACAAAAAAATAGATCATCATCTGATTAACAGCTGCAGTAAAAAAAAATTACCTGAGTGTAGTGTACTAAGGCCAGTTTTTAGTGCAGTTTAATAAAAGAAACCATGAAATTGTTTGCTTTAAAAGTCCATCGAGAATTGGTTGCACCAGACCAACATAAGACAGACCAAGTTCCCCAAATTATATTTTACACCCATTCTTTTCTTAAGGGGCTAGAGATCTCAGAATTAAGAAACAGTTTTGGCATACCAATGTGCACTTGTGTTGCCAAATAGAGAATGACACGGTGACAAAATTCATCACCATTCCCGTCCCCCGCGGATAACCGCGGGAAACCATCTTCATGTCATTCTTTAAGGAGAGAGGGAAGAATCAGAGTATGAATGGCCACAACCACTGACCCGCAAGCTTTGCTTTGAAGAATGCTGGGGTAGAAGGACTGAGGTTGAAATAGACACTAGAAAATGATAAGGGATTATTTCCCGTGGTTATCCGCGGGGACAGGAACGGTGATGAATTTTGTCACCGTGTCATTCTCTATTGCCAAACAAAAGCGAAAAGGGGGAAAGACTCAAACAAGAAAGTGCAACCCCATATGCACTTTTAGCTACACTGAGTGTAAGCAATTTTAAGACAGCCGGTTTACCTATATGAAGAGCTATTTGTCTGGCAAAACAGCTTTGCTAATTGGTCTACCTGTGGAAAAAGGAAACAATTACAAAGTAATAAGAATGTGCATTTGTTAGCATGTCTGAGTCTGTTAAGGTGTCAAAAACATTAAGGAATTGTATTAGTGTGCTAAGTAGTTGTTTATTTATTTATTTAACTTGATCACATGCCTCGACAGAAATCATCAAGGTATGTAAGAGTGAAAAACATCATTAGACATGGTTACCAGCCTTTCTTTTGATCCAATACATTCTAAAAGTTGTTTAGGCTCAAAGAAAATAAAATTCTTATCTTGATAAGATATATAACACTTCGCAGGAAATTTTACAAGAAATGTAGTCCCCCAGAGCCAGAACTCTTGGTCTTAAGGACAAGAATTCTTTCCTATGTCTCTTGGTTTTCTGAGCAAAATCTGGAAAAACACGAACATTTGAGCCTAAAAACTTATTTATATGATGAAAATACAAGCGGAGGAAAAATTCCCTATCACTTTCCAAGGCTAGAGTTAACAGCATGGTAGTTCAATGAGTGACAACCTCAAGGGAATTTTCCAGAAATGAAGACAACAACTTTTATAATTTATTGGAACAAAAGAAAGGCTAGTAACCATGTCTAATGATGTATGACCTTCCATCTGGCTGTAGCACGGGAAATCTAATGCCGTGACCTTAAGTTTTTTGTTATTTCTGAGTGGAAGTGTATTTCCTTTCCTGATCCTCATTTTTGTGGACTAAATAAGAGTTAGTTAATTGTTTCCTTTATATGCTCTATTGTATGTAATTTCTAGATCTGTAGCAAGTAACAAAATGCAATGCTTGCATGTAAAATTGAAAATCTTATTTAAAAAAAACAACCCCTAATAGAAGTTACCAGTAGCTAGTAAATTAGTGCGAACTGTCAGTACATGGCAATGGCAATTTATTGCACTAGCATAACAATGTGCATTAATGCTTCACACTCAAGGGGAAAGCTATCAACCTGGGCTATTATTGAGATCAGGCTTATCCAACCTATGGCTCGCAGGCCAGAATATGGTCCACCAAATGCTTTATGCTAGTCCTTGTAAGCTTGGCAGTTCTTGTGGTACTTACAAAAAAATTTCTGCTTCCCCCCATTACTTGGATCTCTGTAAGTCTGAGCCACATGGTCTCAAAAGTGCTGATCGG
Organism: Geotrypetes seraphini; assembly: GCF_902459505.1. NCBI lineage: Eukaryota > Metazoa > Chordata > Amphibia > Gymnophiona > Dermophiidae > Geotrypetes > Geotrypetes seraphini. The sequence goes on along the minus strand of NC_047084.1, from coordinate 440,437,166 downwards.
TTTTGCAGTTTCAAGTCTCATGACACTTCAAACCATGTGACCAACCTGAACTTCTGGCACCACGTGAAACAAGCTTGCAGAGAGCCAAGTAATGGTAGAACAGCAAGAATTCTGCTGTTTCTTCTGAAGCTGAAGCCAGGTGAGGGGAAATAGACTGGGTGGAGATTGAAGAGAGGGGGTACATGAGAGAGATTGAGACTGCGTGAAGCCTGGTGAGGTACTGTTGGATTGGGAGGGAGATGGAGAGGTACTGCTGACTTCAATAGGGGGGGAGGTGAGAGAAAAATGTGCTTTTGGACCTGAAAGGATGGAAGAGCTGGAAAGGTACCTCTGGACTGGGAGTGGAGGAGAGGGAAGAAAAGGTGCAGCTGGACCTGGGTGGTAAGGGGGAGGTGAGGGAGAGATGCTGCTGGATTTGGAACAGGAGGGAGAAGGAGAGGTGCTGCTGGACTTAGAGAGGAAGAGGGAAAGGTTCTGTTGTAGCATGAAATGATTTTATAATTCTACTTGGAGTTAAAATATGTAGCATGATATAGTTAATGTTACTGAAGTCATTAATTTTGAATTTGAATTATTGCCTGACCCAATAGTTCATTTATTTTGAGGGACTTAAAGTAAAAATGATATGGATTTAAAAGTGAATTTCTGAGCCAGCAGAGCCATCTGTTCAGAAAGGTGTTAAATGCTGAAAGGTACTAAATGCCCCATTCAATAGAGCACAAAAGAAAGGACTGAGCCATCACCTTCAGAAAGTGTTAAGTACACCTATTCAGATAAGACAAAAGACATGGCCAGGGTGGATAGCAGAGCTAAACAGAACTCTACTACCCCATAATAGAAGGTGTATCAATATAACAGGATGTAGCTCAATAGAAGCCCTTTACATCAAATTCAACTCTGGATTAGAAGTTCTTCACACCATTTTAAGCCATTCAAAGAAGATTCAATCAGATGAACAGAGAAACTGCTATGCATCATGAATCCAGAGAATAGATTCTATTTTTAGGACAGATCTCAGCCCTATAAATATGAGGGGAAATCCTTTCTAACACAGGTTCTTTTCCTCTTCCTCTGGAACCAGCCTGGATTAAGCTGCAACAATTCCTCTGTTTCCTGGATCACCATGCTGCAATATATCTCCAGGCCATGTGCTTCTTTCGGCCATGGGCCCAACTAGGCCATGCAGACTCTTCTCCATTTTAAGGACTATTCCTTATTGAATCCAGATAAATTGATCCTTCTGATTTAGCAACATTTGTCTTGTGCAATCCTATTATCTTTGTTCAAAAAGTTCCTGTCTGTAACTGCTTCTACCAGCTTGATTTTAATGCTTTTAAATAAATTTTCTGTTTTCTTATAAATGTTCTGAATCTTAGTTCTTAATATTTAATTAGCTAAGTTTTAATCAAGCAAGCTAACTTTCCCCAAATTAATAGTTCTTTATAAGTTATATTCCTCTCTTTGAGAGTGATATAGCTTATTGGTGGAGTTATATCTATTTAATAATAATTTTTATAACACTGTTGGACTGAGGGGGAGGGCAGTGGAGAAAGAGAGAGACTGAATCGGGGAAGAGGGTGGAACACCGGACTCAGATAAGGAGACATGCGGACCACAAGGGGCAAGCAAGGAAAAAGGAAGGAGATATGTAATCCACTAGGTGAGAGGGTGTGGAGAGAAAATAATTCATTGTGTGAAGAAATATTTTCTTTAGTTTGTTTTAAATCTACTTAGTAGCTTCATCGCATGCCTCTTAGTCCTAGTACTTTTGGAAAGAGTGAACAAGTGATTCACATTTACCCTTTCCACTCCACTCAGTATTTTATAGACCTCTATCATATCATCCCTGAGCTGTCTCTTCTCCAAGCGGAAAAAAACCTAACCGCTTTAGCCTTTTCTCATAAGGAAGTCATCCCAAACCTTTTATCATTTTCATCGCCCTTCTCGGTACCTTTTCTAATTTTTACATACAGCAACCAGAACGGCACACGTTATTCAGGTTGCGGCCGTACCCTAGAACGATACCAGGGCATTATAACATTTTCATCTTTGTTTTACATTCCTTTCCTGATAATTCTTAATATTGTATTTGCTTTCTTAGCTGCCGCCGCACATTGAGCTGAGGGTTTCAACGCATTCTCAACAATGACACCCAGATCCTTTTTTCTGGGCAGTGACTCCTAACACAGAACCCAGCAACACATAGTTATAGTTTGGGTTCCTCTTTCCCACATGTTTCACTTTACACTTGTTCACATCATCTTGTTATACTAATCCACAATGTGCAATAATAAATAGAGGGAACACCTTTAAATCTGGGCTTAGGGTATGTTAAAACCTGCAATACAACATGTTAAGCCTAGATTTTAGCACAGTTTAATAAAAGGACTCCTTAATTTGTTTGCCTTGCCCATATCTTCACAAAGGAAAGAAGAGGCAATAATTAAAACAAATTACCATATTCTAGCAATATTTAACAGTGTCTCATCACATATTATCTCTTTGGCTTGATGACAGGCTGATATCACCTAATCCTTAGCTGGTGTATAATACAACCCAGCCCTCACCACTAAAAACCTGCTTATCTTTCAAGTAAAATATCTTAGGCTGAGGAGAATATTACCTTTTTGGCCATTTTGCATTTCTCATGTTTCTCAAGTTTTCTCTGATATCCTTGCAGGCTAATAGCAATTCTGATAAGTTGTTATACTATAATTGATTTAAAAGAAAATGTGTTTCTGTGTTTTACACGTTTATTTATAATTAACTATAACAAAACTGATTAGAAAATGGAGCATTTCATCAATCGATAAAGAAGTGTACGCCAATAGAGCATAAACCTCAACCTTATATAATTGTGGTGCTATGGTTTTTCTTTCAGTTTTTTTTTCCTAATATAATTAACTAGAAATGGCAGTACGCTTGGTACCAAACATTATCAGATAACTGACCTTAGAAATGCCCCTTGACTTCTGAATGAATCTGAAAGGGCTAAAGTGATATAACAGAAGCTGGAACCACAGTGTCATCAAAGGCCTAATAGACCATAATGAAATGTAATGTGCTGTCACTCTACATCAAAAAGGGCTCTGTGACTCATGGTTTGATTTAATCTTAGATACATGCTGAAAACTGGCTTAGGCAAGCTTTGGTGGGATTTAAAAGAAAAGAAACAAACAACCCCCCCCCCCCCACCCATATCTTCTTTGATATGGAGGTTTTGGTCACTCTTAAGCCAAAAATGATCCAGGAGAAGGGCTGCTGGAAATATGATGTTGAGTATGAGGATACAAACTAGATCCTTGTATTTATTAACCAGCTTTTTCAAGAAAAGATTCACCCGGTGGCAATTCAAATGCACGCAAGACAAATGGTTTATAATACATTGTATAATAGGTATTCTTATGTATTTTCCCTATCTGTCCTAGCAGGCTCACAGTCTAACTGTGGTACCTTGGGCAATGGAGGAATTCACAACCTCACGGTGTTGAGGCAGCAGCTCTAATCACTGGGCCACTCCTTCCTTCTAGTTAAAACATCAGTGCTTTTCACATAAAGAGACATTTTTATCATACATTTCTGGCTGTTTTTGACAGGGTTGCCTCAAATTTACTATTTATTTATTTAAAATTATTTATAACCCGCCTATCCACAAATCTAAGCGGGGAACAATAAATACATACATAATCATAATAAAAGGTAAAGACAAATACAAAACAGCAGAAGACAACAAAAAACAGCTCCAACTCACACTGTCGTAACCCAAAAAAAGTGTTCAAATAACACAGTTTTCACCCCCTTTCTAAAATGCCAGAGAATGTTTGATTGGAGCAACGCAAAGGTAAGGCATTCTACAGTGCCGGGCCTTGCACAGAAAACATGGCTTGTTAATAGGGAACCCCAATGGTGGACAATGGGAGAGGGTTGGGGGAAGATACCTGGAAGCAGACTGCGGGAAGATGTGAGGAGACAGCCCTGGAATAGAGCCAGTAGGAGAGAGGTGAAAAAGAAATAGAGCTGACTTCAATGTGGAGAGGCAGGGATTTAGGAGTAACCATGTTTCATGTAGCTTCTTACATTCTAAGTCTCTCAATCAGTTTGGCTTTGACAGCTATGGGGATTCAGTATACACAGTCCTGCCAATTGCCATGGTTCCCTAAATCTTTCTGCTTGGAGGCATGTAGGTGGGAGTGGGGGTAGAGGAAGGTGTAGGCCCAGCAGCACCCTGTATGCTCAGAATGAGATCCTGACTTCAGTGCTATTGACTTGATAGAAAAAGCAAGAGAGAAAGGAACATGGATGAAACTGAAGAGAAAGAAGAGACAAAAAATGGAGATGAGCAGGGAGTGGCAAATAATAGCTTTATATTATTTTATTTTTAACTTTTATCGTGATATTTATTATTTGTGTTTATATAAAATTATTTATATCTTGTTTTATGTTATTTCAGTTTGTACATCATTTTGAAAGTCAGATTAGCAAAAGTTTCAACATAAGCATAAACATAGGAAAGAGGTGTGGAATAGAGAGAGGGAACAATGGGAAGTAAGAAGAAGAGAAATGGAGTAGAATGGATGAACCTTGAAGGACAGAGGAGAGATAGTGAGAAAAGAATGGAAAGGAGAAAATAGGAAAAAATTAGTGGGAAGAAGAGAGAGAGACTTGGTAAAGGAAGGTGGAGCTAGGGGTTGGCAGTAAAGATAAAGGAAAAAAGAAGGGAAAGATACATGAGAGAAGAGGGTATAAGATTCAGGAAGGAGACCAATGAAGATATGGAAGGCAAAAGGAAAGGAAAATATATGAAGGACTGTGAAGAGGAGAAAGAACAAAGATGAGAATATGAAGGGAAGAATGAGAGAGATTAGATGAGAAACAGATGAGGAAGGGTGAAGTTAGATGAGTGGAAGATGAAGGAGAAAGGATGAAGAAGAGAGATAAGAGAAAAAAGACTGGTGATGAAAAGATGAAAATAGAGGGTGGAATACAGGACAGGAGGTGGTATTTCATTCTTTTTGATAAATGGGTGGTTATGGAATACTGGAACTGAAGAAATCTGATAGATAGGTGCACATACTTTATCTAAAGGCACAGACCCTTGTAAGGACAGATTCTACACCAAGAGTTGGAAATGGTAGGAGATGGTAAGGGAGAAGTAAGGAAAAGTATAACGTAATGAAGGGCAAGGCAAGATAAAGAGCCAGATAGGGGCTGGAAGACTGAATTATAAAAGATACCAGCCCTGTAGGTCCTTTCATAGGCCTCAGGTTGCTTACATTTAAGACTCTAAAGCAGACACCAGATACTGTATGTAAGTTTAAGCCTGTGACTAAAAGGCAATTAGATGTTATAAGATACATTTTTATGGCACCGTATATACGCAAATATAAACTGAGATTCTGGGGACAACAAAATGGCCCAAAAATGAGAATCTCAGTTTTTATTTGAGCTAACATCCAACCACCGGTGCTGCTGTCCTCTCTTCAATCCACGATGACCACCACCAGTGCTGCAGTCACATGTCTACCCCCCACTGAAGAACACCGACGCTGCTATCTTGCCACCCCTAAGATGACCCATGCCGTTGCCCTCCATGTGCACCCCCCAGCTGACATCGCACTTACTCATCAGCTGTTGAAGAAAAAAGCTTCTACCGCCAATGCTAGGTGTTGATCCGGTTCAGGAGCTTGAGCATCTGCACATGCTGAAGGCCAGGCCAGTTCCCGCCCCTTTTGAGAATCTCCAAGCATCTTGGAGGGGTAGAGAACCAACAAGTTTTGAGCATGTGTAGGTGATTAGAAAAAAAAAAAAAAATCACCAAACAAAGGTAAAGAAAATGATTTTATTTCAGTTTAGTGATCAAAATGTGTCAGTTTTGAGACTATATCTGCTGTCTATATTTTGCACTACATTTGTCTATTTTTTTCTGTAGCAGTTACTGAGGTGACATTGCATATTTTAAAGTCATCTGCCTTGACCTCTTTGAAAAAAAAAAAAATAGAATATGAATGATAATTAAAATTTTCTCTATGTACCGTTGCTTTGTGTAGTTTAATTTTGTGGTTACCATTATGTACTGTTAATAAGATTATATAGTGTGTATATGAAAAATGAATGGAAGAAATTGGATTACAATTAGAACTATTATTATGGGGGTGGGGTCAAGGGCGGAGCTTGGGCAGTTGGGAGTACAGTACTTGGTTGATATTTGTTAGCCTTAGGGGATACTTGGCTTGAAGAAGTATCTTCAAGTATCTGTCTTAGATCAAGCACCTGCCAAAGGCTGATATAATTGCTCACAGAAATGCAGGTATTGTATAATACAGCACCTAAATTCTCTGAACACTCCTGACCTGCCCATGCCCCTCCCATTGCAATGCCCTGCTTGGAGTTGCATGCTATATAAATTAAGCACATGTGTTATAGAATAAGGCACAGGACAGATCTGAGCATAACTCCTAATGACTGCCAATTAAGGGCTCCTTTTACAAAGCTGCGCTAGGGCCTTAACGCGTGGAATAGTGCGTGCTAAATTGCCGCACATGCTAGCCGCTAGCGCTCCTTTTGAGCAGGTGGTAGTTTCCAGCTAGCGCACACTATAGCGCGCGCTAATCCGGTGCGTGAATTAAAATTGCTAGCGCAGCTTTGTAAAAGGAGCCCTAAGTGTTAATGCCAATTATTATAACCAATTAAGCTAATTACTTTATGGGTGGGTCTTAGATCCACGTGCAAAACCGGGTGCCTACCTTTGGGCGACCTACACAGAAATCTCCCCACCTCATTATGACCAACAGTTGGTCCTGCTTCCCATGTGCAGTCACCGATATCCTTAGAACAGATACAGAAAGTCAAACTGCAAATCTAGCAAGAGCCACATTTTAAAAGTATCCTTTTCTTAAAATGTTCTAATCCAAGATCATTGTGATGCTGAAGGGCTATTGCAATATCGGTAATTCCAAGCTCCATTACAGCTGTGCAATGCCGCATTCCATTTGACCTTGTAATTAGCCTTGTAAATAGGCGCACAATATCTAGAAATTCTTGCAAACAGGAGGATATTAGAAGACATCACTATTGTTCTTGTTGGTTTTTTTTTCTAGCAGCTACTTCCAGCTTAGTTTATGATCCACTGAAAGTACTTGCTGTTGGAGAGGAAGAGCATTTTGACATATTTGCCTTTTATTGCACTGCTGGAGTATATGAACTACTGTTACTTACAAAATTCATTTCAGTCCCTAGTCATGTCCACAGTATGGATTTTTCTGGGCAGAAAATGTACTGATTGTGAAAACAGAACTGGCATCTGCCTGATTAACAACATTTTTAACAGCCGGTAGCCTTTCGTGTTTAGAATCTATTCTGTGTAAACATTACTTAATGCTAATTAATGCAGTGCGGTTTGTGCTAGCCTGCTCTACCAGTCCTGTTCTGTTGCGAACATTATTTAAACACGTGCTTATCGCTGGCAAGACTCGTTCACATCCCTCATTCGGATCTCTCGTTCCTTACAGGCAGAAGTCTGAAAGGACCCCGGGGACTTCATTTTCAAAGAGAAACACCTCATGGTGCTTTCCTTTGAAAATGCAACCAATGAGCACAACACATGCATGCATGGACCCAAATGGAAGAGGTTGCAAAGAACACCTATACATAAAACAGCTGGGTATGTAAAACTGGAACCTCTGTATATGTTTTAATTCTCCAGACTTAATACAAAGGAGACAACTGCTGGAACAGCTGTTCCTAATGTGAGATAGGACAGTATAACGGGAAAAAAAGAGTATGCTGTACCCCCCTCCCTGAAAAAACCCCAAAAAACAAACCTCTGAAAAGAGGTGAGTCTTTAAAAGTGTCTGTAACCTCATATAAGATGATTCAGAATGAATTTCTGAAGGAAGGGAGTTCTACAGAACAAAATGTGGAATGATGAGTTGAGTTAATCTGTGTTAAATGTAAAGTGAGAACAGCCATACAATATAAATCCATTTAACAGTAGTTTATTTAAATCCAAAAACAGCTTCTGCAGTTTTTTCAAATCATTAAATTTGTTGCCCTTTTTCTAAGATCTGTTAAGTTTTTACATATTGATACTAGTCTCGAGCTTTTAGAGTACATGAACTGCACTGTATGCAGGTAAAAATGGGTTTATCCAAATGCAATATGTACAAAAAATTCCCCAAATCCAAAAATGTTATCAGTGGAACACAAGATTGCAGTTTGTTATTTTGCCTTTATTTTAGGGTTCCCTATTTAAATCTGAAGAGACACTGAGCAGCTGGTGGCATTTAGTGGCTTTCTGCATCAGTGAGTCCTCCTTTTTAAGCACTGAAATTGATGTGTCTCATCTGGTCTTGTGAAGATCCAGATGTTTCTTTCCTCCAACACCCTACAGACTAAGAGCAACTGAGAGACTGGCCTCTTTGGTTGTATCTATTTCAAAGGCCCACATCAGACTTTCAATTATTTGGAACAGAGTATGGCACTGAGGTTGTAGAGGTTCGAACCCCACGCTACTGTTGGTGACCCTGGGCAAGTCACTTAACCCTCCACTGCCCCAGGTACATTAGATAGATTGTGAGCCCACCAGGACAGATAGGGAAAATGATCGAGTAACTGATTTGTAACCCGTTCTGAAATTCTTTGGGAGGACGAGCTAAAAAATTGAATGAACAAATAATTATAAATTATCAAAAAGTATACAAGCTGAATATCCAAAAAAAATCAAAAAAATAACCAACAAATATTCAGAATAAAGCTGCTAATAGTGGAAGGAAACAGGCTGAAAGGCAAGTAACTAACATGGAGAAAAAGACCTCAGTGTTTCAAGGAAACAACCAAGAAACTATATGTTCAGTTATAAACTGCCATACAAAACACATCCCAGGTCAAAAAACTCCATGGAAAAGATTCATAAAGATACAGTTTAAAATACACAAGTTAAACTGCAAAAAAAAAAAAACCCAGCAAAAAACTGTAAAAACTTGCACTTATCTTCCATTCATCTCCCACAAGCAGTGGAAATAAATATCCATTGCTCCAATACGGAACCAGACACACTTTTCAAAGAATGAACTCAGTATATTTATTTCCACTGCTTGTGGGAAGCAGATTTCTGCTACTCAATGGCCACGGATTTGGACTTGAAGAATGAGATGTACAGCGTCAGCATCTATGAGACAAACTTGGTTTTTTCTGTTGTATAGAATTTTTTGGACCCCTGTTCATTTACAAAAGTTGGATAGTTCAAAGTCTAATAGATGCTGGCACTGTCATCTTGAAGTAGGGGCACTGGATCATTTGTTGTTTTATTGTCCCTTGATACTCAATTTTTGGAAGGCTATTTGGGGTAAAATCAACATGATATTGGAAGCTTTGATTTCATTGTCCTATGACATAGTATTATTTGGGACGTTATTAAAACCTAAGAGTCCAGTTACTGCAAACAAGAACAGACTTCTTATAATGACAGGAATAGCTATGCAGTTGATAACAAAAAATTGGAAAAACTAGGACAGACTGAATTTCAACTTTTGGTGGGAAACTCTGTGTCAATTTTATAGACACGTAAGAATGAATTCGGAACAACTGGGACATTATAAAAAAATTTAAAGAGACTTGGAGTCCATTAGCGGAATTTGCAAAAAATGGTTGATCAATTAAACCTTTGATTCCTAATTCTTAATTGATCTTCACACACATCCAGGGAGGGAGGGAGGGGAGAGATTTATTTCATGTTACTATTTGTTTGGATATAGGTTGTATTAATTAATTATATATTTATTGCACTTTTGTATTGATTTGAAAATTAATAAAGAATAAAGCAGCTACCGTGTTTTCCTGAAAACAAGACTGGGTCTTATATTAATTTTGGCTCCAAAAAACACATTAGGGATTATTTTGGGGGGATGTCATTTTTTTTTCATGTACAACAATTATCTCTCCCTTCCTCTCCTCCACCCCGATTCTTCCTCTAACCCCATGTGCAGCCGTATTTCCTCCCCTCTCACCCATTCCTTTGTACAGCATCTTTCTATCTATCCCTCTATCCCATCCCCCCTGTGCAACAGAACCCCACCAACCCTCCCACCGTGGGACTGACATACCGTACCTGCAAGGCCTTCAAAAACAGAAGCAGCAGCAGTGCTCTGAATGGACTGTTTCAAGGCCTTCCCCGCCGGGGCCTTCCCTCAGCTGCGTAACTGATGCGGTAGAGGGAAGGCCCCAGCGGGGAAGGCCGCAAAGCAGCTCATTCAGAGCACTGCCGCCGCTTCTACTTTAAGAGGCTTCGTAGCAGAGGTCCTACCGGGGTGGGAGGCGCTGAATTGACAAGTTGTGATACGTATGGGACATACCTGTAGTCTGAGAGTTTGTTTTTTTTTGTAACAATGGCTGTTTAAGAAACCATCTGCCATGCAAAAAAGGATCCTAATACCAAATAACAACTTTCTTTTTTTAAAAGGGGAACTAGAGTTCAGAAAGATAACTTGCACCTGGCAAGACAGGATATGGATGATTCAATCGAGAGAAGGGGGGGGAAAGACAGGATGTGCATAAATGGTTAGTGAACTTGTCTGTGATATGTTCATGTTTGAACACATAGATAAACCGGATCCTGACCATAATACTTTGAGTATATGTTCATGTTTGAACACATAGACAAACCGGACCCTGACCATAACTTGTCTGTGATATGTTCATGTTACAAACCGGATCCTGACCATAATCTGGGCATAAAAAGACAGGCAGAACTCAGTGGAATCAGGACTTCTCCACTGCTGACAAGCCATGTGATGCTGAGATGAAATGAATGCGCTGCCTCTGATGGTCGCTTGTCCTCCGATATCAGAGTGATGATGCAATATATGGTAACAAATTATTGATTCCTTACTGCATGATTTCATTATTATAAAATTGTATGAATAAACCTATATTATGCTTTCAGTCATCTGTGTATGCTATTAATTTTCCCAGTCAGGGAGCTGGTGAGGGGAAGGGAAAGTGGGATATAGCATTACCCTTAGAAAAATAGCAATACATTAATTGGCGTAGTCGGCAGGATCTCCCTAAATAAGACCGAACAATGTTCCGGCGAAAGGAGAAATCTAAAAAAGAACCTGCAGGGATACCTGGCTGGACCGGGGACCCGTATGAAATAATAGCGGCAGAAATGGCCAATCATGGATTGGTGGAATCATGGAATAAGGAGTTAAGGGAATTTGAACCAAAGAATGTGGTACAAGTACTTGAAACAATCCCTGTGAAAACAGGTGAAGCAGTTACCCTGGCTCGAAGGAGTTGGGTGTTGGCCTCTGCATACCGTGGGGTGCACAAGCGGTTGCAGACGGCACTTAATGAGAAAGGGAGAGTAGAACAGAGTAGGTTAGAATTAGAGGGACGGTGTCTGGTGCTGGAATGTAATAGTAAATTATTAAAGGATAAACTGGAACATTATCAGGATGTAGCAGAAAGAGCAGCTGTAAAAGTGGCACAATATAAGTATAAAAAAAAAGGCTTCTGTACGCTAAGATCAGCGTAGTGAGAGATCAGAGTTTGCATAGCTAAGGGATTCTTGCTGTGTTGAGAACAATAGAGATAACTTTTTTTTTGGTGTTTAGACGACCATGTGGGTTTGCATCCCAGTAAGAATAAAGAGTGAATTTTTCAAACACAGGTATCGATTTATGCTGTTGTAAATATTAGCTAGCAGAGGGATTTCAAATGTAGTAACTTGCAATTACCTTGTTAGCAGCAGGAGGATTTTTAGATTTTTAGAATGAAAACTTTACGAGCACACATAGGGAAGAGTTTTTGCAGGGTAGATCTGTGCTGTTAAGAACAATTAAGGTATTTTAGTAGTTTAGGAGCTGTTTGTCTGAAAGTTCTGTACGAGAATGTAGCCTGAATTTTTCCCTTGTTTATTAGAATGTTGAAAGAAAGGTAATGCAAAGTATGTTAGAATAAGGAATGTGATTTGAGACAAATAATTTTGTCAAGCCAGATAGTTACGTGTTCTGGCAGTTGTAAGAGTGCCTGCTGGTTTATACAGCACATTTGTTTGAAGGTAAGGTATGTGAAAGCCGGATCTCAGGCATGTTACAGTAAAAGAATACTTTTCTGAAAAGAAGAAAGATTTATTCTAGCAATAGATGCCATGCTTAAAAGAAATATTGTGTTTGTGACGGTGTGCAAAAGAAAAAAAGTTTCTTTGCCTTTATCTCAGTGTTTCAAATTAGTTTTGAATATGAATTTTTGTGCCCCTGCATGGTTTATAAAGTATTTTTTGAAAGTATGCATTGCCCGAAATGTATGATTAGGGAGTAATTAAATTTAAATGCATTTTAAAATTAAATTGGGAAGTTTAAAATAAAAAGATTAAGAAAAATAGAGGTTAAGTACCTATATATATTTTTTTTTTTGAAAATCGAAATAAATGTGAAACAAAAGGCTTGTTAACCTTGTTACCGGAAAAGAATAAGTATAATAAACTTTTATGTAAGTGGATGGATTCGGAATTGAAATTTTGCTTACTTTTTACAAGTAAGCTCTTCAGGATAGGAACCTAATAAAGAATCTGCCTGTTTAAATTTTCCTGTGGCCATATTTGGTGCCACAGGACCCTGAAATAAGTCTATTTAATCTGTGTGTTTTGTGTTTCAGGAAAAAAAAAACCTTTTTTGAATCTTTTCAACAATTCAACACAGAGACGGTAACTCTGCGATACAAGAACTAGTCATGTTTAACAGAGGGGAAAACGTTTCATGTGTTTCTTTTCTTTGTTCTTTTTGTTAATGACCATATGCTTTCCTTCCAGGATTTACACTACCAGCAGTACCACATTCCACCACTAGAGCTGTGGAGAACACAGAGAAAATTCCGAAAGAACATTATGGGCAATTGGTAACCAGATCCAGTTATGCCTCAAAAGGAATAACTGTCTTGGGAGGGGTAATTGATGCTGACTATCAAGGGGAGGTTAGGATAATACTAATTAACTTAGGTGCGGAGGAGGTAATAATAGCACAGGGGGAAAGAATTGCACAACTGTTGCTAATTCCTATATATATAGCTCCGGTGAGAGAAACCACAGCCCCTACAGAATTGACGGTTAGGGGGGCAAAAGGGTTTGAATCCACAAATACTGTAAATATTGGGGCCAAAATATGGATTAGCAACCGAAATGGTCCCCCTCTCCTGCTGAAGTGATAGCAGTGGGACAAGACCGTACGCTCTTGATAATGAGGCCCGGTGTAGAAAAATGGGAATATGTCCCACAGGAGAAATGTTACTTACGGGAGTAATACTGTGTTTAATTTTACAGGAAACCCTAATCGTCCTATGCGTATTCACAGTCCTTGGTATCGTATCTTTGGGTCACGTAGAAGGATGGACTCCAGCTAGGCGTCTGGTTTTGGATGACAATGCTCGATTTCAATGGGGATGGAGAAGTGCTACCAGCAGACGACAACAGGAAAAGTTTAGTTGTGAAAAAAGGACAGAGATGTACAATAGCTAACATCACAACTAATGTGGATATATGGAAAGGCCCTCACAATGACAGAAGAGGCAGCAACAACAGAAAAATGTCTTTCAAACACAACTTTTGACAGCAAATGAACAAGTGTGGAGGACCGTCTTTTCTGATATAATCCGTGCAGGCCATTGGCTACAAATACCTAGTTCGGGGATAAGGTGTGAGGAAACCCTATGTCAGGGATATTTTACCATTTACAATGTAACCAAACAGAGTATAATGTGTAAATACATAGTGATGCCTTTACTAATTGGGTCAGCTCCTAATCAACACTTTTGGACCCCCACCTTTTATGGACAGGTGATAGATATGCATAATCGTACTCATGATTTAACTTTTTGTGATAACACTTTAAGTGGAAAAGTTTGTAAATTACAATCTGCTGTATATGAACCATGTTTATTGCAAAATACTGTAAACAAATGTGAATGGACTATTATGCCAATAACCTATAGGTATATGGTCGAAATAGCACCACAAGTAGTATGTGTAGTAACTGATCAACCAGTGATACCAGGAATGGCAGTGCCTTTTTCGGGATGTATTCATAACATTTCAGTATTACACTGGGAAAATGACACATTCATATTAACATCCGATGTAGATAAGGATGTAGCTATCATTTGGAATAGCACTAAATGGGATGTTCCAAATTGGGATGTAAATTTGACCAGATTTAAGAACATATTAACTCAATCAACCAAAATACAGAGTGCCATCCAATACCTAAATCAAAGTATTATGGCTCATCAGCTTACTACCACTATTGCAGCAGACTCGATAGTGACAATAGGGTCAGGAATAGCTGATGCTACTTCACATCATTGGTGGGATATATTTTTAGGATACTCACCTTCAGCCAAAACGACTCTGGATTGGATCATCCATCCTCTGTTAATAGTTGTTATTCTGGTAATAATTTTATCTATCTGGAATTGTTATGTGGCATATGGCATTTGTTGTAAACAACAAAAAGTGATGATGGTTACATACAACACTCATTGTTAAGGACCGAATGTGATACGTATGGGACATACCTGTAGTCTGAGAGTTTGTTTTTTTTTTGTAACAATGGCTGTTTAAGAAACCATCTGCCATGCAAAAAAGGATCCTAATACCAAATAACAACTTTCTTTTTTTAAAAGGGGAACTAGAGTTCAGAAAGATAACTTGCACCTGGCAAGACAGGATATGGATGATTCAATCGAGAGAAGGGGGGGGAAAGACAGGATGTGCATAAATGGTTAGTGAACTTGTCTGTGATATGTTCATGTTTGAACACATAGATAAACCGGATCCTGACCATAATACTTTGAGTATATGTTTATGTTTGAACACATAGACAAACCGGACCCTGACCATAACTTGTCTGTGATATGTTCATGTTACAAACCGGATCCTGACCATAATCTGGGCATAAAAGGACAGGCAGAACTCAGTGGAATCAGGACTTCTCCACTGCTGACAAGCCGTGTGATGCTGAGATGAAATGAATGCGCTGCCTCTGATGGTCGCTTGTCCTCCGATATCAGAGTGATGATGCAATATATGGTAACAAATTATTGATTCCTTACTGCATGATTTCATTATTATAAAATTGTATGAATAAACCTATATTATGCTTTCAGTCATCTGTGTATGCTATTAATTTTCCCAGTCAGGGAGCTGGTGAGGGGAAGGGAAAGTGGGATATAGCATTACCCTTAGAAAAATAGCAATACACAAGTCCAATTTTTTTTTCAGTAAATTGGACAGCACTAGTGTCAGGGATGGAGTTGGGGGGTGTCGGGGACACTTAGCATAGCTGGGCTTAAACAAGGTTTGAATAATTTCTCAAAACAAATCACCTGTTGTTCTATTGTCCCTCGATACTCAACTTCTGGAAGTCTATTGGAGGGAAAATTAATAGAATACTGGAGACTTCCATCCCATTGTCATATAACATTGTTTTATTCGGGATTTTGTTAGAGACTAAGGGCTCCTTTTACGAAGCTGCATTAGCGGCTTTATCGCACGCACATTTTTAGCGAGCGCACTAACCCCCTGCACTAGCCAAAAAACTACCGCCTGCTCAAAAGGAGGTGGCAGCGGCTAGTGCAGCTAGCAAATTAGCAAGCGCTATTATGCGCATTAAACCGCTAACGCGGCTTCGTATAAGGAGCCCTAAGAGTCCAATTAGTGCAAGTTAGAACACATTACTTCTCATTATGACAGGGATTGCGATGCAATTGATTACAAAAAATTGGAAAAACTGGGATAGGTTGAATTTTAACTTCTGGTGGGAAATCCTGTGCCAATTTTATAGATTTGAGCAAATGAATTTGGGGACCATTGGCGACATTTGTAAAAAATGATCACTAGTATAAGCCTTTAATGTCTAAAAGGAAGTTCACACACATCCCAGGAAGGCGGGATGGGGAGAAGGGGGGGAGGGAATATACTTATATCATTTTTGTGATATAAAAGTGCTGTTTTATTGTATCATTTGTTTGTATATTCTATTGCACTTTGTATTTATTTCAAAATTAATAAATAATTTTTTTAAAAAAGTTCCTAAGCTATTATTAAGATGGTTTGTTGAAATCCACTGCGGGAATTAGCAGCAGAAAACCTGTTTTACTCCTTGGGATCTTTCCAGATACTTGTAACCTGGGCTTGATGGACTTGTGTTTTCTCCCAGGATGGTAACTCTTATGTTTCTATGAGTTGAACCCCCAATGTAACCACGTAAATTAAAGAGCTAAGGCCGGTATTGGATAGACCTGCACGGTCTGTGTCCTATATAAGGTGATTCGGTGTAGGATGGGCTGGGGTGGGCATCAATGTGAACTCCACTAATATGGAACATGAGGATGTTGCTGGCCAAACTTTATTTTAGATATCCTGCAAACAACAGGATGGTTGGATAGGCTGAAGTGAGCTTGGATGGCAACTTCGACATTTGGAACCTAGGACAATACCAGACTTTACAGTCTACGGCTCAGATGTATCAAAGAAGAGTCAAGTTAATAAAATCATGCATTTTTTAAAATGAGTATCACTAATGGGCAGACTGGATGGACCGTTCAGGTCTTCATCTGCCGTCATTTACTATGTTACTAGTAACTCACCACATTAGCAATGTGTTGGGTGGTAGCACTGTCTTACCATGTCAGATTTTATGGGTTCTGCCCTGTGAGATAGAGATAGAGGCACAAGTAGAGATGTCATATCATACTGCTATATGAAATATATCATGTACCTGGCACTCAACCTGCCCCTCCTTTTCTTTTCCCCCTCTGTGTAGGTGAGAGAGTACCTGGCTGTAACCCATTTCTATGTTTCCCTCCTGTGTACCTCAGACAGCAGTAGTAGCACCCCCTGGACCTGGTGCAGGGGCTTGCCCTGTAGAGGAGGAGGAAGAAGAAAAATTGGAAGAGATAGAGGAGGAAGAGAGTGAGGCTGAAGGAGACGTGAATTAGTAAGAGAGATGATTTAGATTTTATTGGGTTTTTTTTTTTACCTAAATTTTAATACAGTCTGACTACAAGACAGGCAGGAGGAGCAAACCTAAATGCTATACTTTGGTGTGCAAGTGACATTATTCTGTAACATGTATGCACAATTTTGAGTCAGCTGCCGAGGCTGTACCTGTGAATGGAGTGGATATTGCACCATTCACAGAATAAAACATTTATTTATTTTACTTTTTTTTATTTATAATTTCAAACCAAAATGTTACAAGTTAAATACGCTTGTTCAAGAAATACAGGGATTGCTTCCACTCGATATCAAAACAGTAAAACAAAGATACAAAGAAGCACCAATTTTCATGGATAAACCAATACCCTTTCTTAGACCACTATTTTTAGGGATAGTGGGCACAAAAAGATTAAGAGGATCATATATAACAAAGAATTTTGAAGAAAAGACCTAGCCTATTAATGTTACTAATCATTGGTACATTAGTGCTGGTCAACTTCTTCAAATATAAAAAAGATCTGAGATTTTCTGGAGCAAAATATACATATTTTGGGCCTGATTCCATACAGTACAACAAAAGTTGTACATGGAAATCTGTGCACATAGTCAATTTGCACATGCAACTTAATTAACAAGCCAGTCAGTACCGATAACTGGCAATTAACAAGTAATAATTGGCATTAATTAAAATTTACGTGCACAACTTTCTAGGCGTATTCTATAAAGTGGTGCCCCCAAGTTCTAGAGTGCAGATCTCAAAAGGGGGCATAGTGAGGTCAAAGGCATTCCTAAAAGTAAGGCATATTGTTACATTATATGCCTGATGGAGTTCTGGTTGCTTTATCTCAAAAAATATATTGTAGAATTAGAAAAGGTACAGAGAAGGGTGACAAAAATGATAAAAGGGATGAAACGACATCTCTATGAAGAAAGGCTAAAGCAGTCAGGGCTCTTCAGCTTGAAGAGACAGTTCAAGGTTATATGAGTGGAGTGGAAAAGGTAGATGTGAATCGCTTGTTCACTCTTTCCAAAACTATTTGGACTGGGAGCCATGCGATGATGCTTCTAACCCCCTCTTTAATAAAGGTGCGCTAATCTTTTTAGCACGCGCTAAATATCAGTGTGCACTACACACACGCTAAACACTAATGCATGCATGTTATCCTATGGATGCATTAGCGGTTAGCGCACACATTGATTTAGTGCGTGCTAGATCTGCGCTAAAACGTTTAACGAGGGCCTAAGCAGTAGTTTTAAAATAAACCAGAGAAAAATATTTCTTCACTTAAGTTGTAATTAAAGTCTAGAATTCATTGCCAGAGAATGTGGTAAAATCAGTTAGCTTAGCGGGGTTTAAAAAAGTTTTGGATAAGTTCCTAAAAGAGAAGTCCATAGGCCATTATTGAGATGGCTTGGGGAAATCCACTGCTTATTCCTTGGATAAGCAGTATAAAATCTGTTTCACTACTTGGAATCTAGCTAGGTATTTGGGACCTGGATTAGCCACTGTTGGAAACAGGCTACTGGGCATGATGGATCTTTGGTCTGTCCCAGAATGGCAATTTTTATGCTCTTATGCACAACTTAGGTGCAGGTATATAGGCCTGGTTTACATTGGCCTAATGGGTATGTCTAAATGTTAGTCACACGGATGGGTACCAATGTGATTCCATAAACTGTGCCTATAAAAACACCATTCTTTTTGGAACTGATTTTTTAGGTGTCATATATAAGATTTGGCTCTTTGTGCCCAAATATCTTGCAACTCATTTACAAGGATATGCTAGTGAAAAAGTAGCACCTAACTTCTTAGTTTTTTCCTTCATTACTAAGAATTCCTTCTGTCTCTCTTGTACATGTTTTGTCACATCTGTGCATAACCATACCCTCTGTCCATAAAATTGAAAAACGGATTTCATAAAATAAAGGTGCATAATAGAGTTCAAATCTTGCTCAGACACAAAAGCAACTAGTAACATAGAAACATAGAAAGATGACGGCAGATAAGGGTCATAGCTCATCAAGTCTGCCCACACTATTTACCCACCCTCTTAAGTCTACTGACCCCCTAAAGAATAATTGTAATTATACTGTCACTCTACTGACCCGCTCATTCAGTCCTAGTGACTCTATCCCTTGGCATGACCTCGTAGGGATCCCACATAGGTATCCCATTTGTTCTTGAAGTCTGAGATGCTGCGTGCCTCGACCACCTGCACTGGAAGCTCGTTCCAATGCTCAATCACTCTCTCCGTGAAGAAGTATTTCCTGGTGTCTCCACGAAACTTCCCTCCCCTGAGCTTGAGCGGATGTCCTCTTGTGGTCGAGGGTCCCCTGAGAAGAAAGATATCATCTTCCACCTCTACCTGTCCCGTGATGTACTTAAATGTCTCAATCATGTCTCCCCTCTCCCTACGCTCCTCGAGAGTGTAGAGCTGCAATTTGCTCAGTCTTTCCTCGTACGGGAGACCCTTTAGCCCCGAGACCATCCTGGTGGCCATCCGCTGAACCAATTCAACTCTGAGCACATCCTTACGGTAATGTGGCCTCCAGAATTGAACACAGTATTCCAGATGCGGTCTCACCATGGCTCTGTACAGTGGCATCATGACTTCAGGTTTCCTGTTGACGAAGCTTCTCTTGATAAAACCTATCATTTGCCGTGCTTTAGATGAAGCCTTCTCCACTTGAGTGGCTGCTTTCATGTCAGCACTGATGATTACTCCTAAGTCTCGTTCTGCCGTAGTCCTGGCTAAAGTTTCTCCATTCAGGGTGTAAGTTCTGCAAGGATTTCCGTTGCCGAGATGCATGACCTTACATTTCTTGGCGTTGAAGCCCAGCTGCCAGATCAAGGACCAACTTTCTAAAGTACGCAGGTCTTGCTCCATAGCATCCTGAAGATTACAGCCGTTTACTACATTGCATAGTTTGGCGTCATCAGCGAATAAGGTTACCTTGCCTTGGAGCCCTTGAGTCAGATCCCTAATGAATATGTTGAAGAGGAGTGGGCCCAGGACCGAACCCTGTGGCACTCCGCTGGTCACCTCCGACATTTTAGAAAGTGTACCGTTGACCACCACCCTCTGAAGTCTGCCACTAAGCCAATCTTTAACCCATGCAGTTAGAGTCTCTCCTAATCCCATAGATTTCATCTTGTTCAGCAGCCTGCGGTGTGGGACGCTGTCAAACGCTTTGCTGAAGTCCAGGTACACGACGTCCAAGGACTCTCCTGAGTCTAGTCTTCTTGTTACCCAGTCAAAGAAGCTTATTAGATTGGACTGGCATGACCTACCCTTGGTGAATCCATGTTGGCTGGGATCCCGGAGATTACCCTCGTTCAGGATCGTATCTAATTTGTACTTAATTAGTGTTTCCATGAGTTTGCACACTATTGAGGTGAGGCTTACCGGTCTATAGTTCGCAGCCTCAGCCTTGCAACCCTTTTTAGTAATGCAGCATGCTCCATATTCTCTGAAAAAGAACATTCCAGAATTGCGGATAGATCTTTTAAATCAACCTCATTAACATGAGACTGTACAAGTGCTCCTAAAACTTCTTGATTTGAGGGTGTTATCCCTGTAAGATTTTTTTTTTAATGGAAAAAGACAAAAATATAGACCTTATTAAAAGAAAGAATAGATTCAAGTGAAATTTTCAAACTTTCAATAAGAAATTTTTGAACAAACCTATAGGAATCATATAGGAACATAAGAATAGCCTTACTGGGTCAGACCAATGGTCCATCAAGCCTAGTAGCCCATTTTCACAGTACCTGGCCAAAACTCAAGGAGTAGCAATATTCCATGTTACCGATACAGGGCAATCAGTGTCTTTCTCAATAACAGACTATGGACATTTCCTCCATGAACTTGTCCAAACCTGTCCGCTCTTATCACATTCCTACTACCTTGGGAAAATTTAGCACTCTTAAAGTTCAGTTTCTGATTAAAGTGTTCTAGTTGCTCCTAATTTTCTGTGCAACGATAGACTTTATGTCTGCGGGTGTCATTTTTATGTAGTTACAGTAGGTTTTGGAGGGTTCACATGTTTCATCAAAGTATACTAGGCAGACTGGAATATGGCCCTGGGTCTCCATTAGAGAATACACAGGGACAAATTTGTCCCTGCAGGAACTCAATTTTCCCATCCCATCCCCGCAAGTTTTGTCATTGTTGTCCCTGCCCCATTCCTGTAAGCTCTGCTTTAACCGCACAAGCCTTGGACACTTATGATTTTAAAGTGTTTGAGGCTAGTGAAGATGAGGACAGAGTTTGCAAGAATGAGGCGGGGACAGGATGGGAAAATGAGATCCCGTGAGGACGGGAAAAAATTTGTCCTCGTTTCATTCTCTAGTTTCCATCTCTATATTCCACTGCACCTACCGCTTGGCTGCTCCAGGAACCTGCTTGCTGCTCTAATAGGATGGGCCCATAACATCTGAAACTGTCATACAGGGTCAGTTTGGGAACCTTTTTGGCACTTATTCAATATTGAAACAGTCTGGCCTAAAATGTCCAATTATTGCCCCAGACATTTTCTATAATGCCCCATTATTGCAGAAAGATGTCCAAATCATAAGCCCACTCTAGTTCCCCCAACAAACCCCCTTGTAAATGAGATGCACTGCAGGTATACTGCACAGAAAAGAATCTTAAAATATGGCTTTTGAAAATAGTGATTTGGACGTTTCAGCACAAAAAACTTCCAAATGCCAACTTTATGTCATTTTTTTGAAAATGAGCCCCGTACAGAATGAGGGAAGAGGGTCTATGGTTAGTGGATTCTAGAAGCCGCCCTGGTGCATCGCACTGCAATGATCAGACTGAATAAAATGACATAAAACCAGGAGACAGAAACCCAAAGAAGCAAAGAGAAACAGCTGGCTTACAAAAAGAAAGAAAAAAAATTGCCACTCTGCGTACATCCTCGTACTCTGCCCTTGACTTCTTTTGTCAGTGTGAAATAATCACCTTCTCATACCATAATGAAGCCTGTCAGATATTTGAAAGCATCTTCTATCTTCTTCCTCTTCCCTTAATTCCCCCTAAGTGTACATTTTCAAAGGCCTAAAACTTTCTTTACAGGATGTATATTGCAGGCCATGTATCAGAAATGGTCCACTAAAATGATACATGGATTGCAACACAACTATAAAGCAAATCTTAAGGCACTCAAAGTGTACCCACTGGCAAAAAGAATGCATAGGGAGGCATGATAGAAACAGTCACATATTTTGAAAGGCTGAAATAAAAGTATAGAACAGAGATTTTGTAAAGAAAGGAAAATGCAAAGCTACAGAATTATACTGAGTTGCAGGTGAGAAGGTATAAAGGAAATGTGAGAAAATTCTACTGTCTTGAGAGGATGGTAGATCCAAGTTTATTTTTAAATTTGAAATAAAAAGTTGTCTAAGTGGCGTACAAAATCATAAAGAGATAAAATCATTGGGGGGGGGGCGTGGCTTGGAACACGCACAAGATGGAGGTGTGATCACATTGCTCTGCTCCCCCAGGCACTAATTCTGAAGAATTTGCTATAAAATAAAGTTTCTTGTATCAAAAGAACTTACTATAAAGTCAGAGGATGGCAACTTTAAGACAGACGAAACTTGAGACGGCTTTTGTGGGCACTGGTAAGCGTGTCAAGCATGATCATGTGACGCCAGTAAAGACTGCACTCCTGGATGAGGAAGAAATTGATAAAAAAGAAGTGATGACAGCGCTGGAAAAAATACAGCAGATGCTACAAAAGAACACAGATTACATACAGGAAGTAAAGGAAGAGGTTGTCAACATAAATAAGCAATTGGAATTGGCAAACCAGAGAGTGACAACACTGGAAAAAAAAATGGAACAGTTGGAACTAACAGAGGTTCAGTTTAAAGCTGAAAGAAAAATCATTTCAGAGATGCAACAACAACTGGAAAATTATGAGAATCGTGGACGTCGGAAGAACATAAAAATAATTGGGCTGGCGGAAAAATTGGAGGGAGATAATCCCATAAAGTTTCTGGAGACTTTAATACCAAAACTTTTTCAGCTGAACTCAAAACAACCTCTTGAAATTTAAAGAGCCCACAGAATTCCGTTCCAACGGTCAGAAAGTCAGTCAAAGCCCAGACCGCTTATCTTTAAACTGTTAAGGTTTCAGCAAGCCTTTGAAATACTGAAGTTGGCAAAAGCAGACAAAAATTTGACATATAAAGGATCAAAATTATTATTTTTGCCTGACTTTGCAAAGAATACAGCAGCACTGAGGCAGCAGTTTCTGCAGTTAAGACCACAGCTTAAAGAAAAAGGATATAGATACGGTTTATATTTCCCTGCAAAGATGAGGATTTCCTATGGGAGTAAATCACTATATTTTGAGGATCCAGGGAAGTTGAAAGACTTTCTGAATAACTCTGAACCAATGACTATGTAAGGAAGAAAAGGTTTAGAAGACAGAAATATATTAATAGGAGTGGAATATAAAAGTAAGACTGGAATAGAATGGATGGAATGCTAAGGATTTATGAAAATGTTACATTTCTTCTTTTATGTATGTGTGTAGTGAATATGAAATTGAATGAAATGGTATAGAATTCTAATATAAATATATTTAAAGAAGCATATTCATAAATAAATTAAAAGAAATATAGATATTATGCTGTGAAAGTGGGAGGAGGGAGGAATATAAGATGAACTTAAGGAGGATTTATAAAATATGTAAAGTTTTGAAATGTTCATTTATTAATATTGAATATGGGGGAACTTAAAAGATTTAAAAGAGAATTGATAAAAAGGTAAAGGTGGTATTTGACCATTTTGGAAATTGGGTTATATAAAAGTATGGAAAAATAATGAAATAAATGGTTATGTTAATATTTATAATATGTCATGGTAGTAAGATATAAGATGGGAAAAAGTACATTTATATGTGGGAGACAATGTATAAATGCCTGGGGGGTGGAAGTGGTTGCATATCCTATGCGTGGTTCAAGTTTATCCATAATGAAGGGAGGGGTGGGAGGGATATGGGGAGGGGGGATATTTAAGAGTAAAGGGAAAGAATATCTGTGTAGTAGGGGATATTATATCATATTCATATATTTTATGGATGTTATGGGAAGGATGGTGTCTAATCAATTTCATTTATATAAACTGGAGTGTCAATGCTGGAATTTTATTGAGTTGAAAGATGGAGACTAAATTCTACTCTTTAAATGTCAATGGCCTGAATCACCAAATTAAAAGGAAAAAAATGTTAAATTTCCTTAAAAAGCAACAGGCGGATGTATATTTCATCCAAGAGACCCATCTGTCCACAATAGAATCTAGAAAGCTGGAAGGGGGATGGATTTCAAAAGTATTTTTTGCTCCAGCAAATGGGAAAAAGGCTG
Source organism: Geotrypetes seraphini (assembly GCF_902459505.1). Lineage (NCBI taxonomy): Eukaryota > Metazoa > Chordata > Amphibia > Gymnophiona > Dermophiidae > Geotrypetes > Geotrypetes seraphini. Next base: position 440,412,795 of record NC_047084.1, on the reverse strand, counting down.
GAGTGGCCATTTTAATTAATAAAAAATGTACAGCTGATTTTAAGATGGTAGAAATGGATCCATTAGGAAGGTGGGTGCATATTGAAATGAGCATGGAAAATAATACCCTGGACTTATTTAACATCTACGCTCCTAATACGAATCAGATGGAGTTTTTTAAGAACCTACTACAAATTTTAATGCCACTGGCTGCTTCTAATTTAGTGGTGGCTGGAGATTTCAATGCTGTAATGGATTCAATTATGGATAAAAATCCAAGTAGAGTTATGAAATCATTAGGGCTAGATAATTTGGTAAAATCTTGTGATTTAATAGATATATGGCGTATTCTTCATTTTAATGATCGGGAATTCTCTTTTTGTTCACAGGTCCATAATTCTTTTTCAAGAATTGATTATATTTTTGTTTCAAATAATTTAGCGAAAAATGTAATAAAAGCTATTATAGATCCTATTCTCTTATCTGATCATGGTGCTGTATGGATTGAGTTAAAGGATGGTGAAAAGGATTATTCTAAGCCGGTTTGGAGATTTGATAATTCTTTGGTAGTAGATTCAAATTTTACTGAAGATTTTAAAATAAAAATGATTGATTTCTTCCAAATTAATGATACTAATGATATAAATATGGAAGTATTATGGGATGCGTTTAAAGCAACCATGAGAGGTAATATTATTTCATATTCAGCATACGTTAGGAAAAAGTTTACGAAACAATTTGTTGATTTGGAAAAGGAAATTAAAGTATTGGAAAGTAATTTAATTAATAGATGGGAGTGGAATACTTTACAATTATTATTAAAAGCAAAAGTTAAATATAATGAGTTATCCTCTAAATTTGTAAGGAATGATTTATTTTCTCAACAAACTCAATACTATGGAAATTCAAATAAGGCGGGTAGGATGCTAGCAAATTATCTTAAAGCAAGGAAAAGAAGAACAAAAATTGTTGTAATAAAAGATAAAAATGGAAAATCACATAATAAAATTGATCAGATTCTAAAACAATTTTTTAGTTTTTATAAAGACTTGTATTCTTCTGAATCTTACAGAGATAGAGAAAAGGATGGATTGGAATTTTTAAGTTCACTTAAGGGGCCTCAAATTCCTGAACATATAAAAGGAAGTTTAGAAGAACCTATATCTTTAAAAGAGTTAGAAACAGCATTGAAGTCTCTTAGAGTTGGATCCACTCCAGGTGGTGATGGATATACGGTAGAGTTCTATAAATTATTTCAAAATACTTTGTTACCCTATTTGTTAAAATTATATCAATACCAACTGAATAAAAGTTGTATATCAGGTACTATGGCAGATTCATTAATTATTGTCTTACCAAAACCAAACAAAGATCATACTTTGGTATCAAACTACAGGCCTATTTCATTAATTAATGTAGATGGTAAACTTTTAGCCAAAGTTTTGGCATTAAGATTGGCCAAAGCTCTCCCTTTTATTATTGATACTCACCAAACAGGATTCGTTGCAAGAAGACATTCTTCCAATAATACCAGACTGGCTTTTCATACTTTAAATTTAACAAAAGATATTCAGGATCCGGCATTCTTAATTTCTTTGGATGCAGAAAAAGCCTTTGACAGAGTTGAATGGTCTTTTATGTATCAAGCATTAGAATGGTTTGGTATAGGGACTGGTTTTATTCAAATGATTCAGACATTGTATAGCTCCCCTGGTGCTAGGCTATATATTAATAATAATTTATCGGATAGATTTAGTTTACAAAGGGGGGTTAGACAAGGTTGTCCTTTGTCTCCTTTGCTTTTTGATGTTGTTCTGGAACCCTTGTTGATAGCTATTAATCAGGCAAAGGAGATACAAGGAATTCCGTTTTCAAGTTGGGAATATAAGCTCTCCGCTTATGCGGATGATATTCTGCTTTATTTGAGGAAACCAGAGACTACTATTCCATGTTTGCTTGAATTGATTGAAAAATTTGGAAAGTTTTCTGGGTACAAGATTAATTGGAGCAAATCGGAAGTGCTACCACTTAATGTACATTGTACCAAAGGATTATTTGATTCATTTACATTTGTTTGGAAAGAAGATGGATTAAAATATTTAGGAATCAATATCAAAAGTAATATTGAAGATACAGTAAAGGAAAATGAAAAACTTTTATTAAAGAAAGTAACGGAAATGTGTGAGCAATGGAATCCTTTATATTTATCTTGGTGGGGGAGAGTTCAAACAATTAAAATGATGATATTGCCTGTGGTTTGTTATCAAATGAGTATGATACCAGTTTTTTTTCAGGGGTCATTTTATAAAAAGTTGAATGGTATTCTTACAAAATTTGTTTGGTTGGGGAAAAGACCTAGAATTGCTTTAGTAAAGTTACAAAAAACAATTGTGGAAGGGGGGGTAAATTTTCCAAATTTTTATAGGTACCATCAAGCCTATATTTTAAGACAGGGTATGTATTGGGTCCTTCCAGAGCTCATGGAGAATGTCCCAGACTGGTTGTATTTAGAATGGCGACTCATGTTTCCTATACATTTGGTTCATCTTTTGAGTATACCAATGCCTAATAGATACAAAGGGAATAGAATTTTGATTGATACTTGGAAGACTTTGAGATATGTTACTAAATTATCACCTATTCCAATTTTTAAATCATTAAATCAATCCATTTGGCTAAACTCCAAGATTAAAATAGGCGGTCATAAAATTCTCTGGAAACAATGGATCATTGCAGGAATAAGAACTTTAAATGATGTTATTTCAAATGGTAAGCTGCTTAGTTTTTCACAGCTGCAACATAAATATGGTTTTACTAAGTCACAAAGTTTTAAATGGTTGCAGCTGAAGCAGGCTATTCAGGAGGGGTTCCCTGAATGGAAAGATCTTGATACTCAATATAGTTTGGAAATCCTGTGTTTCCAGGCGGATTTCTTGGGTCACCAAGCCGCTAAGTGGTATAAATTGATATATGGTTTTACAAATAAAAAACAAAAAACGGGTCTAAGAGACATTTGGAGCATTGAGATTAAGCATCAAATTTCTGCTTCTCAATGGCCACGAATTTGGTCTTGGAGAATTAGATGTACAGTGTCGGCATCTATGAGACAGACTTGGTTCTTTTTGTTGCATAGAGCTCTTTTGACCCCAGTACGTTTACAAAAGTTTGATAGCTCTAGATCTAATAAATGTTGGCACTGTAATCTAGAAGCAGGGACTTTGGATCATCTAATTTTTTATTGTCCTTGTATTAACGCCTTCTGGAAGTCAATTTGGTCTCAAATTAATTATTTTCTAGAAAATCCAGTTGCTATGTCATATGATACAATTTTGTTTGGAACAATGATGAGAGCAAAGAGTCAAATTTCAGCAAATAATAATAAATTACTAATGATTATGACAGGAGTTGCCATTCAGAATATAACTAGAAATTGGAAAGATTATACAAGACTTAACTATACTTTTTGGTGGAATTCTATATGTTATATTTATAAAATGGAACGAATTCTTGCTATGCAAAAAGGAAATTATAACAAGTTTAAAAAAATTTGGGGGCCATTGATTGAATATTCGAATGATTAGACACTTTTTTTTTATATAGAAGAATAATATGATATGGGATTGGGAGGGTATAATGTGTGAAATTCAAATAAAATGTTGATATGTGTGGAAGGGAAGGGGGGAGGGGGGATAATATAAGATTTAATATTATATGAAATATACAAGTGAATTGTATGAATATTGAATGATTATTGTATACTTGTTATGAGATATGAAAATGAATAAAGAATTGGAAAAAAAAAAAAAAGATATAAAATCATTGGGGGAGACATAAATTAGACAGTAATAATCATAAATGACACATTGAAACAAGAGGAATAGGGGGAGAAATACAATTTGTAATAGGAGAGAACAATTAAGGTAAATACAATAGGTAGGGAGTATGCTTTTTCCTTTTTTTAGAAAATTTAAAGAATTACTTATCATAAGCATCCTTAAATAGGAAGGTTTTTAGATTTAGCATACTTTGAATTATTAATAGGTGTCTCTTCCCGAAGGTGCGGAGGAAGAGAGTTCCAGAGTGTCAATGCTTGGAATAGCCTGCTGGGAAATGTAAAACCTTGTAAATGTTTGGGCAGTCACAGAGTATAGGCACAATAGAAATGACATGGATGTGTACTGGAGGGAGGTGGAGGGTTTACTGTTTGACGTAATCAGGGAGAGGGCTTGAGTGCTTGCTCAGTCTTAAGAAACCTTAGAAGGTCAATGAGGGGTAAAGAAAAAATCCAAATCAACAAGCAGAGAGAGTGGTGGTGCAAAAGCTTCATGCTTCCAAGAAGACTGGGATAGCCTGTAGGGATAGGCAGCCAGAAAATGTTTGTTTTGTGTTATTACCTGTGTTGTTTTTTTTAATAGGAATTTCCATTTTATTTGGATTTTCTTGGACATTTTGCCATTACGGAAATGTTTGCAAGATCACAAAAGAGTGTGCATTCTTTCCAAAATAGTGCATCTTTGCACTATTTTCAGCAAACAAAAAAACTACATAATATCAAGTTCTTTTTTTGGTTCATTCTCATGAGCTTGTGGGCCTGGGTCCTCCTCTCTATGGACAAACTATCCAACAGGCAATGTACGAGTACATATGTTGCAGTTCACTTATCATGTAATTTAACAGTTGCCTTTAATTTTTGATTCAATCTCGTACATGTTTTGTTAACCTAAACAACTATCTGAATTTTTGAGTTCTAAGGAGGAGTTGAGGATTCCAACAGGAGTTTTACCAATACACTGCGCGGTCAGCTTAGAATGCCTAAGATTATTTCCAGCGTTAACCATGCCCACTTCGATCTTAGGCGTTTTAAAGTGCCTCTGCCGATGCAATGAAAGCATAATTTTTCTAGGCACTGGTAGGCGCCTACTTTTTAAAAAATTATTTTTAAATCATTTTAAAATGGTTTTTACCAATTAAGTTAGGCACCTAACTTAAAGCACCGTTTATAGAATATGGACCAAAATGTTTTACCGCAGGGCATGTTCAGGAGTCCGATGCTAATTTTGGCATCATCACATTCTTCCTATGTGCTAAAAAGTAGATTTTATTTTATAGTGTTGGAGGCAGGTTGTAGAAGAGAGCAGGCATGTTCCGTGCTAATCGGTTAGTGCAGCTGTATCGCCTTAACCAATTAGTGTATGGCGGTAGGGGCTCATTTGCTAAAGGTAAAATTAGCAAGTAGTCATTAATTAAAAAAGAAAATAGAAATATTGGTCATTTTACACATGCATAAAAATGACTTTAGCTAAAGCTACAAGGGCCCCAGAGTGCACTATTTGCAAAGTGTGCACTATTATCGGCAAAGGAACCCCCCCCCAAAAAAAATTGTCATGTTTATCAACTTGATTTCAACTGTAAATGACCTGCAACAACATGGGATATGTTATTGCAAATGACAGACCATCTGTCCAGAGTGGGTGAGCCAACTGGCCTTTATCTGCCATCGTTTAAAATTTAGTTTTACCTCCTAGTTTAGGAAGATAAAAAAGAAAAATTCTGCCAGAATGCATCAAAGAGGAAAAGTCGGTAGAATGATTGACTCTAAGATTGCTTCAAATGCTATAGCTCAGGTATCTCTTTACATAAACTGCAATACTATTAATAACTATCCTGTCCTCCCCTGCAAAAAAAGCATCCATTCTCTAAATGAGATTGCCATATTGCAGTAGCTAGTGATATTAGATGCTTCAAGTCATCTACATTCACTACTGCTGTGTCACACTCAATTTGCAACATCATGTAGTTCTCTAGAAAAAGTATCTTTGGAGAAAAAAAATCACATACATTTACTGCCAACCCATCCTGCTCCAACTAAGATCTTTTGATTTGCTGCAATTTCCTCAGAGAGCAAAGAGAGGTGATATTTTTATTTTTATTTCTGTACAGCCTCTGCTTGTTACTAGTGCAAAATAAATCTCTGCCCTTGAATTACTTTGAAAAATATTTTAAGTCATTTGTACACATCAAAATGTATTTGATAAGCAATAAATATCCAAGAGTGAGCCCTTCCTACCCCAGCTCAGTGTACTTATACTGCACCTTTTTTTAATTTCGATTCATTTATTACTCAATTTTCGTACCTGGGTTTTATATTAAAATCAAAGGCCCGGATTCTCTGTACGGCACCAATATCGATGGCCACCTAAAAAGCGGCCACTGATCACGTGTCAGTCATGTAATGACACTGTATACAGAATCGCGTCTCTGGGAAAGACAGGCGCTGGAAATGTAGGCGGCTATCTTTGTTCTGAATTGCACCTACTTAGGCACTTTAGGCTACCTAACACCACTTTTGGCATTAGCCATGCCCACAGTGGCGTTAGGTAGCATAAAATGCCTACAGAGGGGCGATGGCACTTATACAAGTGGATCGATTTTTTACTCCGTCAAAAATTACAAAGACGGGGGGTCACGTGATGACGCTGAGCTAAGCGGCGGCTCTCTGCTCTAGCTCCGACCCTCTCGCGCTCTAATTTTCGCTATAATTGCCTTCTCCCGCCTCACCCCCCATTCTCTGTTGGCCGCCTGGTGGATCGGAGTGTGCTGTGGTATAGGTGACTGTGCGGGCTACTTTCTGGGGCGGCTTCTGAGTGAGTTATGCCCGTTAAGACCCCGCGGCCGGCTCGGACCCAGTGCACGCACGAGGTATTCAATATGGCAGCCGCTTCTTCTCCCCCACCGAAAGTGCTGCTCCAGGACTACGCGGTCAAGGAACTGACCAAAAATATCTCAGCGGCCATAGAGGAACGGCTGACCAAGCTCCAGGCCACTGTGGATGATATTAGGGATTGCCTGGAGCGTCATGGCCAACGACTTCAGATTGCGGAGACCTGTATTGCCGCTCAGGAAGATCGATCAGCGGTGGTGGAGATGCAGATCCAGGCCCTGCAGGTGAGGTGTGCGACCTTCCACGAGCGCCTCGAGGATCAGGAGAACCGTGGCCGTCGAAATAACATCCGGCTGGTGGGCTTGGCGGAGACTCTGCGGGACGCTGAGCTGAGAGAGGTCGTGGAGAAGTGGCTTCCTGAGGTGGTGGGCTTGGTTCCAGTGGGGTCGCGCACCTTGGTGGAGAGGGTGCATCGCCTGGGGCGGCCTCGGCCTGTCATCGCCAGGTATTTGAACTTTGCTGACAAAGCGCAGGTGATGGCCCTATATCGTAAAAAGGGCTCGCTGGAGTATGGGGGCAACAAGCTGTTGCTCTTTAATGATTACTCAGCTGAGGTGGCTGCTCGACGATGTGCCCTGGCGCCCTACTGTTCTGAGCTCCGCAACAGAGGCCTTCGCTTTGTGGGGCAATACCCGGCCCGAGTGAGGGTCTTCGAGGCAGGAGGGCCGAAGGTCTGCAAAGATGTGGAGGCGCTCCAGGCCTACTTAAGAGCCCTGGTGCCTGTGCCCCCGGCACCCTGAGGATTGCTGGACTTTTGTTGGATATCTCTGCGGCTTGCCCCTCTGTTTTGGGGCTTGGTTGTTTTTGAACCTATGATCTACGATCCTGCGCATGGGGAGCTCCAGGGGCTGGATATGGTTTTCCCCTTCACCTGATGGCCCTCTTACTCAGCATTTTCCAGCCTGGTTCCCCTGCGGTAGCCTGGGCACGGGTGTGGGCTTTGGAGCTGCCTGTCTGTTTCCTGGGATGGTGCTTCTGCCCTGTCTTCCTGCAAGAATTCCCCAAGAGAGGCTTCTTGGTCTGCATGATGTCATCTTTTCGTGGGCTCCTGTGCCGGGTATATCCCTTCTGGCCCTCTTGGAGGCTACCGTGGTCCCCTCTTGGAGGGGCGCCTATTGGAGTTGATGCCCTGCTTGCGCATTTTGGGCCATAGCTGTCACTCTGGACATATGTTGACTTTGTTGTCCCCTAGATATGTTTTTCTGCTATTTTTCACTTTTCTATTACCATATTTCCTTTTGACCTTGGGGGCTTGGAGGGGGTTTTCTTGGCCTTTGGGGGTGGGGGGGAGGGGGAGTTCTTTCTTACTTGTTAGCGTGAGGGGGTGGGGGGGCTTCTAAAACTTGTTTTTATTGTGGAGGGAGGGAGGGGTTGAATGAGGAGTCAGTTGAGGAGGGGGGGTGGGTGTTCGGGCCTGGAGGGGGCGGGGTTTGTGTGTCTGTCGGTGTGCGGTTTGTTTGGGTGTGGGTGTTTGAGGAGAGTGGTTGTGGGGAGTAGGGGGGTGGGTTGGTTGCGGGGGGAGGGATCTCTGTCTCTATGGGGTGCTTGGCGTTTTTGTGCTTGGTCTTCGGGGTTTGGCTGGGAGACCCTCGAGGCCTGTGAGAGGCTTTGGTGTGCTTGGAAGATGTGGGCTGGTATCTCCCCCGGCTATGGCTGATCTCATATGTGTCACGTTGAATGTGGCGGGCATTAATTCTCCTGTGAAGCGCACTAAGGTGCTATCTTTTCTGAAAAAAGAGAAGGTCTCGGTGGCCTTCCTGCAGGAGACACACCTTACGGTGAGTGAACATCAGAAGCTGAAGCGTGTCGGGGATTTATGCTACAGCTGTTTTTCTGGGCTTGTGCTCACTGGGGTACTGTGGGGTTTGTACCCCCTCCCTTTGGGCTGGGGGTTCCACGTTTGTTTTCCTGTTTCTTGGCCCTGTATGCTTTATGTTCCCTATTGCATTGTTGTGGTTGCTCAGTCTTTTCTGCTCAATAAAAATTATTAAAAAAAAAAAAAAAAAAATTACAAAGACTAGGGGACACTCGATGAAGTTACAGGGAAATACTCTTAAAACCAATAGGAGGAAATTGTTTTCCACTCTGAGAATAGTTAAGCTCTGGAACGCGTTGCCAGAGGATGTGGTAAGAGCGGATAGCGTAGCTGGCTTTAAGAAAGGTTTGGACAAGTTCCTGGACGAAAAGTCCATAGTCTGTTATTGAAAAAGAGATGGGGGAAGCAACTGCTTGCCCTGTATTGGTAGCAAGGAATATTGCTACACCTTAGGTTTTGGCCAAGTACTAGTGACCTGGATTGGCCACCGTAAGAACGGGCTACTGGGCTTCATGGATCATTGGTCTGACCCAATAAGGCTATTCTTATGTTTTTTTGCAGTTTTAAACAGCGTTTCTCAGCACCAAAGTTTAGGCACTGTTTGTATACTTTCTACCAAAATGCCTAGTTTTGCATTCAAAGTACAGTAATCTATCAACCTTTCATTCACACTATACACTGTATACACTGAATATATTGAGGACAATTTTGAAATGAAGCTATGCAGATGAATAGCAAGAGAAATATTAAACAGAACAGCGACCACATGCATATAAACAGGTAAGTTATCTGTACATTTTGGGCCTGATTCTATAAACGGTATCTAAGTCCTAGGTGCCATTCCGAGCAGTTGTCAATCAACTGCTAGGCACTGTGTATAGAATCGTGCCTAGCAGTGTCTAAGCATTCCTAGGCTCTGCAAGGGGTTGAATCCTAAGGCAATACAGCCGTTTAAGCCAGGGTTTTCTTGACCTAAATGAGCACGCCTAAGGTAGGCACCTAGCATAGGTAGGCTTCACTAGATCAAACACAGCAACACTGTGGGGCACTGACTTTAAACGCATGGGAGACTTCGTCCATCAGGCGCTACAAAACCAAGCTGAAACCAATAATGTAGAGGCTATGTGGTCAATCCTGAAATGCACCTTGCATGAGGCAACAAATCGCTATATAAAAGCAAACGACGGAGAAAGAACAAGCCCCAGTGGTTCTCTGCAGAGATCTCGGATCTTGTCAAGGAAAAAAAAAAAGCTTTTATTTCCTACAAGCATACAGGAAACAGGGTGACAAAAGAAGACTATCTGACCAGGTCTAAAGCAGTCAAAGCGGCAGTCAGAGAGGCCAAGATTCAAACAGAAGAACAACTAGCGAAAAACATTAAAAAAGGGGATAAATCCTTCTTCAGATACATTAGCGACAGGAAACGAAACACAGATGGGATAGTCCATCTCAGGAAAACAGACGGGACCTATGCAGAAACGGATTCTGATAAAGCCAAACTACTAAATGAATACTTTTGCTCAGTCTTTACTTGTGAGGCGCCGGGGACCGGTCCACAACTGCAGGCAAGGCAAACCTCGGAAGACCCGTTTCAAAACTTCAAGTTTACACCCAGCAGTGTCCATGGTGAACTATCAAAACTCAAGGTGAACAAAGCCATGGGACCGGACAATCTACACCCCAGGATTCTTAGGGAGTTGTGTGATGTCCTGGCGTTACCGCTATCCGTGTTCAATCTTTCCCTAAGTACCGGAAAAGTCCCCATGGACTGGAAAACAGCTAACGTCATTCCATTGCACAAAAAAGGTTGCAGAACGGAGGCTGCGAATTACAGACCGGTCAGTCTCACCTCAATAGTGAGCAAACTCATGGAAAGACTTATTAAACAAGAATTAGATACGATCCTGACCGAGGAGAATCTACAGGATCCCCAGCAGCATGGATTCACAAAGGGAAGGTCCTGTCAATCCAATCTGATCAGCTTCTTTGACTGGGTTACAAGGAAACTAGATATGGGGAAGTCTCTAGACGTCGTGTACTTGGACTTCAGCAAAGCTTTTGATAGCGTCCCGCACCGCAGATTGTTGAGCAAGATGACTTCGATGGGATTGGGAGTGATATTGACGACATGGGTCAATGACTGGTTAAGCGGTAGAATCCAGAGGGTGGTGGTTAACGGTACCCCCTCCAATACATCGGAGGTGACCAGTGGAGTGCCACAGGGATCGGTCTTGGGACCGATCCTTTTCAAAATATACATAAGAGACCTGACTCAAGGGCTTCAAGGTAAAATAACACTATTCGCCGACGCCGCCAAACTATGCAACATAGTAGATAACAGCACCTTACCCGACAGTATGGAGCAGGACCTGCTCTTATTGGAACATTGGTCCTCGACTTGGCAGCTGGGCTTTAATGCCAAAAAATGTAAGGTCATGCACCTTGGCAGCAAAAACCCATGCAGAACTTACACTCTGAATGGTGAGACCTTAGCTAGGACTAGGGCAGAACGTGATTTGGGAGTAATCATTAGTGCAGACATGAAAACTGCCAAGCAGGTGGAGAAAGCTGCATCCAAGGCTAGACAAATGGTGGGATGCATCCGTAGAGGTTTCGTCAGCCAGAGGCCCGAAGTCATAATGCCCCTGTACAGATCCATGGTGAGACCTCATCTTGAATATTGTGTTCAATTCTGGAGACCACATTATCAAAAAGATGTGCGGAGAATCAAGTCGGTTCAGCGAATTACCACCAGGATGGTCTCGGGACTCAAGAACCTCCCATATGAGGAAAGACTGAATAAACTGCAACTATACTCGCTCGAGGAACGTAGAGAGAGGGGGAACATGATTGAGACTTTTAAATATATCACAGGCCGCATCGAGGTGGAAGATGATATCTTCTTTCTTAAAGGACCTTCAACCACAAGAGGTCATCCGCTTAAAATCAAAGGTGGGCAATTTCATGGCGACACCAGGAAGTATTTCTTCACCGAAAGGATAGTCGATCATTGGAATGAACTTCCATTGCAGGTGATTAACGCCAGCAGCGTGCTCGATTTCAAAAAGAAATGGGATATGTATGTGGGATCTCTAGCCGGGTGAAGTCTGGGGGTGGGTCATTAGTGTGGGCAGACTTGATGGGCTACAGCCCTTTTCTGCCGTCATATTCTATGTTTCTAGCAGCACATAAGCCACTCCATGCCTAAACTCCGCCCCCAATATGCTCCTAACCATGCCTACTGAAGGTGCCAGTAGATACCTCAGTGTAGACGCCTACTGATCTAAGCACCTACCAGCACATTTTTAAAATTAACTTTTAATCACTTTTAACGTTGCTTCCAATTAACAATGCCAATTAAGCCTATTAAAAAAAGTAAGTTACTTGCTTAGATCGACTAAGCGCACCAATCTAGATGCCTGACTGTAGGCATCTTTTATAGAATCAGAGTCTCATATTTAGCCAAGATAACTGTATAAGTCAGATCACTGAATGTGCAATACACAGAAAGTTAACAGTACTACTGTACTTTTTCTATGAGAATTATACTGATAGTGACTGCATATTGCTGACCTTTGGCTCTGCCCCACACATCCTTCTAATCCTACCCCACTTTATTTGCATGGCTTTTAACTATACATTGCCAATATGTATGTATTCAAGCAGGCAGCAGTTTGAAAGCAAAGGGGTGGAAGAGTAGCACAGTGGTTAGAGCACCAGGCTGACAACCAGGGAAGCACATTTCAGATCGCACTGCTCGGTCTTTCAGTTAATGCCCATACACACCGCACAGAAACAAAACTCATGAAATAAATCTACGAACAAAGAATACAAAAAAAATCACTGACACAGAAGCTGACAGCACCTTATAAGCTAACAGAATTATCATGCTATCACCTTCCGAAGACAAGAATTTGCCCTGTTAGTCATCAGTATAATAACATGAAACAATAACTGTACAACAGACCAATCCAGGTTGAAAGGGCTAGACACTTATTTCCAGCCTGTTTTACAATAACCTAAATTAGTTGCATAACTTTAGGTGCTAAGGCCCAGATTCTATATATGTCATCCTAAATTGTGCAGGCAAATCGGTGTGCACATCCAATTTGTGTGTGATTTAACAAGCCAATCGGCACCAATAATTGGTGATTAACACCTAATAAGTGATGCTAGTTAGTACTAATTAGAAGCTACCTGTACAACTTTTTAGGTGCATTCTACAAGGTAGGACAAAAGTAGTTAAAAAAAATACAGTATTATTTATTTATTATTTACAAATGTCATGAATAATATTTATATGAAGTTTTTATATAAGTTATTGTATATTGTTTTACTTTTACTTGTGTAGCCCCTGGCCTCCTATTGTACCCTATGGCTGGTTATGTGCCCGGGAGGCAGGCCAGAAGAACACTATCAGGTAAAACGTGGGTAAATAGGACAAATAGAAATTCCCCCTTTACCAGTATATTCAGGGTTCTGGGACAATGATCCCCAGAGCTAAATGTATAGAGGTAGCCAGCTGCTTAGAGAAATTTGTGACAAGCAATCACTGAGGTTATAACAATTACTGATGCTATAAGACTGCCATCTACTGGATGTTTTTACACCCTTGAGATAGGTACCAAAGCCGAAACATTGACCGTGTTGGGTCTACAACACAGTTCAATCCCAATATTTGAGAAAGACTTTTTTTTTTTTGTTCTTAATAAATATTTATTTATTGGCTTTACCTCTGGTTGATATGTAATGTTCCATCCCTACTTTGGCATTTTCTAAAGGAATTTTCTACCAGCTCAAACAAAACTGTTAACCAAAGAGAGACAAACTGTTTCTCCCTACTCCCAACTGCTCACTTCCTCTTCTCACACCAACTGCATTCTGTCCTTTACACTGTTTCTCAGGCTGAAAAAAATAACCTCTGAATCTTTCAAAACAGCCAATAGCATCTCTCTGCTCTTGGCAGTGGGAGGAGTCTATATAATGCACAGGTAGTTTGTCTGTTGCTATGACATCAGAGGCCTATTTACTAAATTTCTGCACTTTGAAAGATTCAAAAAGGGATATGGCCAGGGGTAGAGCATGGATGGATCGTGAGCATTCCTACGTTAGGCACACTGTTATAGAATACGCCCAATCTGCGCACAACTTTAAGCACAGGTATTTAGGCCTGGTTTTCCTTGGCCTAAATAGGTGCTCCTAAATGTTATGCTGCTTATGGCCACTAGTTGCAATTCTACATAAGGCTCACACCTTCTATAGAATTCTGCTAAGTGCTGTTTTGATTGGAGCCCATTTTTTAGTTACTATATATAGAATCATGTCCTAAGTCAGGGGTGTCAAACTCAATCACATAAGGGGCCGAAATCTAAAACACAGGCTAAGTCGCGGGCCAAATTTTTTATTAAGATACTTAGGGGTCCTTTTATTAACCCATTTAGCGCGCGCTAAATGTGCACCTTAATAAAAGGACCCCTTAGGCTTAGTAGAAGTATAGGGTTACAACATCTCCAACCCCATGCCGGCTCTGTGATGTAAACAAAATAAATAAAAAAAGACTTTTCCTCTCTCTTTTAGGTCCTAGTTCACGCTTGCTGTCTAATACCAGCTCTGGCAGGATACACATTTCAAATCTGACTTATTGTAATCACAAAACAGAAAATAAAATTATTTTTTCTACCTTTTGTTGTCTGGTCATTATTCAGATCATGTTGGGGTCTTATTATAACTGGCTTGCCAGGGCTCCTTTCTTCTTCCCTCCCTCCATCCCGGCAGCTGAAGACAAGCAACTCCCCCCAATGGTCTGAGACAGGAGGGAGCATCCACAACATGCAGATACTGAGGCAGGAGGGCCTGAGGCCAAAGAGGGACCCAACAGCGCATAACCACCGTTCCTTCCCTCCCTCCATCAGGTGCAGTGCAGCTCCGCCAATGTTAAAAGGAGCCGCATCGAAATCGGAGCCCTGCCGCTGCTGTAGCACGTTCCCTATACCTCGGTCCCGTTCCTCCTCTGACGTACGGGACAGCGGCAGAGGGAACGTGCTACAGCGACGGCAGGGCTCCGATTTTGACGCAGCTCCTTTTAACATTGGCGGAGCTGCGCTGCACCTGATGGAGGGAGGGAAGGAATGGCAGGCCACGTCTCGGCGATGACAGGAATTGTTTGGTGGGCCATATTTTAGTACCCCATGGGCCAAATTTGGCCCGTGGGCCAGAGTTTGACATGTCTGTCCTAATGTAAAAGCTGAGCGTCCAATTTTATAGAATTAGGGAGTTAGTATATTGTGTGCCATAATTACAAAATAGGACTAAGCATATAGTACATCTGAGACTTAACCCATGTAAACTCTAGAACTCTATAATTTTAGCATGCAAATGGTGCTTACATTTAGGTGCTAAAGTTATAGATTGAGGGCCATAATTCTATATGTGGCACCCAAAAAATAGGTGCCAAGTTGAACGGCACTTAACGTGATTCTATAAGGTGCACATACCTTTTATAGAATCATACTAAGTGCCAGTGCATGCCATAACTTTTAGGCCTACTCATTTAGGCCAAGGAAAAACAGGCCTAAATATCTGTGCCTAACTTGTATGCACATCAGGTGTATTCATAGCAGTGCACATAAATTTTAGAAATGCCTGTAAACTGCCCGTGTTCCTCCCCTGGCTATGCTCCCTTTTCAGATTCACACACTAAAATCTACATGCAGCACTTTTTAGAATGTGTCTACCAAGCTGTACGCATAACTTCTAATTAGTGCCAAATAGCCTCAGTTATGATGTGTTAATTGACAATTATTGGTGCCAAGTAGGATTGTTAAACAAGTTGTGCACATAAATCAGTTATGTGCACCAATTTGTACCACACAAGGTACCCTATAGAGAATTTGGACATGAGAAGGTATTTATGGAGCTGAGCAGAAAAACTATCTGCATTTCTAGAAGCTAAATATATGCTGATAGTAGCCACTTTATTTAATGTATTTTCAATGCCACTGAAATACAAATTTAAACACTGCAACTGACACTTATATTCATGCAGTGACAGCCACTGTTGAATTTTAGGAGGAATAGCTTAGTAGCTAGTGTGGCAGCCTGAGAACCAAGGAAACCACAGCTCCTTGTGACTCTGGGCAAGTCACATAACCTTCCATTTCCCGGGTACAAAATAAAGGCCGGATTCTATAAGGATCACTGGAAGTTAGGTGCCAGTAGGTGCCTAGATTGTGCCTAGCTTAAGTGTTTTAATTGGGTTTAAATTGCATGATAACTGGTCGCGCCATAAAAAAATCAATTAAAAACACATTTAAAAAAAATTGGGCACTGCCCGGTGCCTTCTGGGACCAGCACCTGGGTCCATGACATCTAGCAATGTCACGTGATACCCAAACCTGGAATTAGACATATTTAGGGATGGCGCTGAACTTCAGCGGCACTGGCACCATTGGTTATGATTCTACCAGGACCCTAGGCATCAGAAATGTAGGCCTGTAAAACCATGGTGCCTAGGGTCCTTACTAGGAGCCAGTAGCGTGATTTTGTAAGTGGTGCCTGTCCTTGACTGACATACAGCAGGTGCCAGTTTTCAGGCATCACTTACAGAATCAGGTCCTAAGTACCTCTATATAATATATAAATCATTTCTGTTGTAACCACAGAAAGATGATATATCAAATCCCATCTCCTTTCCCTATATATATTATTCTTACCTACCTCTGGAAGAAAAATTATTGTCTTTAGTTCAGGTCATTTGCACATATTTTTTAGTTGTCCCAATGGTAGGGTTACCAGAAGCCCGGATTCACATCTGGATGCTTTTTCAAACCCTGGCACTTTGTCCAGGTTTTGAAAAGCTTCCAGCTTGGGACATTGTTGGGAGAGCATCTGCACATGCACGACTGCAACGCGGTGATGTCACACGCATGTGTGCAATGCACATGCACGACTGCAATGCGGTGATGTCACACGCATGTGTGCAATGTCATCACGTAATACCTGTGCATATGAAGATGCTTTCCTGATGTGGCTCTGAGAACTTGAGGGGGCAGGACTGGGGGGTGAGGATGGGGGCAGAACAAGGCATGATGTGAGCAGAACAGGGCAGGGCTGGGTAGAACTGGGCGGGCCTGGGGATGGGGCCATGAGTCCGGATTTTATAAGTATAAAATCTGATAACCCTATCCCATGGGGCTATTGATTTTAACTGAGAGGGCATTCATTTTTTATATACAGAAAAGTAATATCAAATAACCACTCTTAACACTGACAGTCAATTCTGAAGAGGGATCTTCTTACTTTGCCATTTTCTATTTCATACTGTAGAGTTTTAAATTATCAACAGCAAATCCAACGTTGATTAGAACAGAGGACCCTGACAGAATTTACTCACAGACCATATATAATTCAGTTCTAGAGACTGCTGAATCAATATTTTAGTCATCCACCTTTCTGGGACAAGGATGACTTTCTGAGCACAGTCATAGTGGAATAACTGGAAGCACGAAGCACAGTGCTGATGGATATAATCTTCAGATTCCTTAATCATGAATAAACTCAGGAAACTAGAAATTGTAAACTTTTTTTACAGCGTTGATAACAAAGAGACTGTCTAACTGCCATAGCTAGCAAATCAAGTTATACACTTTAGAGACCTTTTACTAAAGCTTATCACACGCTAACAGACATTAGTATACCCTAAATGCTGTGCATCCTATGTTATATCTATGGGCCACATGGCACTTAGCACATGATAATATGTATTAATACATAACTAGTTTTAGTAAAAGGGTCCCTTCAACTCTATCTCACAGGGTTTTCTAGCAACTTCTACAGGTCAAAGACATCTAACAGAATTTCTAGGATAAAATCTGTATTACTCTTTTAGGATCTTGCCAGCTACTTCTGATCTGGATTGGCCACTGTTGGGAACAAGATTCTGGGCTTGATGGATCTTCAGTCTGACCCAGTATGGCAACTCTTACATTCTTAGGGGACATATTTCTATATCAATAACATCAAGTATGTTGCACTAGGATTACAACATATGTTGGGTGCCTACGGAATAAACAACTATTTTTCACACACATATTCTCCCTTGGCAAATATCCATGGGTACACTGTGCCTAATTTTCAAAGGAAAAATACATGCATACTTTTCACAGTTGTTCTTAAGTCAAAAGGACTAAATACCTATTTTTTGTTCTAGTGAAAATTCAATAGAAAATACTGATTGTACATTTTAAAAATCTAGATGTGCTGTTTCTATTCCCAGACTTATACATGCTTCTGGGATTGCCTTCTCACAGTTCAACTAAATGTACATGCTGCGGAAAGGCCATTTTCAGACAAAAATAAATAAATTACCAGGCTAAATTACTATGAACCTGACTTTTGAAATTTCCTTCATAATTGTTTTCATTTGGTGGTGCTTTTTGTTTTAATGTCGCATTATCGCTGGATGATAAATACAGAATTGGAAATCAGAGCCCAGCAGCTTGCGTTAGGCCAGGGGTGTCTAATCTTTTGGCTTCCCTGGGCCGCATTGGCCGAAAAATATGTTTCTGGGGCTGCAGCAAGACAGAGGAGGGAGCCGGCAAGACGGTAAACACCCGGGGGTAGCAGAGGAAAACACTGTATCGCCCTCGACTGGGGCCGCACAAAATACTTCACTGGGCCACTTGCGGCCCTCGGGACGCAGGTTGGACACCCCTGCGTTAGGCAATGCATGATGTGCTTAGGGCATCAGCAAAAAAAGGGGCATCAAATGTCTGAAATAGAGAATGACACGGGGAAAAAATCTGTCCCTGTCACTGCCCCGTCCCCGGCCCACCATCCTCTGCACCGCCCCGTCACCGCCGTTCCCTTCACCGCCCCGTCACCGTCACCGCCATACCTTTCACCGCTCTGTCACCACCACTGCCATCCCATTCACTGCCCCGTCACCGTCCCCACTGCATCCATATAAGCCTTAGTACTGTAATATTTAGATTATTCCTTTCTTATAAATCAAAGTTCCTGCTGCTGAACTAGAGAAAGAGATGTTCAGCTGGCAGGGCTTTGTTTATAAATTTTTATCAACACAACTAATATACTACTTTATCCTAAAGCAAAAAATAAATAAATAAATATAATTTTTTTTTCTACCTTTGTTGTCTGGTTTCTGCTTTCCACATCTTCTCATTCAATTCCTTCCATCCACTGTGTGTCTTCTCTCTGCATCTTCCATTTGCTGTTACTGTGCCTCTCCCTTCACCCCCCCCTCCAATTGGTCTAGCACCCATCTTCTTCCCTCCGCTCCCCCATAGTCTGGCATCTGTCTTCTTCCCACCCTGTCTTCCACATTTCCCTTCAGGGTCTGTTCCTCTCCACCCTCCTTCAATGTCTGTCCTATTCCTTTCCATCACCACCCTTCCCTCCCTCCTTTACCATCTGTTCCTTTCTACCACCCTTCAGCTCCTCTCGCATGGCCTATCTATCTACCTTCCTCCCTCTTATTTTCATGGCACGTTACAATGTAATTTGTGCAAGCCACTGGAGCCTGCGAGCTCGGTCCCTGTCCCATCCCCACAAACCATCTCGCTTCTGTGCTCCTATTTTCCCCATTTCTAATATCGCCCCTATGTATCTGCCATTGCCCCCCCCCCCCCCGTGTCTATATACCATCCCCATGGCATGTCCCCTTTATGTCTCTGTCCCTATGCCCCATGCACATAATTTCTCCTCTTTCTGTTACCTTCCTGTGTCCAGATTTCCCCTATCTTCCTCTTCCATACCAGTGCGTCTCTTCTTTTCAACCCCATCTAGCTTTTTTCCCTATTTCTTCCCCCCTCCCCTACTTCTAGCATCTGGCTCACCTGTCTGTCCTTCCCTTTCTTTCCTGCTGTGGGTTTTTCTTTCCGTCTTCATCCCCTTGGCCCAGAATCCTTTTCCCTTTCACTCCTTCCTTCCAGTTTGAGCCGGGAACACGGGCGATCGCACGGTCCCCGAAGCCCCCACCCGCCTGCCCAATCGATCCTAGTATTTAGCCAGCTCTCTCCCTTCTCCTCACCTTAGTTGCAGGCTTTCTTTTTCGGCGACCTGCACACGCGGCTGCTCACTGTTCAATTTTCTGCTCTGCTGCAACTTCCTGTTTCCAGTTGCATCAGAGCAGAAGATCGAAACTGAGCAGCAGCGGGTGCACGGCTCTTTGATAGTGTGCAGGTCGCCGAAAAAGAAAGCCTACATACTAAGGTGAGGAGAAGGGAGAGAGCTGGCTAATCACTAGGATTGATTGGGCAGGCGGGTGTGGGCTGCGGGGACCGCACGATCCTTCATGCCTCACTGCGGGGACAAGACCATTCACCGCTCCAAGGGGCGGTGAATGGCCTTGTCCCCGTCCCCACAGCGACTGCTAGTTTTCATTCCCCATTTCAGCGGGTTACCCACGGCTAAATGCGGTGGCCGCGGGTAAACCGCCACCATGTCATTCTCTAGTCTGAAACAGATAATGTGCAAGAAGCATGATACCGGAAGGGTGCCACCAGCTCCAGTGTGTGAGAACTTGACTGCCGGAAGAAGAACCGTACGACGGGTTACAAGGGCACCTTGCACAAGATGGTTTAAGCTATGAAGCTCCAACCACTTCAACCAATTTGTGCTAATATAGTTTTGACTCCTACAGCTCCCTTGCTTGTAATTGTAATGCCTCATTATCTCGGTATCTCTCTCAAGAATACTGGTTGTTTCTTAAAAACAGAAAGGTATTGCACATGGAGCAAAGAGCTCCTTTTCACACCACTCAAAAGACAACGGAAGCATTTAGAATATATTGGAGAGTCGTGGCGACGTATTATATTGCATCAGTTTTCCGTTGCCAAAAGTCAGAACCGTAGTTCAGTCTTTCAGCAGCAATTGTTACTACTGTATGGTAAGTGTTCAATTATAGATTTGTATGCTAACTTATAAATTCAAATGTAAATCTTATTTAATAAATTCAAGTTTGCTAATTTTATACCCAGGTAACAATGAAATGTTAACAACTATGTGGAACCCAGAAATGAAAGTTTGCAGAAGATAAAAAGAGAAGGATTTGTGAATTTCTTAAAACAACTCCAAAATTAGCTTCCTTTTAAAAATGTAATCAATCATAAGATACAACTTCAGTTAACTGCAATGTTATGGATGCAGATCCTTTAACTTCGTCTAGATCAGGGGTAGGCAATTCCGGTCCTCGAGCGCCACAGGCAGGTCAGGTTTTCAGGATATCCACAATAAATATGCATCTCAAGGAGGAAGTGCATGCAAATCCATCTCATACATATTCATTGTGGATATCTTGCAAACCTAACCTGCCTGTGGTGCTCAAGGACTGTAATTGCCTACCTCTGATCTAGTACCACTAATGCTTCAATAACTATAAGCATCACAGATATGACAGAACTTGTTCTAAAATTCTTCACTCGTTTCTTGTTGTGACAAAACTAGTATTGGTGAAGAAATTGTTTTAAAATAAAAAAATGATACACATGCAGACTCTAACAGAAGTATCAATCCTGCTCTGTCGAAACATTTACATATCTTCTGATGATATCAATTATTGGATCTAAAGAAGACCAAGTGATTGTCAAAATCACAATGGACCATTTGAAAATTCGCATCAAATTTTTGTGGATGGTAAAAAAACAAACAAGGAACTTTAGCCAGAATATATTTGGGGGGCAAAAGGCTAATGATTACATTACATTTATGATTTATAGTCCACCAAAGACCCGGTATGGATGACTAAAATAGTGAAGGAAGCGATAGGCAATAAGAAAAATTCATTTAGGAAATGGAAAAAGGACAAAACTGAAGGGAACCAGAAGGAGCACAGGAAGTATCAAAAAGAATGTCACCGTGTGGTTCGAAAAGCCAAAAGAGAGTATGAAGAGAGGCTAGCCAGGAAGGCACGAAATTTCAAACCGTTCTTCAGATATGTTAAAGGGAAACAGCCAGCTAGGGAGGAGGTGGGACCGCTGGATGAAGGAGACAGGAAGGGAGCGGTGAAGGAGGTGAAAGAAGTCGCAGAAAGACTCAACATGTTCTTCTCGTCTGTATTTACAAACGAAGACACAACCAACATACCGGAACCTGAACAAATCTTCAATGGAAAGCAAGCAGAAAGATTAACATCCATGGAAGTGAGCCTTGATGATGTACACAGGCAGATAGAAAAACTTAAAACTGACAAATCCCCGGGTCCAGACGGAATCCATCCCAGGGTTTTGAAGGAATTAAAGGAGGAGATAGCGGAACTACTGCAGCAAATTTGCAACCTATCCTTGAAATCAGGCATGATCCCGGAGGATTGGAAGATAGCCAATGTCACGCCCATCTTTAAAAAGGGATCAAGAGGTGATCCGGGAAACTACAGACCAGTGAGTTTGACCTCGGTTCCGGGGAAAATGGCAGAAGCACTGATTAAAGAACACATCGATGAACATTTGGAAAGAAATGAACTTTTAATAACAAGCCAACATGGTTTCTGCAAGGGGAGAAAGTGCCTAACGAACTTATTGCACTTCTTTGAAGGAATTAACAAACGGATGGACAGAGGAGACCCCATAGACATCATATACCTTGATTTCCAAAAAGCCTTTGACAAGGTGCCTCCGGAAACTGAAGAACCATGGAGTGGACGGAGACGTACATAGATGGATCAGAAAATGGTTGGCGGGTAGGAAACAGAGGGTAGGGGTGAAGGGCCACTACTCAGACTGGATGAGGGTCACGAGTGGTGTTCCGCAGGGCTCAGTGCTCGGGCCACTGTTATTTAATATATTCAGTGGCGTGCCTAGGGTATGCTGGCGCACAAAATATTAGGTCGCAGCGCACAAGTTTCTCGTCACAGCGCAGGACCGGCAAGATTGACTCATTTGAACTTCTGCAAGATCAGCATCGGAAGCGTGCGCTGGGCCGGAGAGATCTTGGGGAGCCTCCGACAGTGGCTTTCTCCCCTCTCTGCAGCTCTCCTTTACTTCCCAGCGCAGCGATTCACGAAGGCAGCCTCGGGGCTTTTGCTGAGTCGCGGCTGCCTCTGATGATGCAACTTCCTCTTTCCTCAGAGGCGGCGCGACACAACAAAGGACCCGAGGCTGCCTTCGTGAATCGCTGCGCTGGGAAGTAAGAAGAGCTGCTGGGAGGGGAGAAAACCACTATCAGTCTGGGAAGCTGCTGGGCAGGGGAAAAAAGGGACAGCTGCTACTGGAAAGGGAGAAGGAGAGATGCTTCTGGGAGGGGAGGAGGGAAAGGAATCTGGGAAGCTGCTGGGCCAGGAAAAAAAAGGGACAGCTGCTACTGGAGAGGGAGAAGAAGGAGAGATGCTTCTGGGAGGGGAGGAGGGAAAGGAATCTGGGAAGCTGCTGGGCAAGGAAAAAAAGGGACAGCTGCTACTGGATAAGGAGAAGAAGGAGAGATGCTTCTGGGAGGGGAGGAGGGAAAGGAATCTGGGAAGCTGCTGGGCTAGGAAAAAAAGGGACAGCTGCTACTGGAGAGGGAGAAGGAGACGGAGAGATGCTTCTGGGAGGGGAGGAGGGAAAGGAATCTGGGAAGCTGCTGGGCTAGGAAAAAAAGGGACAGCTGCTACTGGAGAGGGAGAAGGAGACGGAGAGATGCTTCTGGGAGGGGAGGAGGGAAAGGAATCTGGGAAGCTGCTGGGCCAGGAAAAAAAGGGACAGCTGCTACTGGATAAGGAGAAGAAGGAGAGATGCTTCTGGGAGGGGAGGAGGGAAAGGAATCTGGGAAGCTGCTGGGCTAGGAAAAAAAAGGGACAGCTGCTACTGGAGAGGGAGACGGAGAGATGCTGCTGGGAGGGGAGGAAGGGAAGAGAGTTACTGCTGGACAGGAGGCTGGGAGAAAGAAAGAAAGGGGGCAGGCAGGGAAACAGAAGGAAAGAAGAGAAACAGAAAAAAAGAAAGAAAGGTCAGGGAGAGAGGAAGAAAAAGTTGGGGGAGGGAATGAGGTGTGGAGGAGAGAAAGCATACAGGCTGATAGAAGGGAAGAAAGATTGGATGCACAGTCAGAAGAAGAAAGTGCAACCAGAAATCACCAGACAAGGTAGGAAAAATGATTTTATTTTAAATTTAGCAAAGTGGAGGCAGTATTACCACAGTTTTCAAAGGAATTTGCCCAAATAACTTAATAGTTAACTGGGTAAATTCCCAGAGATGAAAACTTCCCTTCACTTACTATGCACAGTTCTGAATTTATATCTGCTGTCTATATTTTACAATATGGTCCCCTTTTACTAAACTGCAATAGTGGTTTTTAGCGCAGGGAGCCTATGAGCGTCAAGAGCAGTGCTGGGCATTCAGCGCAGCTCCCTGCGCTAAAAACTGCTATTGTGGTTTAATAAAAAGGATGGAGGGTATATTTGTCTATTTTTGTATGCTATAAAAACCAAATACAGAGAGAGACTGAGAGCTGTTGACGAAGAGCTACGTGTGTGTCTTTCTTCCATTCCAGCCAGAATATCAGCTTTGTGTTCAGCCAAACAGGCCCAGGTTTCGCACTGAATAAAGTATTTTATAATTTTTATAATTTTTATTTCATAATAAAGTAATTATAAAATACTTTCTTTGTGTTTATTTGATTCCTATTCAAGAGAATTACTTTATATATAGTCAATATAGGCAGAGAGTTAAATTTTTTAACATTTTCTAATGGTGGTGTGCCTCGTGATTTTTTTCATGAAACAAGTGTGCCTTTGCCCAAAAAAGGTTGAAAAACACTGGTCTAGAAATTGAAAGCATCAAACGTATTGTCTTCTGGACTGTTTTTAATTTACAGTTTACACATATGGATGTAACAGACATAACTACATTTGTTGTAAAACATTTATTAAGATATCATTTCATCCCTACAATTTCTGTGTTCTTAAAAATATTATTTAACGTTATTTAATTTAGCGTGTAGGCCTAAAATTCCTTTGAATACCTCGTCCTCATGTATCAGCAACTTTGACAACATATTTATTTGGCTCATAACTTGCTGGCGCCCGATATTTTTAGCTCACAGTGAAAAAAGTTTGCTCACAACACCCGCCCGCTTAGAGGGAACACTGTGTGGCACCCGGGGCCCATCATTTTTTGACAACCCCCCATGTAAAAAAATATTTTTTGTAATGACCATGAAACGGAATAAATGGTCAGAATAGAAACAGGCAGTGAAAATTTTCTTATATTCCAAACAAAACATAAATTATGTCTGAATTGTCATGACATCAGAAGTACATAAGGAGTAGTTGCAGGTGATGCTTGGGACAGTTCTGATTGTGTTAGTTCGGTTTTATGTGTTTTTTGAATAGAAGGGTTTTTATTTATTTTTGAAGGTTTTGCAGTATGTGGTCGATGTCAATTGGTTGTAGGGTTGAGGGTCGAGTGTTGCAGCTCGAATGGCTAGGAGGTTGTCGAACAGTTTTTTTCTTTTGACGTTTTTGGTTGGAGGGTGTGTGAATGGTGCGTGAGTTCTCCTATGTCTGTTTGAAGTGGATTGAATTATTTAGCTGAAGAAATTAGTTACCCCCTCATCCCACACACATTAATTCTCTTCCATTTTTGTTCCCATTATAAAAAACACTGATAAGTTCCCAGAAAAAAAATACATTAAAATAAGAAGTGAAAACAAAGGCCCCTACAGATGAGAACATAACATAAGAATAGCCTAACTGGGTCAGACCAATGGTCCATCATGCCCAGTAGCCCATTCTCATGGTAGCCAATCCAGGATACTAATACCTGGTCAAAACCCAAAGAGTAGCAACATTCCATGCTACCGATCCAGGGCAAGCAGACACTTCCCCCATGTCTTAATAACAGATTATGGACTTTTCCTCCAGGAATTTGTCCAAATCTTTCTTAAAACCAGCTACACTATCTGCTTTTACCATAACTTCTGGCCACTTCATTTTTAAGTTTAGATCTTTCCTTTCAAACAGAGACCTTGCTAGATGTCAAATACAGCACAAGGTAACTTCACATGGACTTAGCTGTGCAGGAAATGTGAATCTCCTCATACACCCACCATATAGTGCAAAAATGTGCAAAGGTCTGTTTTTTTCTTTCGATCACTACATAGCCTAATGCCACACAAGCAGCGCTGTTACAAACATATTCTGTAGGTCAATGCTAAGGATAACAAAGTTTCCTTCCTTGGACCAGA
The DNA here is from genome assembly GCF_902459505.1 of Geotrypetes seraphini. NCBI lineage: Eukaryota > Metazoa > Chordata > Amphibia > Gymnophiona > Dermophiidae > Geotrypetes > Geotrypetes seraphini. The sequence continues at coordinate 440,387,101 of NC_047084.1, read as the reverse complement.
AGGAGATACTGATAAACCACTGGAAGAGATCCCAACACAACACCCAAAGACCCACTCAGTGTGTGAACCAGTTGAGTGGAGTGGACTAACTGGGGGGTGGAAATGGGCCCGGAGTTTGCTCAGCAGAATTTCCCAGACCACCTCTTCCTCTCAACACATTGACACGCTGCCACCACCACCACTAGAAACACCTCACTGGGTAGGCCAGCTATGCTACAAACTTTATAAAACACATTATTATATTTTCTTATAAAGCACATATTTTAACTGAACTCTCTGACATCCTCAGCCTTTCCATTCACAAAAATAGAAGGAAGAAAAGTTCCCATTTCCTGCTGTTTCATGTCCCCGGCCTATACAATATTTTTTTTCTGCAGACCCTTCAAAAGTCTGACGAAATCCTCATTTCACTTGCATTATAAAGTACTGAGGATGCCATCTCTCCCCAATCCCAGGTCCTAAAGTCTAAGACAGTAGCGCAAACTAATGCTGCCAGATTCAGGAAAAAAAATTTTGATTTGATTCAGCCTATTGAATTGGTTTTTCAATTCGATTTTCCTGCCCAGTTGGGTGATTTTTTTCAAAACTCCTGGTGGGTTTTATAGCTTTTTCACCCCCTTTGGCTTCTCCTAACCACATTGGCGCTGTGGTGTAAATAAAATAAAGAAACAAAAAGGACTTTTCCTCTCTCTGTTAAATCCTAGCTCACGTTTGCAGTCCAACACCAGCTCTGTCAGGATACACATTTCAAATCTGACATATTATAATCACAAAACAGAAAATAAAATTAATTTTTCTACCTTTTGTTGTCTGGTTATATTTCAAATCTTGTTGGTCCAAGGCTCTGGTTTTCTTCTGATAACTTGCTTGCCAGGGTCTCCTTCTTTCTTCTTTCTGTGTGCTAACCATCCATCTGCCAACTCTGTCCTCCCTTTCCATTTCCCTTCCCTCCCCAGGAAGTCTGGTATCTTTCCTTTTTTTCATCTCCCTCCACAGATCCACCTTTTCTTAACTATCCTTTCATCCGGCATCTCTCCCTCCTTCCCCACCACCCCAGAGTCCACCATCTCTCCCTTTCTTTTCCCAATTACCCTCCTATCCAGTATCTCTATCCCTCCTCCACACCATCCCTTGTGTCCAATTTCTCTCCCTTTCAGTTCCTTCCCTCCCTAAATCCCATGGTCCATCATTTCTCTCCCTCTCCTCTATTTTCAGACCCATTATTTCTTCATCCCCCCCCCAAAGTTTGGCATATGCACGTCTCTTTGAACACCCCCTTCCCTCCATGTACTTCTAAACCAGGGTCCCCCCCAAAGGCTTGTCCCCCCTTAAAGGTCTGCCTGTCCCCCCTTGAAGGCCTGCACCCCCCTTGAAGGCCTGTCCCATCCCCTTGTAGGCCTGTCCCCCCCTTGAAGGCCTGTCCCTCCCCCTTGTAGGCCTGTCCCCCCACCTTGAAGACCTGCCTGCCTGTCCCCCCCCTTGAAGGCCTGTCCCCCCTCTTGAAGGTGTGCACCCCCCGAAGGCCTGCACCCCCCTGAAGGCCTGTCCCCCCCTTGTAGGCCTGTCCCCCCCTTGAAGGCCTGCCTGCCCCCCCCTTGAAGGCCTGTCCCCCCCCTTGAAGGCCTGTCTGCCTGTCACCCCCCTCCCCCTTGAATGCCTGCCTGCCTGCCTGCCCACCCGCCCCACCCCGAAGGACCGCTCGCCCCCCTGGCCTCCCCGCACCACCTATGAAGCAGCACTACCTATGCTCCCGGCCTTGCCATTCAGTCCCCACCACCACCACCACCCCCGAAGGACCGCTTGCCCCACTGACCTTCTTGCACCACCTATGAAGCAGCCGCAGCAGGATCGCGACGTCAGCTATCCCTGCGCTGCTTAGGCGCTGCTTCCTGCGCCGTGTTCCCGCCCCTCCTCTGATGTCAGAGGAGGGGCGGGACCGTGGCGCAGGAAGCAGCGCCCAAGCAGCTCAGGGATAGCTGACCTCGCGATCCTGCTGCTTGCTGCTTCACAGGTGGTGCAGGAAGGTCAGTGGGGCGAGTGGTCCTTCAGGGGTGTGGGGGGACTGAACGGCAAGGCCGGGAGCACCCCTTCAGGGCTGGCACCCGGGGCGGACCGCCCCTCCCGCCCCCCCCTTGGTACGCCACTGAATATATTCATAAATGATCTAGAAACAGGCACGAAGTGTGAGATAATAAAATTTGCGGACGATACAAAACTATTTAGTGGAGCTGGGACTAAAGAGGAATGCGAAGAATTGCAAAGGGACTTGAACAAACTGGGGGAATGGGCGGCGAGATAGCAGATGAAGTTCAACGTTGAGAAATGTAAAGTATTGCATGTGGGAAACAGAAACCCGAGGTACAACTATACGATGGGAGGGATATTATTGAATGAGAGTAACCAAGAAAGGGACTTGGGGGTAATGGTGGACATGACAATGAAGCCGACGGCACAGTGCGCAGCAGCCGCTAAGAAAGCAAATAGAATGCTAGGCATAATCAAGAAGGGTATTACAACAAGGACAAAAGAAGTTATCCTGCCATTGTATCGGGCGATGGTGCGTCCGCATCTGGAATACTGCGTCCAATATTGGTCTCCGTACCTTAAGAAGGATATGGCGTTACTTGAGAGGGTTCAGAGGAGAGCGACACGTTTGATAAAAGGAATGGAAAACCTCTCATACGCTGAGAGATTGGAGAAACTGGGTCTCTTTTCCCTGGAGAAGAGGAGACTTAGAGGGGATATGATATAGACTTATAAGATCATGAAGGGCATAGAGAGAGTAGAGAGGGACAGATTCTTCAAACTTTTGAAAAATAAAAGAACAAGAGGACACTTGGAAAAGTTGAAAGGGGACAGATTCAAAATGAATGCTAGGAAGTTCTTCTTTACCCAACGAGTGGTGGACACCTGGAATGCGCTTCCAGAGGGCATAATAGGGCAGGGTACAGTACAGGGGTTTAAGAAAGGATTGGACAATTTCCTGCTGGAAAAGGGGATAGAGGGGTATAAATAGAGGATTACTGCACAGGTCCTGGACCTGTTGGGCCGCCGCGTGAGCGGACTGCTGGGCATGATGGACCTCAGGTCTGACCCAGCGGAGGCATTGCTTATGTTCTTATGTTCTTATGATTCTAGGCAGATTAAAAAACATAAAAGCTGGTCATTTCCAGGAATTACAAAAATATAGACGATCCCATTTTATATAAGTTTCAAGTTTCAAGTTTAATGGTTCTTTTGATTAATCGCTTAATCATAATTCTAAGCTATGAACAATTTAAAATACATTCAGTGGGAAACAATACAGTACAAACTTTAAACAATAACATAGGGTTAAAAAATAGCTCATCATATTCATAACATAAGGCAAAAAGGGGATGCAAAATACAATTCAAGATAGAAAAGCAGAACAAAAAAGGAAAAGTACACGAAGGAAACAAATAAAAGCATAATATAATACAATAAAATCATTGGCCTAAGGATTATTAGATTAAATACCAAAGGCATCTTTAAAAAGAAATGTTTTTAGATTACTTTTGAATTTTCCCAGATCATGCTCCTTTCGTAAATAAATTGGAAGGGCGTTCCAAGTCTGTGGAGCGGTTACCGAAAAAATAAACTGCCGTCTTGTATTGATAATCTTAAGCGAAGGAATAGTTAGTAAATTTTGTTCATTAGATCTTAAAGCTCTGTTTGGATAGTATGGAATTAATAATTTATATATAAATGCTGGAGTTTTATTGAGAAGAGACTTAAAGGTGAGCAAGCAAAGTTTATATGTTATCCGATGAATAACTGGAAGCCAATGCGCATTTTTTAAAAGAGGTGTAACATGATCAAACTTTCTAGATTTGGTTATAAGTTTAATGGAAACCATAGTCTAGAACAGGGGCGTCCAAACTCGGCCCTCACCAGGTCAGATTTTCAGGATTTCCCAAATGAATATGCATGTGATCTATTTGCATACAATGGAAGCAGTGCATGCAAATAGATTTCATGCAAATTCATTGAGAAAATTCAGAAAACCTGACTAGATTGCAGCCCTTGACCGATGTTAGATCGTCCAAGTATCGATTTAGGCCACTTTTTGGACATTTTTAAAAATTATTATTATGAGCCCCTTAAGGTTTAGTTTAGTTTTCGTTTTGTTTTCAATCGCTATGCAGAAGTAATCATGGGAAACAGACAGATGATTTGAGTGTAGGGTGAAAATAAGTGGACGAATCATCAGCAATCTGAGATATGGAGATGATACTACCCTGCTAGCAGAGAGTGACAAGGACCTCAAGAAGTTGATCCTGAAGCTGAAAGAAGAAAAGCAAGAAGATGGGACTTTACCTGAACATCAAGTAGACCAAAATCATGACTATCGTCAAAAAGAAAGTCCACATAGAGATTAACAATGAAGAAATAGAAGTGGTTAACAGCTTCATTTTCCTTGGGTCCCTCATTGATCACAGTGGTGGTTTGACAGCAGAGATCAAGCATTAACTAAAACTAGGGCATATGGCCATGGTGAGCTTGGACCAAATATGGAAGTGCAAGAACGTCTCAGTCACCATCAAAAAAAGACTGATCACTGCCATTGTGTTCCCAATCACGACATATGGCTGTGAGACATGGATATTCACGAAAGTAGACAGAAGAAAAATTGATGCCTTCCTAGCTAGGATCACCAACAAAGATGTTCTTGATCATATAAATCCAGAGTTGCTCATGGAAGGCAAGATTACCAGAAAGAAACTGCCCTACTTTGGACATTTGATGAGGGCAAATTCACTACAAAAGGAGTTGGTACCCAGAATGGTCAGTGGTAAAAGGAAGCCGGGGAGACCAATAGCCTGTTGGCTGGATACCATCTAGAATGACATGGGAATGAACATCAAACAATAGAAAAAAGCTGTGGGAAAACAAGGAAGCATGGCGAGGACTAGCCTACAGAGTATCCAGGGTCGGACATGACTGAATGAATAGTAGCATGTATTAAACATTAGTATGATTGAAAAACATGAAAACAGCCCAGTCATATAGATTATATGATTCTCATTTAAACTAATTCCAGAAGGGATACATAATGATATTCAAACTATAACTCCTTATCTAAGTTTAAGTGCAAACACTTATGCCAGCTCTGGAATTTGAGCAACTGATAGAATAACAATGTCAATTAAGTCCATATAATTGGCTGTTGATTGGAGTTAACAGCCAATTATTGGTCTGAGTTACACATGCAACTGATCTTATTCTATAACTTGAGTGTGAAATTTTGCATGCTAATCAGAAATATGAACGCAGTAGTTTATAGAATTAGGTGAGAACTTACAAAATACTGTAAAGCCTGGGCACATACATTTGTACCTGCTATTAACATCTCCTACAGGTGTACACCTATTTTGTGTTAGTATTCTGTAATGGAATCTTGGTGCCTGGATGTCCTGTCACATTGTATTAAGTATTGCCATGATTTTTGACTTCTTTCATGCTCCCCTACTGGTGGTTGTGCAGTGATAGTCCTATTATGTCATGATCTAAAATGTACTGTCATGCTCTACATTACGATACTCTGTTCAACTTTATTATGTACACCCTGTTATGCCTTATTATGTATAACAAGCAATTAGTAACTCATAACTGGCTTAAATTAAAATTAAGTGGGTAGTAGGTGCCTAACTCTGAAGCCACGTACCACTTTCAGATAGGTACCTAGTCCATTGTTAAAAACAGCAAACCTTTTTTGTGACACCAAGCAATGGACTTTGTAAAAGAAGTTTAAACAAGTTTAACTTAAATTTATTTGAAAAGCTGACTTTATGGAGTAACACAAAGCACATAAGTAAAAAGTAAAATTAAGAAAAAATAAAAATAAAAACAAAGAGAAAAGGGTTTACTGGTGGATGTGCAGTGATAGTCCTATTATGTCATGATCTAAAATGCACTGTCATGCTCTACATTACGATACCCTGTTCAACTTTATTATGCATACCCTGTTATGCCTTATTATGTATAACCTATTATGCTTTATTATGTATGTAAACTTGTAACCCGTTCTGAGCTCTTCTGGGAGGATGGGATATAAATCTAAATAAATAAATAAATGTTATTATAGAATTCCCATTCGATGCACTATATCTAGATACCCACTTATAAATTTTCCCCCTAAATGGGTACCTCTAGTAGACTAGGCAGCATATTCAGAATCAATAAACTATATACTATAAACTACCTGAGGTCCCCCTAGTCTTTGTATTTTTGGAAAGGATGAAGAATCGATTCACTCTTACCTGTTCCACACCACTCAGGATTTTGTAGACCTCAATCATATCCCTCCATAACCATCTCTTTTCTAAGTTGGAGAGCCCCCAACCTCTTTAGTCTTTCCTCATATCATTTTGGTCACTCTTCTTTGAACCTTTTCTAATTTCACTATATCTTTTTTGAGGTATAGCAACTAAAACTTTCCACAATGCTCAAGTTAAGAATGCACCATTGAACAATACAGAGGCATTATAAAATTGTTGGCCTTATTTACCATCCCTTTCCTAATCATTCCTAGCATTCTACTTGTTGTTTTGTTTTTTTTTTGCCTCATCCGCTCACTGGACATAATATTTCAGTGTAGTGTCTATAGTGACACCCAGATCTTTTTCCTGGGTGCTGACTCTTAAGGTGGACCCTAGTATCAGGTAACTATGATTTGGATTATTCATCCTGATGGGCATTATTTTATATTTGTCCGCATTAAATTCCATCTGCCAATAGTATGTTACTCAGGATCACAATGAATACTGAGAGGAGGAATGGAGGGAGTTGCAGAATTTAGATACTGTTTTCTTTGATTCTCAGCCAATTGCTCTAACCAAGAGGCCACACCTCTTTTCTTTGAAGTGTTGTCCCCCATAAAAGAAGTTTACTCAACATAAAAGAAGTTTACTCAACTCCCATCTTTTAGGTTATTCTGCTAAGTTCACCTTGATCCACAGTTCTGTTCAGTTAACCTTCCATTCCCTTTCTCTTTTATTATTGATACAGCACTTAATCCTAGCCAAAAGGCTGACAAGTTGTATGTTCCATTCAGTCAAGCAATAGAGATAACCATTTGATTCAGGTGCAATATTAATAACAGCTATTGCTGAGTCAGCCTTTCTATTCTTCCTGGTTCATTCTACAGCATTCATCCACTGGGTTTTATCTTAGAGAGAACAGCTTCTGCAGCTGATGTAAAGTTATACATTTAAGTGTGACATTCAACCATTCAACAGATCTGTAGATGCATATCTCTTGTCAATCACACTTAGGTGTCTATTACAGAATTGTGCCTAACTTAAAACTTATTGCAGCAGCATCACATTCCAATCCCCTATAAAAGTTCCTACTCAGATCCTCAGCGACAAAATCATTTCATTACATAGAGATTTATATGTCAAATCGTCACTGGATCTTATGTAACCATTTCACCATATTAGGCATCATTTAGTTAGTGTAAATTTACTTTTTAAAAAAATACCTCAATTAAATAGTTTTTAGTCAGTACTTAGCTTTATAATGTGGTCTCAAACAGGGTCAGTTTTGCCCCCGAAGAGGAAATCTAAAGTGCAAATTTGGAGAAGGATTTTAACTTAAAACTTAAGCACTTGTAATGCAGGCCAGAGTTTCAAAGGTCTAGATTATAGGTGGCATGGCACAAGTATCAGGTATAAAGTTAAATGTATGGCTTATGCATTAAACAATCAATAGTGATGCCTAACACAAATAAAGTTAAGGGCTCTTTTTACTAAGGTGCGCTAGTGTTTTTAGCGCAGGCACAAGATTAATGCGCGCTAGCTGAAAAATTACCGCCTGCTTAAAAGGAGGTGGTAGCGGCTAGTGCACTATAACCAGTAGCGTGCCTTTGCAAAATGAGCCGTAAACGAATACGATATTTATTGAATAAGATATCCTTTGCAAAACATTCCCACATAGCTTTCTAGGTATTAGTCTAAGTTCCCTCAAATAAATTTCCTACACTGCATGTATCACTGAGGATCATCCAAAGAGTCCAAAGGTCCAAAGAGTGATCTTGCAGCACACATGAAAATTAAGCATTCCCTCTCCTGTACCCTTATGCTTATCATCTGCAATGCCGCATAACTCTAATTTATCATTTCTCTTCTATTCTAGATTTTGTGTTTGTTCTTTTGGAAACAGGTTACTATAGTCGGTAATTCAAGCCTCACTGCGCTAGTGAAAAGTCTTGCTGCAATATTGTGACTAAGCAGTTCATATCTTGAGTTCAGAAGGCAGAAATTATAAATAGATTTGAAGGTTGCAATCAAGTTTTCAAAAAGACCTCTTATTGTAATTATTGTTTTTAATTCCAGATTCCCCAGTGTACTGGAAAGAAATTGGATTTCCGTGTTAAATGTGGTAAACATATTCTATTGCAATCTTTCAGCAGATGTACTGTATTAGAGTGTTACAGCATGGTTGAGTAAAATAAAGGTGGTGAATTGGCAGACGATATATGGCCATGCCTAGAAGTTTTTCAGTGCACTGTCAATATGATATGAAGCAACCAATCATGGAATAGTCGATTTAACCATGACAACATTATAGGGTCTCATTAGAATGGCATGAAAAAGGTGCTCTTTACTTTAAAAGCAAAACTCCATTTTCTACTCCTGGAATACTTAAAAAAAATATGTTTCTCTAAATTCCACGAAACACATTTAGGGGTCCTTTTACAAAGCTATGGTAAGCACTAATGCGTGCTTACTGAACTTAAAAAGGCTTACCAAGAGGACGCAGCAAGGCATCTCATGGTAATATCCTGATATGCACATGCTATTAACTCACTAAAAATTAGTCTATTTTTTGGTCAGGGGGCACATCTGGGGGGGGAGAGTGGGTGTTTCTGTGCTAGTCAGCACAGTCACATTCACTGGCGAAGTAAGGGGTGTAGGGGGGGGGCAGCCCGCTCTGGGCGTGGTCTTTGTAAAGGGCGCAGGTACTGTCCTTCTCTGTGCCCTCTCTCCTTCCTGAACCCCCCCCCCCCCTTTATAACACATCTGTTCGTGCTGTTGCTCTCGCCTGGAAAATTAAAAAGGGAAGGGAGAAGGGAAGGGGCTGCACGCTGCAGGGGGGATCAGGAAGGAGCGGGGAGGTGGTGAAGAGGGCGGGGAGGGGCACCATTTACCCTCGCTGTGCCACTGGCCACATTGCCACATGCTAATTAGCATGTAATTAGCGTGCAAGCCTTTAGGCCCTGATTCTATAAATGACGCCTAAAGCTACGTGCCTAGATTGGCACATATATCCAATCCAGGCACCCTGCTTAATTATTTTAAAAGTTTAATCAACACTGATAACAAGCAATTAGCAACTCATAGCTGGCTTAAATTAAAATTAAGTGGGTAGTAGGTGCCTAACTCGGAAGGCACGTACCACTTTCAGGTAGGTACCTAGTCAATTGTTAACAACAGCAAACCTTTTTTGTGCCACCAAGCAATGGACTTTGTAAAAGAAGTTTAAACAAGTTTAACTTAAATTTATTTGAAAAGCTGACATTATGGAGTAACACAAAGCATATAAGTAAAAAGCAAAATTAAGAGAAAATAAAAATAAAACAAAGAGAAAAGGGTTTACTGGTGGATGTGCAGTGATAGACCAAGGGGGATGCATTTTGCAGCGTGTCCCCATTTGCGATTCCTTTACATGAGGGTTCTGAGCACTCCTAAGGTAATTAATAAAAAAATTTTAATTGAAATCTTGCACAAAGATTTAAAAGGGAATCTGTGTTAAATTTTGTTTGGCCAAGAAAACCCTGGCATAATTAAAGTGTGTTTAAGACTGACGGGCAATCCTATAAACAGTGCCTAACTTAAGATTGATGTGCACTAAATGCTGAATTCCTAGGCACCTATAATTTAAGGACCATTTACAGAATCAGGCCCTTAGACCTGGATTCTGTAACCAGTGCCATTATCAGAAAACGCCTTAAAAGCAGCTGCCAATCTCGTGTCAATCATGCAATGGTGCCAGGTACAGAATCGTGCCTCCCCAAGCATTTTAGGACGCCTAACACCACTTCCAGAATTAGTCATACCCACAGTGGCATTAGGTGGCCTAAAGTGCCACTAGGCACCTTGAAACTCAGTTAAAAACATCATTTCCACTGTGTTTTTTAACCGAACTTGGGTGCCTACTGGCACTTAAAAAAGAACATAAGAATTGCCACTGCTGGGTCAGACCTGTGGTCCATCGTGCCCAGCAGTCCGCTCCCGCGGCAGTCCCCAGGACAAAGACCAGTGCCCTAACTGACACCAGTCCTACCTGCGTACGCTCCGGTTCAGCAGGAACTTATCTAACTTTGTCTTGAATCCCTGGAGGGTGTTTTCCCCTATAACAACCTCTGAAAGAGCGTTCCAGTTTTCCACCACTCTCTGGGTGGTGAAGAACTTTCTTATGTTTGTACGGAATCTATCCCCTTTTGATTTTAGAGAGTGCCCTCTCGTTCTCCCTACCTTGGAGAAGGTGATCAATCTGTCCTTATCTACTAAATCTATTCCCTTCAGTATTTTGAATGTTTCGATAATGTCCCCTCTCAGTCTCCTCTTTTCAAGGGAGAAGAGACCCAGTTTCTCTAATCTCTCGCTGTACGGCAACTCCTCTAGCCCCTTTACCATTTTAGTCGCTCTTCTCTGGACCCTTTCGAATAGTACCGTGTCCTTCTTCATGTACAGCGACCAGTGCTGATCACAGTATTCCAGGTGAGGGCGTACCATGGCCCGGTACAGCGGCATGATAACCTTCACTGATCTGTTCGTGATCCCCTTCTTAATCATTCCTAGCATTCTGTTCACCCTTTTCGCCGCCACCACACATTGCGTGGACGGCTTCATCGACCTGTCGACCAGTACTCCCAAGTCTTTCTCCTGGGGGGGGGGGGGGGGGGGGCGGGTCTCTCCAAGTACAGCCCCAGACATCCTGTATTTGTGTATAAGATTTTTGTTACCGACATGCATCACCTTACACTTATCCACGTTGAACCTCATTTGCCATGTCACGGCCCATTTCTCGAGCGTGTTTATGTCACGTTGCAGATCTTTGCAGTCCTCCTGCGTCTTCACTACTTTGACGCTCTTTAAAGAATCAAGGCCTTAATGCCTAGAAAATGGGTGGCAATAAGGGTCCACGCGTTATTGGTCATGTATTAATGCTTAAAATAGAAAATTTGCCCATTTTCCAGCAGTGGCAAAAAACAGACAAAGCAGGCCGGAAAGACTTACATAAGTCTCATGGGACCCTCAACCACCAGAGTCCTGCCTCTTTTGAGGTACAGTGTCGGGGGGAGGGGGGGCATGCATCAAGCATTAATCCTGAATCTGCACAGACTAATCTTTTTTTTTTTTTTTTTTGAGGGAGTGTGTCAGGGGCGGTGAGGCCCGGATTTCATAAACAGCACCGTTACCGGCAGCTGCCTTAAAAATGGCCACTGATCGCGTGTCAATCACACAATGGCACCATTTTCAGAATCACGACTATGTGGAAGATAGGCGTCAGAAATGTAGGCCAAGGTTTCAAAGGCCTACATTTCCGGCGCCTATCTTCCATTAGAATCACATCCACGTAGGCGCTGTATGATGCCTAATGCCACTTCTGCTGTTTACCGTGCCTACAGTGCTGTTAGGCATTGTAAAGCTCCTACGTGGACGGGATATCATCAGCCTTTTAGAAGACGCCCTTCGGCGCCTCCATTTACAAAAAAAAAAAGAAAGCGGTTTAATTGGTTTTTAATTGGCACAACCATAAGAACATAAGAATTGCCGCTGCTGAGTCAGACCAGTGGTCCATCGTACCCAGCAGTCCGCTCCCACGGTGGCCCTTAGGTCAAAGACCAGTGCCCTAAATGAGTCTAGCCTTACCTGCGTACGTTCAGGTTCAGCAGGAACTTGTCTAACCAATTAATGAATGGATTAAACCAATTAAACCCAAATAAGTTAGGCATTGGAAAGGCATCTACCGCCATCTAACTTACAATGCACTATCAATAATTTGGGCCTGAGTGGAAATTCCTGTGTTAACCAGTTAGTGCACTTAGATTACCATGTGCTAACGTGTTAGTGCATTGATTCTGTAAGAGCCCTTGCCACCTATAAAATGGATGGTGGCAAGTGTTCACGTAGCCCCCCCAAAAAAATAATAATAATAACCATGTGCTAATGGTAACAGTGCATGGCCATTAATAAAAAGAATGGGGGGAAAAAAGCCATCTTTGTGGCTGTGGTAAAATTGGCCTTATCACACACGAAAGATTCCTGTAAGGGCACTCTAAGGCCACCTTTTTTTTACTGTAGTGTAGTAAAGTGATCCTTACGTTTGCCAGGTGCTCCTGAAATCCCTAGTTTCAATAAAGCGCTCCAAACGTATTAGAATTTTATTTTCTAAGATTGTTTGTCATAGTACTAGTTTCACGCTTGTCTGCAATTGCTTCTAGAGTTTCATATCACAGGGAATCTTTTTCTAGGAGGTGACAGTGGATTCCAAATACGATAAACAGCAGATGGAATCATTGTTGCCCTTTGTTGGCTCAGTTCACCCTCAGAGAAGTAGCTTTGTCCTCTCCCATTAACATTCTCAGATTTAAGCCACTGTGATTAGTAAGTTGGAAACTATAACGTACCAAGGCTACATTAGTCTGTCACTAACGAGAAGTGATTGCAGACTTAGGTTCTATGCGTACATACTTAGGGCTCCTTTTTTAACGCACATGGGATTTTAGTGCGCGCTAAACCAATGCTACACTTTTAGAACTAATGCCAGCTCAATGCTCTATAAGTACATACTTAGGGCTCCTTTTTTAGCATATATAGGATTTTAGCGCACGCTAAACCCACGCTATGCTTCTAGAACTAATGCCAGCTTAATGCTGGCGTTAAGGTCTAGCGCATGGGCCAATTCAGCACACGCTATTCTGCGTGTTAAAACTCTAACACACTTTTGTAAAAGGAGCCCTTAGTCATACTGAAAACAGGGCCTGAGGTGTAATGGATTTATCATAGTCTTGTATATGATAAAACAAACACTAAATCATACCTTTAAACACTTACCAATAAAAATAAATAAACAACAAGCGAAAAACAAATTCTGATCAATAAACTCTGTTATATTTGGATTTCTTCTACAGTGCCCAGGTCAATCGTCCTTAACCTCTTAAGACATTATTTTGTCCTTTGTATCCTTTGTATTTTACAATATACTATAGTTTGATGTTTGGAGAAAATTTGTTGGTTTTTTTTTCAACTTTATAAAGCCTTCTTTCAAGACAGATTTCTACCAGAGAAATCTAATTGATTCATTATATCCTGGGTAGATGATCCAGCAAGTGAACATTTTTAATTTAGTTGTTAGCAAGAAAATAAGAGACATTTATTTTGCCAGAGTTTAAAGGAAATAGTTTTGCGTCAGGCAAACATTGTTTTATCACTCTAATTCTGACTTATCAGCCCAGCACTTTTATCAGCATTCCTGGCTGATGGGAACCTCTAGGTTACAAGCATTATCTCTGATTTACCCCCATGGCATAAGATGCAGATTGGAAGAGGAAGCATCAATTAGGATGACAGCTGCTATTATGAGATTCTATAAAGGAGGCCTGTGCCGATTTCCGAACATCTGGCATAATGAATATTAAAGGCAAAAAAAATAAAAAAAAACACACCTAGAAAATATCCCACAGTCTCTTCTAAACAGCTGCAATAAATAAACAGAAACACAGTTATACCCAAGCAACTGAAAGGCTCTGAACCATCTTACCTGTTACGCTAGTTCTAAAAGTCCGATCCTTGCAAAGCTGTTGGCTGCACCGTGAAGTCAAAAGAAAGTATCTGTTCATGATACTCCCAGCTCGTCACAGATACCAGCATCTCTCACGGCCCCAGCGCTGAGCTGCTAGAAACAAATCTGCAACAAACAGAGATTTCTTCATTTTAATTGAAAAATGGTCAACCATGTCCCGAGACTAGAAAGCATTACTATTTAATCAATAGGTGCCTCATCATAAGGGAGGGGATATGAGCTAATAAATGTCTCCCAAAGTGCGGAATAATATGGAGGCTGCTGACTAAGAATTTTATGCTCCACTTGAGATTTCTATATGTGTTTATACGTGTGTGTATACAGTATATAACAAAATACACTTAATATAGCCATGACAAGACAGGCTGAGTTCCTGTTAAATGAATGATGGTAGTTGATTAGTAAGGATTGATAACTTCAAAGGATGAAGTCAGAAACAAATTCAGTTAATTTTTTTTTTGGGGGGAGGGGTAATTTTTAGACCTTCCTCTTGATTTGTAGAGTATTTGTGTGCATTTCACAAATTTCTGTTCAATAAAAATGTTTTAATATGTGAATTAAACAGAAAAACAAATAAAAAGAAGGGAGAGCGTGGTGCAGTGGTTTAAGCTACAGCCTCAGCACCCTGAGGTTGTGAGTTCAAACCCCACACTGCTCCTTGTGACCCTGGGTAAATCACTTAGGGCTCCTTTTACAAAGGTGTGCTAGGGCCTTAACGCGCTGAATAGCGTGCACTAAATTACCACGCGCGCTAGCCGCTACCGCCTCCTTTTGGGCAGGTGGTAGATTTTCAGCTAGCGCGCACTAATCCAGTGCGTGCGATGAAAACGCTAGCGCGCCTTCATAAAGGGAGCCCTTAATCGCCCCATTGCCCCAGGGCCCACCGGGCCAGACAAGGAAACATGCTTGAGTACCTGAATAAATTCATGTAAACAGTTCTGAGCTCCCCTGGGAGAACGGTACAGAAAATTGAATAAATAAATCAATAAAACACGGGCCCCAGAATTCAGCCAGCAGCGCTCAGCATTTTACTGAACACTGTCAGCATTAAACCTGGAAATTCGATTCCGGGCCACGTCCAGGCTTCGGCATTCAATTTACAGGTATACGGAGCTGGCGGAATCATAGCCAATTAAGGCCCTCTTTTACTAAGCTATGATAGAGGTTTCTACCACGACCTGGAGAACTAAAGGGCAAATTCTATAAAAAAGTGCCCAAAAGTTAGGCAACTACTTGGGCACTCTTCAGCACAATTCAAATAAAATTGGGTGCTGTTTAGTGAATCGCGCTGAGCAGCACCTATTTTGGAGGCGCCCAATAAAATAGGCCAGCTCTAGGGACAACTAAAAGTTAGGCGCCCACGCGAGCGCTTAAGCAAGCTTAAGAGCAGTGATTCTGTAAGAAGGCACCTAACACATAGCCACGCCCACTCCTAACATGCATAGCGCCTATTATTCTGAAGGCCACCTAAATTTTTAGAGGCGCCTTGTTACAGAATCGCGCTTTCTTGATAGGCGCCTAGGTTTCAATCGGTGCTGATTAAAAAGCTTAATGGGGCTTGTTCTTCAATTTAGAAAGGCGCCTATCAAGTTGGGCGCCTCCGAAATAGGTGCCTAACTTTAGGCGCTGGTTACAGAATTTGGGCCTAAATGCTCCGACACTCATAGGAATTCTGTGAGCATAGGAGCAGCGTCAGATCATTTATCACCCTGGGCCACAGTAGAAACCTCTACCGCAGTTTAATTAAAAGGGGGGTAAGTGCTATATTCGGCAATTAACTGGCTTTAAAGAACCATATAAAGACAAGACTGCATTTTATGCGACCCTATGTATGTGGTTATCTTAACCAGTTAAGTTCCGAATAATGGCACTTAACCAGCTAAGTGCCAACTTCACTCTCAGAATGCCCCAAAATAGCCAGTTTCAACTTGGAATGCTAATGGAGTATTTTTAGCAGTACTATCCAGTTAAGTGCCACTGAAAATATCTAGTTAGCCCCAGACAGATGATTTAAAAAAACAGGAGCTTCTCAGCTTTGTAAAATCAGTATTCAGACGTATATGTAATATACAGATCAAAGTGACAGTTTATACATGTCCAAAATGTGAACAGGCCTTGTAAAAGAACTTCTGTAACTTCTACATGCGCATTATATAGATATCCTAAAAACTAGATGTGGCTCAAGGACTGGATTGAGATTTATTTATTTTCAAAACTCTCTATGGGTACAATGTATACCTAGACTTGCACATGTTTTTGAGCTACTAAATTTTAATGCAAAATAATGTGTGTGCAATCTACACGTGCTGTTTTTCTCCTCCGGCCTAACCATGCCTTGAGAATTTCTCTTCACAGTTTGGCAAAAAGTAAGTGTGGCGTAGAACAGTGGTTCCCAACCCTGTCCTGGAGGACCACCAGGCCAATCGGGTTTTCAGGCTAGCCCTAATGAATATGCATGAGAGAGATTTGCATATAAGGGAAGTGTCAGGCATGCAAAGTGTCATGGAAGTGTCATGTCTTCTCCATGCATATTCGTTAGGGCTAGCCTGAAAACCCGATTGGCTTGGTGGTCCTCCAGGACAGGGTTGGGAACCACTGGCGTAGAAGATTGCTCCTGTTTTTTGCCTGATTTAGGAACACATGTTTTTCAGACAGGGAATTACTAGCTGTATTAGCCTGAATAAATTAGTTTAAATATTGCCCGCCCAGATCATATTTTTCTGTCAGCTTTGAGGAGTGCAACTTATTTCCCTTGAACAACTGACGAAAATGTAGAAATGCAACAGTGTCTCGCAAACTTTATGAGCTGTGGAACACTAAAATGGCGGCCGCGGGCACCTGGAAATGCGTGGACGTCGCTGTGATGATGTCATGCGCATGTGTGACATCATCATGTCGAAATCAGCGCATGCCCCGATGCCCTTCAGACGGGGCCCTGAGCTACCAGTAGGGGGAGCTGAAAAAGAAGAGGTGCAGAGAGGAGGAGATACGCCAGGGTGGAGGAGAGGTGCCAGTGCTGGCTGACTGCCTACAGGATGTGACTCTCACCATAAGAGGCATGTCCTGTAGGCAGTCACCCAGCACTGGTACTTATCTTCCTCTCTTGGCATCTTGCGGCACACCTGCAATCTCGTGCAGCACACAGTTTGTGATACACTGAAATACCTCCATATAGAACATGCTTTTGAAATCAGGGGGATGAGGGGAGGAAGGTTTCCCACGTTTGGTACCAAAGATGAGATATTTTGAATAAATCAACCTTTCTTTATACAAAATTTTTAGATTTTCAAAGATTTACCCAGCAAAGGATCTTCTTCAGCTGAGAAGTTTCACAAAATCCAAATACCCCCTAATTCTATAAATTTGTGCTCACAGTTTTTCATTTAGCACACAAAGGGCTAGATTCACTAAGCAAACTGATTGTGTACCGATCGGTTTGCGAGCCCTTTGCAACCCAATTTCCCTCCTGCAGTATTTACTAACCTGTTTTGGGATCTGATTCCGATCCGCGCATGCAAAGGAGGGGAACTGCATGCAAAGTAGACAGGGACGCGATTCACTAAACAAATTTGCCGATTCGACTGTGCTGGCCGATCAACCCAAAAAGCGACTGCTGAGGACCAGTCGCTGAAGCCCTTTCCGACTGCCTTCTGCCGCCCTGCTCTCAGCCCTGTCAGCCCCGATCTCCTGCTTCCCTGATCTGCCTGCCTGCCTGCCCCGACTGTAGCTGCCCTGATCGCCTGCCTGCCCCGATCTGCCTGCTTGCCCTGATGCTGCCCTCATCGCCTGCCTGCCCCGACTCTCCCACCCTTCCCCGCAGTGTAAGCCCATGGTTTTAACCCGCAGGCTTTACAGTGGTTTAAAACCACGGGCTGCAAAAAAAGTTTTTTTAAAAAGTGCCACCCTTCGAGCCCTTGGTTTTAACCCAGACTGGAACAGAACAGAACAGACTGTAATGCAGCCCTACTTTAAACCCTTGGGTTAAAATCACGGGCTCACGAGTGTATGAGTCCACCCCGCCGCAGTACAGTCTTGTCGTAGCAGATGAGCTCCTGCAAGAGACCGCTGGGCAGAATGGAGCTGATGCACTAGCAGCACGGCCAAGAAGGCCTCGGCCTGGAACATTTAGGCTCATTTTCAAAAGAGAAAAATATCCCAAAAATGGCCTATCGTGACATTTGGATGTTTTGTTTGCTAGCATGTCCAAATTGCCATTTTCAAAAAACATTTTTAGATAGTTTTCTATACTGTTTTCCTGCAGTGTGTCTAAATCTCAAGGGGGTGTTTTTTGGGGTAGGTTTAGGGTGGACTTATGATTTGGAAGTTTTTCTGTGATAATGGAACATTGTAGATGTGGCTGCCTTCTCATCTGTTCTCTTACAGCATAGTGGCACACCAGGCTGCCTGCCTGGTCCCGCGCCGCTTCCCATGAGACCAGGCAGGCAACCTGGTGCACCGCTTTGCTGCGAGAGAACAGAAGAGAAGGCAGCTACATCTGCCGTTCTCTGCGGAAGCGGTGGGGAACAGGTAGCTAGCAACCCTTGTGTGCTGCTCTCAGCGAGTGAGGCACCAGAAGTTAAAAAAAAGGAACATGCGGGTGGGGCAGGAGGGGGAGGTGGAAGAGGGCTGGGGCCTGCCTGCTAATTGCCGCCTGCCTGGGGAGTGAGGAGATAGAGGCCGGGGCCTGCCTGCTGCCTGCCTGGGGCGGTAGGCCTGCCTCCCTCCCTACCTACCCGCCCTTCCCTACCTGCCTGCAAGCCACTAGGCCTGCCTGCCCTATGCCCGTCCTCTCCTGGCCTACCATTAGACTACCAGAAGGGGGGGACAGGGTGCGGAGCTTAGCAAGGAGTGTGGAGTTAGGTGCAGAGCCTGACAGGAAGAATTTGGTTCAGAATGGTTTTTTTCTTGTTTTCCTTCTCTAAATTTAGGGTGCTCCTTATGGTCAGGTGTGTCTAATGGAGCGAAAAATACAGTAAGTTCCAAACTGACCAGATTATAATAATAATAATTTATTTTTATATACCGCCTAACCAGCAGTTCACAGCGGTTTACACAATAGGTACTCAGCATACAATATAATAATAACATCGTACATAATAAAATTCTAAGTAACTAATACAAGCATTAAAACTAATGAATAAAAAAAACACAATATAAACTAAAATAAGTATAGATAAAAAGATTAAAAGTACATTATAACTACATGATAATATGAAAATCAATAATGTATATTATATTGTTTAAATAAGTGGGTTTTAAGATCTTTTTGAAATTGATAGTAAGTAAGAAATAGAGAAACAAGAAGATTCAAGAATTCATTAATCCTGCTTGGAATGCTAAGGTCCCATCCAAAAAATTTTTGTAACGACATACATTTGCTGAAGGAAAATAAAACCAAACAGATTTACAAATATTTTTCTTAGAAATAAAAAAACTAAAATGAAAAACAAGGTAAGCCGGCGCTAAGCCAAATAAAACTTTAAAACAAATGTATCCAAATTTAAATAACACTATAGCCTCAAATGATAGCCAGTGAAGCTTTTGATAATATACACTGATATGATTGTGTTTTTTCAGATTCAAAATCAAACGAATAGCTGTATTTTGTATGATTTTTAGTCGGCTAGTAGTTATATTTTATACAATCTCAGATAAATAACATTACAATAATCCAATATTGAAAGGATTGAAGATTGAACCACGATTTTAAATGCTATAAAATCAAAATATTTCCTAATAGTACGCAGTTTCCAGAGGACAATAAAACATCTCTTAACTAGAGAATCTGTATGGACCTTAAAAGATAAGGACTGATCTAAAATAACCCCTAATATTTTCAGCGTAAGTTGTTTCAGTAATTTTTTCATTAGGACTGGAGGCATGAATATCCTTAATTCCCCAGTAGTCACTGAACCCCCTCCCACTCCTAAAGATGTGACTGAAACTGTACATACCAGCCTGTATGACAGCTTTGAATGTTATGGCCAGTCCTATTTGAGCAGCAAGCAGGTTTCTAGAGTAGCCTGGTGGTCAGTGCAGTGAACTGCATTGAAATAAACCAAGGCCCATATCCTACTCTAACTAGTACACTTGTGGTGGAAAGTGTGAATCCACCAAAAACCTACTGTACTGGCCTATAGGTTGGCACCTGCAGGCATAAGGGCTATTTACTTTATTTTATTTATTCAATTTTCTATACTGTTCTCTCAGAGGAGCTCAGAACAGTTTACATGAATTTATTCAGGTACTAAAGCATTTTTCCCTGTCTGTCCTGGTGGGCTCACAATCTATCTAATGTCCCTGGGGCAGTGGGAAGATTAGGTGACTTGCCCATGGTCACAAGGAGCAGTGTTGGTTTGAACCCACAACTCAGGGTGCTGAGGCTGTAGCTTTAACCACTGCGCCACACTCTCCCCTCGGAGGTATTGAGGAGGTATACAGTTGGGTAGGGTAGGTTCTGGATAAGTTTAGGTGGTCTCACCATACAATGAAAGGGGTTATGGTGAAATGTGAACCTGGGCCTTTTTATATGAAGTTCACTGCAGAGCCCCCAGGGTGTCCCACTGCTCTTTTGGGATGTCTGTGTGGCCATTCTACTAAGAATGCTGGCTCCTCCTATGTCCCAATGGCTGGATTTGGGGGAGTTTCATTGTACATCTTTTTTTTTTTTTAATGGATCAAAAGGAAAACAACTAGGAAAACATTTTAAAAAATGACATTTTCCTATTTCAAAAATGGTCATGTGTACTACTGGATTTCTATGCATCTTCCTCAAAACGTCCACATTAAGATTTAGACATCATATTGAAAATGACCCTAATAATAGGCTCCTTTTACTAAATCGCAGTAGAGCTTTTCACTGCTGGCCAGTGGGGTAAATGCTCTGGTGCTTATTCAATTCTTATGAACATTGGAACAATTACCTCGCCGACTTGCAGGAAGAAGATCTACCATGGTTTAGTAAAAAACAGTGAATGCTTTTTTTAAATGATGATCCAACTGAAACCTGGATACTATGTCCACTAATAAATCATTTTTTAATTGATGTGTGTCATTCATTAATTTAAGGATTCTTTTACTTAAAGTGTGTTAGATTTTTTTCTTTTACCAAGGCTTAACGCAGAAAATTAATGCACAGTAGCTGCAAATCTAATGCACTAACAATTGGGAGCATGGCCAGCATTTTGCAGACTGTGTATTAACATTCGCATTAATAAGTGGTACTCAGGTTGCAGTTAGCCCAGAAGCACTTAGCACTTCTTATTTAGGAGGTGGTAACTGAGCTCACGCTAAATGCAGAGGTGACATAAGGACAGCCATACTGGGTCAGACCAATGGTCCATCTAGCCCAGGGGTAGGCAATTCTGGGCCTTGAGAGCCACAGGCAGGTCAGGTTTTCAGGAAATCCCCAATGAATATGTATGAAATGAATTAGCATGCACTGCCTCCTTGAGATGCAAATCCATCTCATACATATTTATTGTGGATATCCTGAAAACCTGACCTGCCTGTGGCTCTCAAGGACTGGAATTGCCTACCCCTGATCTAGCCCAATACCCTGTTTTCACACTGGCCAATCCAGGTATCTGGCAGAAACCCAAATAATAGCAATATTCCATGCTGCCGATCAAGGGAAAGCAGTGGCTTCCCCCATGTCTTTCTCAATAGCAGACTATGGACGGTTATAGTGTGGTAGCTGCTGCATACAAACGGCAAGATGCCTTCCACCTGTGCCCCCCTAGTAACCTCCCACAATACCAAATGCTCTTAATGTGTGGGTTAGCGCAAGGTAACTCTCAAAATAATCCACAAAACCAGTTACCATGCTTGTAAAATAGCATGGTTACTGTGAGCTAAATAACTATGAAATGGGCTGAGCTACCAGCAAAAACTGGAGCTACTAAACAGCACTGCAAAGTCTAAATATATATTTTCAAATAAAGAGCTAACATATGAGAACGCCTGGTCAGGCTTCATTGTACATTGCACGGTGTACAAGACATGAGTTTTACAGTTTTTAATAATTCTACAAGGTCATATAGAATGTCAGGGTTGTGATGATTGCTGCTGTTATTGATGTTGTTAATCTATTCAACGATCACTGCAGACATTATGAGGCTTCACCCTGAACAGCGGTCTAAGCATCTGACTTATAAGGAGGTCAACTTTTTGAGAGACTGAATAGCTCATTGCTGAGAGCTTTGCAACCTTCTTGTCCCCCCCCCCCCCGCTCCCCTTCTCCCCCCTCCCTCCGCGTTTCTGTTTACCTTCCCTGCAGTGGCCTTAGTTAGGGCTGAGAAGGAGATGTCCTTTCCTTCCATAACTTCAGAGCACTTTCACAGGGCACCACTGGGGCATGGATAAAATTGGAATTAACACATAGGAAAATAGTGGGGATGGAATCAGCCAGAGATAAAATGAGTAAATAAGTTTATGCACTGACGATTCGTCCTTAGAGGGATTTTACTTTTCTTTGACTGTTCTGGAAAATTGTATAAGGCATTCTTAATTTTACCATTGATAGTGTAAGACTGCCACCTACTGGATGTTTCTTGCACCCCTGAGGCAGGCTTTGATGCCGAAACACAGACCGTGTCGGGTCTGCGACAAAGATGTGACTCAATACCTGATTAAAGATTGTTTTATTCATCTTTTAATTAATAAATACTTGTTTACTCATTTTATCTTTGGTTGATGTGTACAGTTCCATTCCTACACTTTTTCAATTTGTTAGTTCCACTTGGGAGGGGGGGTCTTTTTTCCTTGTTTTATTTTGTTATGGATGAAATGGGAGACCCGGGAGGTGTGAATTATAGGATAGGAAAAGGACATGGAAAGAGTGACAGAAAGACAGGAAGGTGTGACACAGTAAAGACATCAACATAAAAAGGTAAGAACATACAAGTTACTATTCTGAGTCAGATCAAGAGTTCATAGAGTCCACTATCCTGTTTCCAACAGTGGCTAGTCCAGGTCACAAGTATCTGGCAAAATGTATACATATAGGGTTACCAGATTTTACTATTGTAAAATCTGGACCCATGGCCCAGCCCCAGCCTTGACCTCAGCCCCACTCCCTCAACTTGTTCTCGTGCACAGAGCCGTGTCAAGAGGGCATCTGCGCATGCACAGGTGTGACACAATGATGTCAGCCGCATGCACGTGATGTCACCATGTTGCATCTGCACATGTGCAGATGCCCTACCGATGCGGCCCCTTGCTGGAAGCTTTTCAAAACCCACAAAAGTGCCGGGTTTTGAAAAGCCGTCCGGACGCCCGGACATGTCCTCTAAAAAGAGGTCATGGCCAGGTAAAACTGGATGCCTGGTAACCCTATGCACATAACTTTCAAAATTCCACCTCAATACTATCATGTAATGTGCAAAACTTACCAAGCATGTAATTGTAAAAGGGATGTACATATGGGTGAAGCTTGGGTGGGTCTCATGCACAATACATATAGAATACTTTAGGGGCTCCTTTTACTAAGGTGCGCTAGAGGTTTTAGTGTGCGCTTAGCGCGTGCTACATTGCCCTGCGTGCTACACGCTAACGCCTCCATAGACCTTGCGTTAGTAGTTTTTGTGTAGTGCAGGGTTAGCGCGCACTAATCTTTAGCGCGCACTAAAAACACTAGCGCACCTTATGCTACCTGCCCCGATCTGCCTGCTTGCCCCGATGCTGCCCTGATCACCTGCATTGACATGATATAATTGCTTGTGCTTAAATGACAGTAAAAAGAAGAGAAGACCAACACACTCCCACAGATTAATCCCTGAAGAAACAAAAAGGAATGGGAGTGTCCGAGTCAATGACCAGAGATCAAAGGAACAATAAATGCCAGTTTTATTGATTCACCCCATACAATTCCAGTTCTTAGGCCTTTCAAATAAAATACAAAATACAAAAGTAGTTTTTTTTAGTGTGGATCCTCAGATGGCTGACCGAAGTGTGTAACTCGCTAAACATTCAGCACAGCACCTCATTGTTCTTTCATTTTATATTTTTTTCAATTATTTCAAAATAAACTTGTAACAAATTATTTGAAATAAATTTTGAAATAACTGAAAAAAAAAGAGAAAATATAAAATGAAGAACCAATGAGGAGTTGTGCTGAATGTTTAGCGAGTTACACACTTTGGTCAGTCATCTGAGGATCCACACTAAAAAAAAACTACTTTTGCATTTTATTTGAAAGGCCTAAGAACTGGAATCGTATGCGGTGAATGTGATAAGTATAATATTGAATGGGGAGTTTTTCATATGCCTACTTATTTCAGCCTGGAGATATTTTTGAAAGTTTTATTGATTCAACATGAGTGCAACCAAGCTTGTACCAAGCTTTAGAACTGAACCCAATACAGTCTATGTATTGGCTCAATAGTTTTCATCAGGGATCCTTTACAACCTACTTACACTGGGTTCATGATTAAAAGTCACCTTGATAAAGGCTATTGAGCCGAAGCACAGACCGTGCCGTGTCCATTTCTGAAGACTTGTTGAGATCCCGCCTTATCTTTTTAAAGAGAACAGAGCCATGAATTCTTTTATACTGGTTTATTTTCAAACATATATTCAAAATATACGCTTGCTTGTTATTATAAACACATCTTATAAATACTATAATAGTATTCAAACTTAAATTAAATGTTTAATAAATAAAATTATTAATTTTATAATGTGCTCAGAGCTCCTTCTCATAGGCCATAAGTGATAAAACAATAAAGACCAATGATATAGGGAACATCATTAAGTTTCCATTGCTTCCTTTTTTTGAACATATATCTGAATAAAGGAATACTTATCACATTAGGGGAAAAAAAAAAAAAAAAATATATATATATATATATATATATATATATATACACACACAGTGGGGCTCATAATCGAAAGAGAAAAACGTCCAAAAACCGACCTGTCGGCACTTGGACGAACATTGTCCAAATACGTCCAAGTGTCGATAATATAAATGGATTTTGGACATATTTCTAAATGACCTAGGCCTTCATAGTGCTGCTGAACAACCAAAGCTGAACGGGGCATTTCAGGAGGAGTGTTGAGGGCAGGAGTTGGGGGGACGTGGGCCGGCTTAGACTTAGTTGTACAGCATGTATAACCGAAAGTTATACAGCCCAGGATTGACGGAACTTGGACATTGTGACTTAGACCATTTAAAACATGGTCTAAGTCACAAAAACCCACCTAAAGTCATCAAATAAGCACTGCAAACACATAAAACAGACCCCACACACTACCCCAGTGATCTTCGATCCCCCCAACCCCATAAAAATCGTAATCATACCTTTAAAATTCAGCCTCCAGACCATCATCACCTGGCAGCCTGGCATAGGAAAGCCTAGTCGTCCAGCACAGAGGCAGCTTAAACCGTCTTGGGGGTGGGTTAGGGATTCATGGAGATGAGGTACCATGCTCATAAGCCCCTGTAATCACAGCATTGATACTTAAACATGTGCACTCCTCTATACACCCCCAAAACCCTTTTGTACTGGCATATAAGTGGCTCCTGCAGCCATAAGGGCTATTGGGGTGATAGATAAGTGGGTCTAAGGGATTCTGGAGGTGGTTTGAGGGTCTCACCATGACCTATAACGGAGCTGTAGTGAGGAGAAGACATTGCACCCTTTTTGTGAAGTTCACAGCAGTGCCCTGTAAGGTACCCCATTATTTAAGTGCCATGTCTGGGTGTTCAGTCCATCACTTTGCAGACCCCTCCCAAGTCCAACAGGGCTTGTCCTAGGCGTTTTGGACTTGGATGAAAAGTTGGACGAAAATGTGGTATAAAGATAGATGATTTAGCGACTTGGACGATCAGATCGTCAGGACGTATAATTAGACGATTTTCGAAAGAAAAAAAATTTTGGATGTATTTTTCGAAAATGTGTCCTGGCCTGTTTTTTACTTTGGACGACTTACGACTTAGACGAAAACGGACTTAGACGTTCCTTTCGATTATGCCCCTCCACATAGCTTAGAATGCAATCACTTATCTTGAAAGATACAATGAATCCTGATAAATCATATACAGGTCCACCCCCTCGTCCCACCAATTTTTTTAAATCAGTTCCATGCGTGAAAAGTATGAATCGTGCAAAAACTCTATGAACAAAATAACCTCATCCTTTACAAAGCCACGCTTGAGTTTTTAGCATCGGCTATAGTGGTAACAGCTCCAACGCTCATAGGAATTCTATGAGCATTGGAGCTGTTACCATTGCGACCGGCACTAAAAACGCTAGGGTGCCTTTGTAAGGGAGGGGGTAAAATAGAATCAGTTTCCTTGTGCCAATGTGTTTTTCTTTAATTTAAGTTTGAATACTATTATAGTATTTATGAGTTGTGTTTATAATAACAAGCTAGCACTATATTTTGAATATATAATTGGAAGTGCAGCAATTATAATAAATTTTCCCTAAGTTTTTGATAGTTATTTTTAAACATAACATATAAATAAGGAACGTTTCCCTTCATTCACATAATACAGTGATCAGTAAGTTACATTAAAAGTGGAGAAGAAAGACATATACTCATCAGTTAAGCTGTTTGATAGGCTAAATATTTATTATGATTCACAGTGTTACATGTTGAAAACTGTCAATTACTTTAAGTATTTACAAGGAAAAGAGCTAGTATACCACTAATACGTAATGCTTATTATTATTAGTCATTGACTTAAGACTTGATTCTATAAATGAGGCTCAAAAATGGGTGCTCAAAAAATTGGCACCCAAGGATGCACCCTCCACTATAGAATAACATGTAGTGCCAATTCCCACAATCTAACTTTGGGCATCAGACTTATGCCCCCTAAAACCTGGTATAAAAGCTGGTGCCCAAGTTGGGTGAGCTGACCCAGCATTCCATTAGTATGCATGTAACTTTTTGAAACACCCCTGACACGCTCATGGCCACACCCCTTTTGAGATACGTGCTATGAGAGTTGGGTGCTCTGTCTTATGGAAAAGCATACAGTCAGATGCAGCACAGATTGGCCAATTAACATCAATAATTGGTTGTTAGCATCCAATTATTGATAGTTTTGAGTTTGCTATTCAATTAATTTGCATACACATATTAAAAAATCTGGGGGGAAAGAAGGAGTAAGAGGTGATTCCCATATGTGTATTTACAACCCTTTAATATGTTATTTGGCTGAGGTAAGGCAATATTCCTATTGTTGCTTAACACCTATTGCCTGACTGAGGAAAGCTGTTGAAAGACTGTGATTGGGGTGTGGCAGTAACAAACCATGTTATATGTCTTGGGTCCTGTCAGCCAAAGGCCTACCTCAGGACTTTGGAACAAAAAGGCTGTTCATTATATGCCTGATCCAGTGAAGTAACAGGGTGCCAGATTTATTTTTCCTTTCGAGTTAATAATTTTTGATTTATTTTTCCTTTTGAGTTAAGAATTTTCCTTTACCTTCTATGCTTGAGGTCTGGCTGTTTGTGAACAGCCCACTCACACTGTTAAAATGGAGAAGTGGAATTTTGATATGAATTGATAGAAGACATCATAAAAAGATAAGTACATTCACCAACTTTTGTCAGTGTAATTTTTGTTGGATGTTATCTTTGATGGACTGGACTGTGATTAGTGAAATGATGGAAAAGGGGTGCCTTTTACACTTGGAAAAATGGACACAGGCTGTTGAGAGGGCAGCCATTTTATGAGAACAAAAATTTTTAAAGAATATATTTTGAATGGTGGAATTTTGAATTTTGTGAATATTGTATATGATGTTCTAGGAAAGAATGGAATAATTAACCTGGAACTGTGTAGGATATATCTCCCATATTTGTTGTGATTGGTTAAAAT
The DNA here is from genome assembly GCF_902459505.1 of Geotrypetes seraphini. Lineage (NCBI taxonomy): Eukaryota > Metazoa > Chordata > Amphibia > Gymnophiona > Dermophiidae > Geotrypetes > Geotrypetes seraphini. Next base: position 440,359,432 of record NC_047084.1, on the reverse strand, counting down.
ATAAACCACCTTTTGGAAAAATATCATTAAGGTGATAGAAACACACAACAATAAACTCCCCTTTTACAAAACTTTGAAAGAGGTTTTTAGCTCCGATTGACGTGCTGAATGCTCTACGCTGCTCAAACACTCATAGGAACTCTATAACCATCAGAGCAGTGCAGAGCATTCAGAGCACCGTCCGGCACTTAAAACCTCTTCTGTGATTTTGTAAAAAGTGTGTGTGTGGGGGGGGAGGGGGGAAGAGTAAGACACTCGCATGCAAAAACTAATATCAAAGAATGAAAATAAAATAGAATCCATCCCAGCAATTACATGTAAAATTCCTGGAAGAGTGGCAGCAATTTCTTCATAATGGAGACTAACTTAATGCATGTCCAAATAGCACAATGCTGATGCTGATGCCTGTTTACTAACTGCAGTATTACTAACCAGGCGGCTTATTCATGGCATTTATTCAATTTTCATCTCTTTGCAAAATCCCTACAGAAACCTCAAAGCTGGGCAAAAGGATTTCATGTAATCCTGTTGACAGCTGGGTAATTTATTACTAAATAAAGAATCATGTTCCTGGCTTGAGATATCTGCCTCCTGCCTTTGTGACTGGGGATATCTCCCTTGCATACAACACACAGGTATTCAGAAAGCAAGCAGGCCTGGGAGATTTGTGAAACACATCTAGAGATTAATCTTCATTATCATTGGTAGTTTAAAGAAGGTTCTTCCCAAACACCTTGAATTAAAGATAGATCCAGAGGGTCATTTTTTTTTTCATATGAAATTCTCAAGGTAGAATAAATTTTAAATTGTTAAAATATAAATCCATGTTAGAATCTGAATCTTAAATTGCTTTTACAGTAGCTGATACTGAGAGAAACTTACTGGTTATAGTTCCCCTCTCCTTCCCTCTATGTTTCATCATTGTCTATTCTCCTTATCCCCATGCCAGCATACTCCTTCCCCACCCCCACCCGACTGATTGCTTATGTCCATAGCTTTCTTGATGCCAATCATCTCTGGCCTGTACAGACCAATGGAATCATCACAGTACTATTATCTGTGTGTGTTAACTATTGTAATTGGCTGTTGCCTATGTCCAGTTTAATTTTGCTGTATACTACCTTGGGTGAATGTCTTCAAAAAGCTGGTAAATAAATCCTAATTAAAATAAATAAATGCAAAAGCACTTCTTCTGTCTGCCACCCATGTATTCTTTTTCCATGTGGGCACAGACAGCGACAGCCTTTGTGAGACTAGTTTTGCTGCACTCTGACAAAAATACATCACTTTTTTTTGGTAAGCATATTATTTCATATATATACAGTGTATATATATGTATAGATATATGTATGTATGAATATATATACAGTGGTACCTTGGATTACGAGTATAATCTGCTCCAGGAGCATGCTCGTAATCCAAAATGCTCATTTATCAAAGCGAGTTTCCCCATAGGAAATAATGGAAACTCGCTTTGATACGTTCCCCCCCACACACGAGAACCGGCATTGCTCCCCCCGAAGGCTACCCCTGCGATCCAGCACCCTCCCCCCGCGATTGGGCACCCCCGGCCGCGATTGGGCACCCCCGCTGCGATCCAGCACCTCCCTGCCGCAATTGGGCACCCCCCCAACGTGATTGGGCACCACCCCGCCTCTTCATACCATCATCTGGGCACCGGTACCGGCATGCCCTGTGCTTGGTGCCGATGCCCGAAGATCGGCCTCCTCTTCTGCTGGGCCTTGAGCACACACACATATAAAGGTCTACATTGTGAAAAAAAATACGATAAAGTAGAAATCTATTAAACTAGTTAAGTTCAATTCAGTTGGCTGATTTATGCTTTGCCTGAAACAGACAGAGTGGTTTATAGAGGACGTCTACAGGAATATAGTAGAGATGTCCCATCTCTGGGCTGGCAATCTCTGTGCTGCCATAGAGGAGAAAAGTCACCTGAAGAGAGAATATCATCTAAGAGAAGCAGGAAGTGATCCTGTATGCTGGACCTTCCCTCCAGAGAATGCAATATCCTCTCACACCAAGGATGTATCTCCGAGGGCTTCTGCACTGGATGGAAGGGTTAGGACATCAGTTTTAGCTGGGATTCAATCATTAGGCATTTAGATAGCTTGGTTGCTGATAGATGTGAGGACTACTTCCCTGCCTAGTGAGGTGGTGGATCTTATGCATCACCTAGATAAGATTTTAGACAGTGCTGGGGAGGAGCCTGATGTCTTGGTACATGTGAGTACCAAAGACATAAAGACATGTGATAGGGAGGTTCTGGAAGCCAAATTTAAGCTCTTAAGTTAAAATTCAGAACTTCCTGGATAGCATTTTCAGACGTGTTCCCTGTTCCATGCACAGGACTCAAGAAACAGGTAGGGCTCCAGAGTCTCAATGCATGGATGAAGCGATGGTGCAGAGAAGAGGGTTTCAAATTTGTTAGGAACTGGGAGCCATTTTGGGGAAGGGGGATTCTATTCCACAAAGATGGAATCCACATTAGCCAGGCTGCTGGTGTCACTATTTAAAAAGGAGGAGCAGCTTTTAAATAAGAAATTGGGAGATGGCTGACAGCCACTCAAAAGAGCATGGTTCAAAACAAGGTATCTTTAAAAGATATCACCATAAAAATGAAGACAGAGCATTCCCATAGCAAGATTGCAGCACAGGTCATGGTAGACCAAGTTTCCTTAAATACAGAGCAGGCTGATTTTAAAGATTCCAATTTATCTATACCAACTGCTGATCAAATTGTAAATACATATGACAAATATTTAAATGCCTGCATGCAAATGCAGAAGCCTAAGAAATAAGATGGGAGAATTAGAATATATTGTACTAAAAGAGAAGATAGATATTCTAGGCATATCTGAGACCTGATGGAAAGAAGATAACCAATGGGACATTGTCATACATTAGGGTAGATCAAATTGATGGAAGTTTGGTGTTATATGTTAAGAAGGGCTTTGAATTGAATGGCGTGAAAATTCTAAATGAATCAAAACACATCTCGGAATCCCTAAGGGTAGAAATTCCATGTGTAAAGGAGAAAAGGATAGAGATAGAAGTATACTACCTTTCGCCTGACCAGGATTGATGGACAGATGCTGAAATTTTATCAGAAATTAGGGAAGCTAACAAACTGGATAACGCAATAATAACAGGAAATGTCAACTACCCTGATATTGATTGGGTAAATGTAACATCAGTGCATGGTAGGGAGATAAATTTCCTTGATTAAATCAAGGACTGCTTAATGGAGCAGCTGGTTCAGGAGCCGACAAGAGGCAAAGCAATTCTAGACCTAGTTTTTATTGAGCATATGAAATGGTGCAGAAGGTAATGGTTCTGGGGCTTTTTGATAACAGTGATTACAACATGATCAGATTTGCATAATCCCTTGAATAAATTAACACAAGAAATCCAATACAATAGCATTTACCTTTTAAGAAAGGAGACTATGATAACATGATGTGAATGGTAAAAAAGAAACTTAGAGAAGCAGCTGCAAAGGTCAAAAATTTACTTCAAGATAGTTGTTATTCAAAATGATCTTGGAAGCCCATACTAGATATATTCCATGCATTAAAAATGAGGAAGGAAAACCAAACGACAATTGGCGTGGTTAACGAGTGAGGTGAAGGAAGCTATTAGAACTAAAAGGAATACTTTAGAAAGTGGAAGGATCCGAGTGAAAATAAATGTAAAAAAGCACAAGGAATGGCAAATCAAATGTACTCAAAGGCCCTGATTCTCCAAAAGTGCATCCCGATTTTAGGCAGCTGTAGGCGTCCTACAGCTGTCTAATCAGCCAATCGGGATGCACGTATTTTTAAAAAAATACTCCCCAGGCAGGCCTGAAGGCGCTGCCGGGAGCCTAGGGAGACCCGCAAGACGCCTAAGCTCGCCTAAGGGCCTTAGGCGAACCTAGGTGGCCCTACGCGTCTCCCTAGTAGAGGAAGAAACCTTAAAATGTAGGCCAGAAAAATGCTGGTCTACATTGTAAGTAGACGCAGCCGCTATACTTATCGCGGCAAGGGATCTCTCTGCCACTATAAGTATAGCGGGCCGCGGCCTGTCCGATCAGATGCCCCACCTGACACTACCGACTGCCCCCCCCCGACACTACCAACTGCCCCCCCCCAACATTACCGATCTCCCTCCCACCCCGTACCGATCTCCCTCCCACCCTGACACTACCGATCGCTGGCAAACCCTCCTGCCAGAAGATGCCCCCCCCGACAATATGGATCGCTAACAACCCCCAAACCTCCAAACTAACCTGTTCTTCAGGCCAGACGGTTCTTGCCCGTCCAGCTGGTAGGCCCGCCTCGTCGAAAGCCTAAGCTCTAGAAGCCTGGACCAATCAGGTCTTAGGCATAGCGGGTCCGCCCATCCCCACTAAGTCTAAGGTCTGAATGGCCAATCAGGCCTTGATTAAGTGGGGATGGGCGGACCCGCTATGCCTAAGGCCTGATTGGTCCAGGCTTCTAGAGCCTGGGCCAATCAGGCCTTAGGCTTCGGCGGGATGGGCCGGGAAGGGGCGAGCCCGCCTCATTTCGACGAGGCGGGCAAGAACCATCTGGCCTGAAGAACAGGTTAGTTTGGAGGTTTGGGGGTTGTTAGCGCCGGGGGGGTGCGTCTTCGGGCAGGAGGGATTGGACATCCTCCTGCCAGCGATCGGTAGTGTCAGGATGGGAGGGGGCGGTGGGTAAAAAACATAGAAACATAGAAGATGACGGCAGAAAAGGGCTACAGCCCATCAAGTCTGCCCACTCTGCTTACCCACCCCCTGTCTATGCCCTAATGACCCAATTTCCTTATCTTGACCCTCGTAGGGATCCCACATGGGTATCCCATTTATTCTTAAAGTCTGGCACGCTGTCTGCCTTGATCACCTGCACTGGAAGCTTGTTCCAATGATCAACCACTCTCTCTGTGAAGAAATACTTTCTGGTGTTGCCATGAAATTTTCCGCCCCTGAGTTTGAGCGGGTGCCCTCTTGTGGCCGAGGGTCCCTTGAGAAAGAAAATATCATCTTCCACTTCGACATGTCCCGTGAGGTACTTAAATGTTTCGATCATGTCTCCCCTCTTCCTACGTTCCTCAAGAGTGTAGAGCTGCAATTTGTTCAGTCTCTCTTCGTATGAGAGACCCTTGAGCCCCGAGATCATCCTGGTGGCCGTCCGTTGAACCGATTCAATTCTGCGCACATCTTTACTGTAATGTGGCCTCCAGAATTGCACACAGTACTCCAGATGAGGTCTCACCATGGCCCTGTACAGTGTCGGTAGTGTTGGAGGGGGGGCATCCGATCGGACAGGCCGCGGCCCGCTATACTTATAGCGGCAGAGAGTAAGCCGCGATAAGTGTAGCAGGCCGTGTCTAATCTAACCCGATTCTCTAACCAGCGTCTGTAACATGGACGCCGGTTACAGAATTGGGGTTTTAGTGTAGGCCGATTCTGAATAGGACGCCTCTCCCGGGCGTCCTATACAGAATCAGGGCCTAGGTGTCTTGCGGGCCTCGCCTTCAATATAGGCGGCCTGCCTGGGGAGCATTTTTTTTTAAAAACGTGCATCCCGATTGGCTGATTAGACAGCTGTAGGACGCCTACAGCTGCCTAAAATCGTGACGCACTTTTGGAGAATCATGGCCAAAATCTTTAAGAGCAACTGAGAATATCTGAGTGCATGATTATATATTTTATATTATGGGCATTTTTAGCATGCACAGAATTTTAGCGTGTGCTAAACCCACGCCACGTGGCAAGAACTAATGCCAGCTCAATGCAATTCTGTGTGCGCTAAGAGTGCGCTAAAACCACTATCGCAGCTTAGTAAAAGGAGCCCTATGTCTATATTTATTGAGGGTCCTCAGATTGCCATTAGAGTGAATGACTCTTAACATGGCACCATTCTTCACTGATCTTCTTTATCTTATAAGTGTTTTTTAAATATATTATTTTGTGTTATATGTTCATCTTATAGTGATCTAATAACTTGTTTATAACCTCTATCATATCTTCTCTGAGCTATCTCTTCTCCAGGATGAAGAGCCCTAGCCACTTTAGCCTTTCCTCATAGGGAAGTTGTCCCATCTAGTTTAGTATTTTAGGTTAGCATTTTATATATTAACATAACATCAGTTTAGAGCACGGATACTAGATGAGAGAAGCCTCTGTTTAGTGTTTAATTTCCTCCCATCCAGCCCATCTCCTACCCATCCCAAGGCTGATCAGTTAATTAGGAGGAAGACATTGTAGATTATGGTAGGGGTTCTTTTGGGCTTTTTTGCAATATGTTGTGCCTGATTTATTTTGAGCTTTTTTGCAATAAGTGTTGTGCCTGATTTATTTTAGGAAAGAGTTTGTTTAAATTCTAATTTTATATTGCTGTAATAACTTGTTTTATTTGTATTTTTCTTAATAGAACTTGGTTTATTTTTCTCATTAAGGAACATCTTCACTTGACTGATTATGACAACTCTGATATTTAGCTTAGTTATATAATTTTATTTTATTTAGCTAATAATTTTGTTTTGTTTTTTGTATTTTAAATTAGTTAAATTGTATCAGTATTCAATTGTAATGATTTATTTAAATTCAATAAAATAGTTTTGAAAAAAAGGAAAAAAAGGGGAAACAAACACCTACATTAATGCATTTTTAATTGTCTCTCTTAGACAGCAGAATGTGAACAATGTTCAGAAAAAGAAAGAGATAGGGAGAGAGCTCTGTCATTAACCAGGTTCTAGCTCCAATTGTATTAGTTTTCAAATCAATTTCCCAGATCTAGATGCAACCCAATCCAATCCTTAGTCTTGTATACCGAGTCATCCCAACTAAGGGGCTCGATTCGGTTTACAAAAGAGTTAACTAATAGGACAAGGAAAACAAATTATTAGGGAAAAGAAGTCAAGGGGAGAGTGTGGTGCAGTGGTCAAAGATACAACCCTGATGTTGTAGGTTCAAACCCACGCTGCTCCTTGTGGCCCTGGACAAGTCACTTAATCCCCCCATTGCCCCAGGTACATTAGATAGATTGTGAGTCCACCGGGACAGACAGGAAAAAATGCTTGAGTGCCTGAATAAATTCATGTAAACCGTTCTGAGCTCCCCCAGGAGAACGGTATAAAAAATGAATAAATAAATAAACAATTGTAATCTCTTATTTGTCAATTAGAAATTTCTGAAATAGATCAGTTTTTAAGGTTTTCTAAAAGGTTATCTCTATAGTACCAGGATTTCTAAGAAATTCAACAGATCACAAAAGCTGTCACTAGAAGGAGAGGAGAGAGTAGTGAGGATAACTCTCTTCTTCACCACCTCCAATGTTAGCTTTCAGTTTTTGCTTTTATTTATTTCTTTTCTTCAACAGAGAAAAACAATCTGCACTAATGAAAACTGGGAAGTGATCTATTCTGTACAATGCACAGTGACCTTCCCAGAAAAGAGCAACCACCCCTACAAAATAGTATTATCTCATGGTGAGCTAACACCTACAGCAGTTAATAATTAAGGTTTAAGATGCAACAGGGAGTGCTTTACTTGGCTATTGCAACTTGCTTCTGGTTCTCGGTGAGGCATGCTCTGAGCTCCTGAAAAATATTTTAATGACCAACTAAAGCAATTCCTGGTATACCTTTAATGACACTGTAAAATGAGCAGATCTTATTTCATTTTGGCCACTTGTATCATTTCATTTTCTTCTAATGAATCCCATAGGATCAGGGCAGGATTAACGAATAGGCCCAGTAGGCATGTGCCTAGGGCTCAAAATGGTCAGGGGGGTCCGATGAAGGAGGGTATTTTTTTTTTCAAAAGGCGATGCCCCTCCCCCCGGCATCGATTGGCAATGCGGGGCCCCCCCAATGATGAACCGATCGGCAACGGACCCCCCTCCCCCATCGATGGAAAGTAAGATGAGCAAGGAACGCGGGTAAGAAAGGCAACACCAACTGTAATTTTCCAAGCGATGCTGCTTTCCCAAAGCTTCCCTCTGACGCAGCTTCCTGTTTCCGCCGGGGCGTGTCAGAACGGGGAAGGGGACCCAGTGTACTTGTGTGCCTATGGGCCCTCGAAGAATTAATCCTGCCCTGCATATGATTACACTTCCAGATATTTATCTTAGAGAAAGATTTATGAAGGCAAAGAAGCGTATCCTCAACCGAGATAAGAGAACAGGTAGCAGAAGTACAGTGAGATGCCTGAGGTTTGGCATTCACCCAAGGGTACTCAAGGAACTAAGGAACGAAATAGCTGAGCCACTTCGACAGATATGCAACCTATCCTTAAAAACTGGAGAGATTCCGGAGGACTGGAAAATAGCAAATGTCACGCCCATCTTCAAGAAAGGCTCAAGGGGAGACCCGGGAAACTACAGGCCGGTGAGCTTGACCTCGGTCTCGGGAAAGATGATGGAAGCGCTGATTAAAGACAGCATCTGGGAACACATCGAAAACAATGGGCAGCTAAAGTCGAGCCAGCATGGCTTCTGCAAGGGCAGGTCATGCCTCACGAACTTATTATACTTCTTTGAGGGGGTAAACAGCCAGGTGGATAAAGGGGAATCCATAGACATCATTTACCTTGACTTCCAAAAAGCCTTCGACAAGGTACCACACGAAAGACTGCTAAGGAAGCTATGGAACCTTGGGGTGCAAGGGGTGGTCCACCGATGGATCAAAAACTGGCTGGCGGACAGGAAACAGAGGGTTGGAGTAAAGGGCCATTACTCAGATTGGAAATGGGCCACGAGTGGAGTTCCACAGGGGTCGGTGCTGGGACCGCTTCTGTTCAATATATTTATTAACGACCTGGAGGCAGGAACAAAATGTGAGGTTATTAAATTTGCGGATGACAGTAAACTATACAGCAGGGTCAAAACCATGGAGGACTGCGAAGACCTCCAAAAAGATCTGACAACGCTAGAAGAGTGGGCAAAAAAGTGGCAGATGAGCTTCAACATAGGGAAATGCAAGGTCATGCATGTTGGGAAAAAGAACCCGATGTTCACTTACAAGATGGGGGGATCACCATTAGGGGTGAGCAACCTTGAAAGAGACCTGGGAGTGATGGTAGACAACATTGAAGGCGTTGGCGCAGTGCGCCACAGCCTCAAGGAAAGCGAACAGAATGTTGGGTATCATTAAGAAAGGTATCACGACCAGGACGAAGGAAGTCATCCTGCCACTGTATCGTGCATTGGTGCGTCCACACCTGGAGTACTGTGTCCAGTACTGGTCGCCGTACCTCAAGAAGGACATGGTGGTACTTGAGAGAGTCCAGAGAAGAGCAACTAAGCTAATAAAGGGTACGGGGGACCTCTCATACACTGACAGACTGAAAAAGCTGGGGCTTTTCTCGCTGGAAAAGCGATGACTCAGAGGAGACATGATCCTTCAAGATCATGAAGGGCATAGAAAAAGTGGACAAGGACAGATTTTTCAAACTATGGGGAACCACAAGTACAAGGGGGCACTCAGAGAAATTGAGAGGGGAAGGTTTAGAACAAATGCCAGGAAGTTATTTTTCACCCAGAGGGTGGTGGATACATGGAATGCGCTACCGGAGGATGTGATAAGCAGAAGCACGCTACAGGGCTTCAAAGAGGGTCTGGACAGGTACCTGGAGGACAAAGGGATTGAGGGGTAAAGATAAGAGTAGAGGTAAGGTTAGAGGGATAGGATTAGAGGTAATTTGTAAAATTAGTCAGAGACCACTGTTCAGGCAGTGGGCCTGATGGGCCGCCGCGAGAGCGGACCGCTGGGCGAGATGGACCTCTGGTCTGCCTCAGCGGAGGCAACTTCTTATGTTCTTACTTCTTATGTTCTTATTAGCAGGACCATATCTGTCAAGCAAATTATTTTTCCTTTCCTTACTGTGATTACTGTGATAGGCTCTGGAGTAATCTAAGGAAATACTTTTTACAGAAAGGGTGGTAGATGCATGACAGTCTCCCAGAAGAGGTGGTGGAGACAGAGACTTGTATATGAATTCAAAAGGGCCTGGGATAGGCAGATGGGATCTCTCGGAGAGAGAAAGAAATAATGGTTACTGCAGTTGGGCAGACTAGATGGGCCATTTGGCCTTTATCTGACATCATGTTTCTATGTTTCTATAACTTCAAGTGTCAACTTTATTTAGAACAAATGTCTTGGTAAAACAGAAAAAAAAGTAGATATGAGAGATGGGGAAGGGTGGGTACAACTACAATTTTAAAAGAAAAACAGGGGAAAGGGAACACATAAGGGTAGCTGTAAATTATTGCATGGATGACTGAGTTCTGAGATGATATGGCAATTTATTCCAGAGCTCTAGACCTTGGCCTGAAAAGCCAGAGCACTAGGTGGTGGTGTAGATAACTTTGCGAAAAGAAGGAACAGCTGGTAGATTTTTTTTTATATGACCTGAACATACAAGATGGACAGCATGGGGTCAAAAATCTAGAAAGGAATCAAAGTTAGCCCAAGCACTGGATCTTGAACATAAGGCCCATGATATCCAGCAGGACTTAGTTGACTGGGAACATCTCCTGGCTGGCTAAATCCCATTTGACTGGCAATCCTCTGATATTCTCTGTGAAATATAGCCAGCTATCTCCTGCTGAATATTGGGCTTGCCAGCCAGCCTGGTGTCACAACCCTAGCCCTAAAGCTCGGCTTGTGCCAGGCTTATTCCTAAACCTAGCCTGTCCTTGAATAGGGCCAACCAGTGTGACAGAGTAAACCCCAATAGAAAGGTAGGCTCTGAATTGCCACTTAAAACCCAGCTTACAGAACCCTGGGGAGGTGAGGACTATGAGGGGAACAGCCTGGATCAGCCACAGAACAATTCCTCTAGCTCAGCTAACTCCCAGCTGCAGGACTTAATTAGAAGTCCTGGGAAATCTAAGGAGAAGCTGCAGGTTGCCCTGCACCCTCATAGAACAGGGCGTGGTCATCTCAGTGCTCTTGGCAGCACTGAGGAAGATTCAGGCAGTCTGCCCTGGGTCAGCCCAGGAAGGAGGTTTGCAGGACTGCTCTCCTGAACCTCAACACTTTCATGATATTGAGATGGTGGATACAGCCCCTGTCTCTGAAGCCAACCAGCTAGCTGAACCGGAGTCCATGGACTTTATGGAAACTATCATGGATACAGAAGCTTGTCCCATGGAAGAAAGCTAAGTACAATTACTGTGTTTTGTTGTGCTTAAGTTTGTGAACTTTTTGGGGTTTTTTTTATTGGAACCTGTTTGCACCTGTATGGAGCCGTGAGCAGTGCTGGGCTCACTGCAAGGTGCCTGAAGCTGGAAACCTTTTTCCAGGTCTATTTTTGCTGGACTGTTTGGTTTGTGTTTGCCTTTTGAAAGTTAAGGGAAACTACAATTTGGACTTTGTGCAGGGGTGTTAGATTTGGGGAGAATCCACATAAGATCCTTGGTTGGGATTGTGGGGCCATTTGTGGCATTCTGTTTAAAACAGAGTTAAATTAGTGGATTCATCTACTCCCCTCCCCCACCAACTACTGCTGAGTTGGTTGGGGCCAGGCCGGCTTCAATCTAGGCCTGGGTACAGCACTTTCTTTCTTCAAAGGAAGTGTTATAGTTTATTTCTGCCTGTTTGATAAAGACAGAACTATTAAGGCTGAACTCTTACACTTTAAGGAGATACTTACCTGTGATACCTGCAAGGAAGGTGTGGGTTGTTTGTTTTTGCAACTCAGTTTTATTTTTTCATGTTTTCCTGTGTTCATGGAAAGAATGGACTGAACCCTGTTTAGGATTTGTAACCACAATAAAGTGGGACTTTATTTTTACTTTGAACTTATTGTTTTGACCTATTTCTGCTTCTTTATTGACTGAGAAACCAGCAGGACTTCCAGCCTCTCCTGGAAGCACGTAAGATGCAGGCTATTCTGGGCGCTGACCGGAGCCAAGCATATAGGCCGGCACCGGCGTCGCCACACTGGTGACTGGCTATGTCAACCAATATAGTAGGTCACTGCTAATTTTCATCAACTGGCTGATTAAGGCATGGGGCCAGATAGATGAAAATTGACTTGGCCAGATAAGTGCAAGGCACCAACTTTTGGCCTGAATATTTAATGCTGGCGACCCCAGCACTGATAATTTATGATTGCCTCCAACTATGGAGGCAGACACACTGCTTCCAGTGGTTCAATATGGGGTCCAAAAAGCAAAATTTTAAATGTTATACAATGAGACAGAAGGAGGCAATGGGTTGGCTTACACAGTACTGTAACACGGTCGTATTTCTTATTTTCAGTGATAATTTATTGGCAGATAATTTATTGGCAGATCCCTCTGATCCTTACCACCATTTAGGCCATGCTATACTCATTCCATAAAAGTTAGGGGACAATTCTAAATGTGGGTAGTCCCTTTTAGATGCCGCAGTGTTGGAAAGTAAGGCCCGGATTCTGTATAGGATTCCCGGGAGGGCCAACCTATACAGAATCGGGCCTACACTAACCCCGATTCTGTAACCAGCTTCCATGTTACAGACGCCGGTTACAGAATCGGGTTAGAGTAGACGCCGACCACCCGACACCCCCGATCGCTGGCAGGAGGGTGCCCAACCCCTTCTGCCAGAACACCACCCACCCGACACCCCCGATCACTGGCAGAAGGGTGCCCAACCCCTCCTGCCGGAGGACGCCTCCCCCTGGACCCCCCCGCGCTAACGCCTCCCCCACCGCCGCACTAACAGTCCCCGATGAACCCTCCTAACCTACCCCCCAAAAAACTAACCTCTTAATTATTGGCCGGCTGGATGGGTCTTGGTGCCGTCCAGCCGGCAGGCCCACCTGGTCGAAATGAGGTGGGCCCACCTCTTCCCGGCCCATCCCCGCTAAGCCTAAGGCCTGATTGGCCAAGGCTCTAGGAGCCTGGACCAATCAGGCCTTAGGCTTAGGGGGGATGGGCTGGGAAGGGGCGGGCCCGCCAGCTGGACGGCACCAAGACCCATCCAACCGGCCAACAATTAAGAGGTTAGTTTTTTGGGGGGGAGGTTAGGGGGGTCATCGGGGGAGTGTTAGCATGGCAGGGAGGGCATTAACTTGGAGGCATCCGGGGGAGGCGTCCTCCAGCAGGAGGGGTTGGGCATCCTCCTGCTGGTGATCGGGGGTGTCGGGTGGCCAGCATTCCGGCAGGAGGGATTGGGCACTCTTCTGCCAACAATCGGCGTGTGGGGACAGGCGGCCACTATACTTATCATGGCAGGGAGATCCCTTGCCACGATAAGTATAGCGGCTTCTACATACAATGTAGGCCAGCAGTTTGCTGGCCTACATTGTAAACGTTTATTCCTCTACTAGGGAGATGCGTAGGGCCGCCTAGGTTCGCTTAAGGCCCTTAGGCGAGCCTAGGCAGTCTTGCGTGCCTCCCCAGGCTCCCAGAGGCGCCTTCAATATAGGCGGTCTGCCCAGGGAGCATTTTTAAAAAAACGTGCATCCCGATTGGCTGATTAGATAGCTGTAGGACGCCTACAGCTGCCTAAAATCAGGACACACTTTGCAGAATCAGGGCCTAAGAGTCTGTTCTATAACAGCATATAGGAACCCTGATTCTAATCTAATCTAATCTACAATTTGTGAGACACTCTATGCCTAAATAGGTTTAAGGCGACGTACAATTTGGGTGTTAAGCAAACAAATAAAGGAAAAAGGAGAAAGGGGACATTAAGCAGGAAGAGGAGAAGGAGGGTTGAAGAGACCTCTATGGAGAAGCAAAAAGGAGATATTTGAAGTATGGTTTACATTGGATAAGCATTGAGAAGATATTATAAATACAGTTTACATTGGAGTGAGGATGAGATCTTTGAGTTTGAACAAGCTATTGATTGTCAATGAAGTATATTGTCTCATAGAGAAGAGTTTTTAGTTTCTTTCAAAATCTGAGATAGCAGGGTTCCATTTTGATGCTCCAGGTTTTTGTATCAATGTAGGTGATGAGTTTGTTGAATGTGGACATGTACTTAATTCCTTTAGGAGACGGGAGGATCAGAAGAAGTTACTTAATGTTTCTGGTTGAATTGGACAAAGAATTGAAAAAAGGCTTAGGAGAGGTTCAGTTGAGCTTGCATATAAGATATGGTATATTATGCATGACGCATTGAACTTAATGTGTGCAGTGTTTGGTAGCCAGTGAAGTCTGCTGAAATAGGGCGATATGGAGTCAATTTTTTTCAACTTGAAGATTAGCCAAATTGCTGTGTTTTGAATTACTTGTAGTTTGTCAATGAGGGTGGAATTTATACCTGTGTAAAGTGAGTTACAGTAGTCCAGTTGAGACAGTACTAGCATTTGTGTCAGTATTGCAAAGTGGTGACTATGGAAGAAGGGTCTAACCCAAAGGCAAAACAAAAGGGACTGACAAGAACTGAAGTAAAAATGCAAAGCAAAAAAAAAACTGCAGGGGAATGTACAAGCTGCAGGAATTTATTCAATAAGATCAATAAAAAATCATAAAAGCATATGTGACACAGATACTATAAATACAATAATAATATCCCAAAACTGGTCCTTGTATTCATGTGAACTGGACCCGACACGGTCCGTGTTTCAAAAAACACTTCTTCATGGGTCCTATAAAAAATGGTGTTATAGACAAATATAAATAACAAAGTGCAAATGTCATGCTGTACCAAAAATGTAAGTGATTGAAGTAAAATATAACGCCAATGGTGAATACAAAAATAATGTAAAAGAAAATGTGATGAATACAGAAACGATGTAAAGATAATGAAGAAAGAAGAGAAATGAAAAGATAATTTCCTGTGATTAAAGTGTGTAAAAAAGGGGATGATGGAGTGTCTGATGAAGGGATTAAAATATAAAAACTACCAGTAAAATATGCTCAAGTGTTTGTGAAACGCATAAAAGATGAGGGCTAGATGGAAAAATGTGCTAGGATATTATATATTGTGACCAGCCCATAGAGATAGAAGATTAAGAAAATTATATATATGTATAGAAATATGTGCCCAGATGTTGGTACGTAGTGTATCAAAAAACCAGACTGGGTTAAATAAACAAAATCTATGCAAATAAATAGATAAACCAATACATAGCATAGCTTTCAAAACTCCTGTCCCAAAAGCTATATAGAATCATGTAGAATTTACTTAAAATGGCATAGACAATTCAATTAATAATAAAAGTGCCTTCTTCCATAGTCAGATGAGTCGGAGTTGTCTCACACTATAGAAGGTTATTTTTCATAAGTTGAAGATCTGAGGTTCATAGGAGAGGGTTATAGAATACCAGTGTAACCTGCCATCATGTACCTATAGGTGCCACAGTTTCGGAAGTCATTGGCTTCCATAACTGTGAGCACCTAAATGCAGCAAATGTACTGCATTCTGCAAGCTGTACGCATAAGTGGTAACTTTGTCCATGCCCCTCCTATGCTCTACTTATGTGAATAGTCCCTTACGGTTATGCCCTTTAGATTTGTCACTTATGCACATTTACCCACAAAAGTGCTGGTATTCTAACATTCATGTGCGTAAGTGGCTCATAAATGCAGGCCCCCACTCCCCCCCCCCCCCCCCCAGTTATAGAATTATTCTGCGTGGGCATTACTTCCTTTAGATCAGAGAAGAAAACCTATGGTCATGGACTAGTAATGGAGACAGTCTTGTAAAAGGCAACATCAGTCTTATAATAGGATTCCATTAGTACCAGTATTAACTTATTTTAGAGGAACATAGGCCCGAATTCTCTAAACAGCACCGTTGTCAGTGGCTGCCTTAAAAGCGAGACCAAGTAGTAGGAACCTTTTGATTCCAATTCCTCCCATTTGGAGATCTGAGGTTAATTTATCAATCTTCCACCTGATGAAGCAGGATGTGTGAAACACGATTGGTGTCGAGGAAGAGGAAGCAATGGATTTTTGTGTTCAAGAGATTTGCACTTATACATCACATTTTTTGGAGCACAATTTGGATTGAGAGCACTTGGAAACTTCGAAACTAACCAACAGTATAGACCTTATTCATTAAGTCTCTCACACGCCCGACCGGAAGTTGATCACGGAGCATTTTCATCAAGTGCAACTTCTATACAATATATGGCCTTACAAACTTGCTTAACAGATTTATAATAATAACTATATCAATGTTTAAGGCAGGCAGGTGGGTGCGATGATGTCTTGTTCTAACATCATTAGTTGACACTACTGCTGTGTTTAGATGGTATTTTAAACTGAGCAATCATAACACAATATTTAATTTATTGTTTCACATATATTTATGTACACAGTTTTTAAAGAATAAAATTATTTTTGTTTTTTCATTGAATTCTAATATATTAATCACATGATGGTGCCATTTAGAGAATTGCTCCTCCAGCAAAGGTAAGCACCAGAAATGTAGGCCAGTGTTTTCAAGGCCTACATTTCTGGCACCTATCTTTGATGTGAATCATGCCTATGCAGGTGCGTTAAGGCGTCTAATGCCATTTCTGGCATTAGCCCTGCCTACAGTGACATTAGGCGCCGTAAAATGCCTATGTAAGCACAATGCCAGCATATGTAGGTAAAATGCCTAAGTAGGAACAATGCCAGCATAATTTTTTAGGTGCTGGTAGGCACCTTGAAAATCATTTTAAAATGGTTTTAAATAGCATTTTTCACTTAAATTAGACACAGTTAGGGCGCCTATTGCTGCAGAAGTTAAGGCACCATTTATAGAAATATGGGCCATTTCACAACAGTGTGGTCACCAGTGTGATAGTGGTAATACCCAAAGAAAGAGTGATTCGGTTTGTGAGGCAATAAAGGCAGACAATCCACAGGATTCAGACTTAGTTTTGAGGTAGGACCTAGGTAGGGTTACCATATTTTGCAAAGTAAAATCTCAGATGCATGGCTCCACCCTACCCAATTCCACTCCCAGTCCCGCCTTGTTTCACCTCCAGACCCACCCTGTTCTGCCTTCAGCCCTGCCCTTAGCCCCACCCCTACAAAGCCTCATCTTTTCATTCCCGACCTCTGGGCCACATCCGATAGGTCTCCGAGTATGCACGGATGCATGTGATGTCATCTGCGCTTGCACAGAGGCCCCCCAGATGCGGCTGGAGATCAGGATTTTCCAAAACCTGGACAAACTGTCGGGTTTTGGAAAGTCAGTCTGGGCACCCCAGACAGTCCTCTAAAAAGAGGACATATGGACATATCCGGGTTTTCCTGGATGTCTGGTAACCCTAGGCCTAGGGAAGTCTTCCACATTCAGAGCTGCCTGTAGGAGTGTTCAGCTCAAAAATTTTAGCATTTCCTGTGCCATTTCTAAGACTGTTCATTTGGTTTGGGACTTTTTGACATTTTATTGATTATGGGAGTAATATTATTAAGAGTGTATGCACTGTATTGAAAGATTGCATAGTTTTTTTAAAAAAGAGTGCACCTTTTTTGCAAATAATTCACATTCTCCATGAATAATATGCACTCTTTCAAGAGAGTGTGTACTCTTTCAGAATAGTGCACACTATTAACAACACATGACAAGGCACAACATTTTGTGCTTTTGCTATAATTTTCCTTTGAAAGCACATCCCTGACTTTCAGTGTTTGCTTTCCTTGGTCAGTTATAAAGAGAATTGTATGTGGGCAGGGATTAACCTTTTTTTTGTTTAGTTTGAAGCTATAAATTCCCAGAAAGCATCATAGATGTGCTTGACCTGAAAGTGTCTGTAACTGACTTTATATATCAGAGTTTTGCAAAATAAACATGAAATTTCAAGCATCCCAAGACATGAAGGACAGTACAAACAAAATGTTTGGCCCCAAAATAATTCTTAGATCACAGCAATTTAATGTAGGCCTGAGCTTCTTAGGTCTTCGCTGAAGATTTTCTAAGGCTTCCTACCCCCCAAAGTCTGAGTAATTTTTTAAAGGATAATTGTATTTATATGCCTATTATGCAGCTGCATGGCTCCAATTCTATAAAGAAAATTAGATACCTGCTTTCCTTTGTGGAATGCAAGCATAACAAGCCAAAAATGCAGTCACACTGACCACAGAACAGTGAACATACTTGCACCCAGATGATAACATCTTATCATCTATATCATAAATGTGACCTACTATTGCTACTATTATTTCTAGATTGCTACCAGACGTACGCAGCGCTGTACAGAGTCATGAATGAGACAGTCCCTGTTCGAAAGAGCTTACAATCAAAACAGACAAGATGCCAGGGTATGGGACACAGTGTCTAAACTCTGTCCATGCCTCACTTAGAAAGTACATGCTGTCCTATTGAAGTGCTGTTTTACAGAATAACGTGTAACTGGAATATCCGAGTTTGAAAAGTCTCCTCTCAATCGTGTTGAGCAGGAGGCAATCCGCACATGCGTGGATGCCACACAATGATGTCACACATGCGTGGATTGCCTCCTGCTCGACCAAAGCAGGCAGCAGGGGGCAGAGATAGGGCGGGACTGGGGTGGAGATGGGTGGGCCTGGGGTGAGTCTAGGGTGTCCAGATTTTACAGTTGTAAAATCTGGCAACCCTATATGAGGGCGACTCAAAAATTAAAGACAATTGTTAAATTACACGTTAATCAAAACAGAGCTAGCAAAATGCAACATATGTGCTCATACATTGCCTTATAAACAGTGTGTCCACTCACTGTGCAGTGCTCAGCCTTTAGTCGTGTGGCAGCCATGAGGTTAAGAACATGGATGCTCCATTGCAAGATTGCATCATCGAAGAACAACATGAAGTAGAGTGCTTTCTTTGAGCAGAGGCAGTGAAACCTGTGAAAATTCACCATTGGATATTGATTCAGTATGGACAGAGTACCATGAATCAACTAAAGGTTTATGAGTGAGTAAAAAGGTTTAAAGCGGGATGAACAGGTGTAACTGATGAAGGTCGTTCTGGTCATCCATCAATATCACGCACACAAGAGCATATTGACAGGGCTGCTGCCTTGATAAGAGAAGACTGATGGATAATGGTGTCTCAATTAACTGCAAATTTGGATTTAAGCTATGGATCTGCATTAGCCATAATGCATGATGACTTAGGATCCAGGAAAATCTGTACATGATGGGTTCCCAAACAACTTACTGATCTGCGCAAGCAACAGAATGTAGAGGTTTCAGCCTAGTTCCTGAGACGGTACGAAGAAGATCCGAGTATTCTGGAGAGAACTGTCACCAGCAATGACACATGGGTACATCACTACAACCCGGAGAGCACAAGACAAAGCATGATGAAGTACAGGAAACGGTGCTCACCTGGCTTCGGGAGCAACTTAGAAACTTCTTCTCTGAAGGAATGCAGAAGCTAGTTGAACAAGGAAAATACAAGAGGAAACGCAATTCTGGACCTAATTATAAATGGACTGCGAGGACCAGCACAAGATGTAGAAGTAGAAGGGACGCTGGAAAACAGCAATCACAATACGATCCGCTTCAACCTGGAAACGGGCAAAACATCGGTCCAGAACGACGGCCACGGCGCTTAACTTCCGAAAAGGGAATTACGAAGAGATGAGACACATGGTGGGGAAGAAGATTAAGAAGAGGAGAAACACTGTAAAGACGCTAGAGCAAGCTTGGTCTCTTATTAAGGATACGGTCACCGAAACTCAAAATCTATATATACCGCGTATCAACAAGAGATCAAAGAGGAAAAAGAAAAAAGAACAGGCCTGGTTCAATGTAGAGGTAAAGGAAGTGATAAGATACATAAAAAACCTCGTTTATGGAGTGGAAAAGGTAAAAAATGGACGAAAACTGGAATAAGCACAAACAACATTAACGCAGGTGCCATAAGGCGGTAAAAGCAGCCAAAAGAGACTATGAGGAAAAAATAGCCAAGGAGGCAAAAAACTTCAAGCCATTCTTTCGATATATTAAAGGGAAACGACCCGTGAAGGAAGTGATGGGACCGTTGGATGACCAAGGAATAAAGGGAGTGCTAAAAGAGGACAAAGCAATCGCAGAAAGAATGAACACATTTTTAGCGTCTGTATTTACCGAAGAGGATATAGACAGCATACCGGAACCCATCAGGCTATATGCTGATAATGAAAACGGGAAACTCACAGGGTTAACAGTCAGTCTGGAAGAGGTATGAAGGCAGATTGATAGGCTTAATAGAGATAAATCCCCGGGACCGTATGACATCCATCCGAGGGTCATCAAGGAACTGAAAGTGACCATAGCTGAACTGCTTCAACTAATAGCCAATCTGTCGATTGAATCAGGAAAGATTCCAGGGGACTGGAAGGTGGTGAATGTTACACCGATCTTCAAAAAAGGTTTGAGGGGAGACCCAGGAAACTACAGACTGGTGAGTCTGACCTCGGTACTGGGAAAGATGGTAGAGGTGCTGATAAAGGACTGCATCATTGATCACCTTGACAGACACGGTCTGATGAGGACCAGCCAGCACGGTTTCAGCAAAGGCAGATCTTGTTTGACAAACTTGCTGCACTTCTTCGAGGGAGTAAACAGGCAGATAGATAAACCCGGTTGACATTGTATATTGGGACTTTCAGAAGGCGTTCGACAAGGTTCCGCATGAACGACTACTTCAGAAAATAGCAAACCATGGAATCGAGGGTGAAATACTCACGTGGATTAAAAACTGGCTGGAGCATAGGAAACATAGAGTGGGGGTAAATGGACAATACTTGGATTGGAAGAGCATCACCAGTGGGGTGCCGTAGGACTCGGTGTTTGGACCCGTGCTCTTCAACATCTTTATAAACGATCTGGACATAGGTACGCCGAGCGAGGTGATTAAATTTGCAGATGATACGAAGTTATTCAGAGTAGTGAAGACGCAGGAGGATTGCAAAGATCTGCAATGTGACATAATCAGACTCGAGGAATGGGCATCGGCATGGCAGATGAAGTTCAACGTGGATAAGTGTAAAGTGATGCATGTCGGTAACAAAAATCTTATGCAAGAATACAGGATGTCCGGGGCGGTACTTGGAGAGGCCTCCCAGGAAAGGGACTTGGGAGTTCTGAACGACAAGTCGAAGAAGCCGTCCGCACAATGTGCGGTGGCAGCGAAAAGGGCAAACAGAATGCTAGGAATGATAAAGAAGGGGATCACGAACAGATCGGAAAAGGTTATCATATTGCTGTACCAGGTCATGGTATGCCCTCACCTGGAGTACTGCATACAGGATTGGTTGCCGTGCATGAAGAAGGACATGGTACTACTCGAAAGGGTCCAGAGAAGAGCGACTAAGATGGTTAAAGGGTTGGAGGAGCTGCCGTAGAGCGAAAGATTAGAGAAACTGGGCCTCTTCTCCCTCGAACAGAGGAGATTGAGAAGAGGCATGATCGAAACATTCAAGGTACTGAAGGGGATAGACTTAGTAGATAAGGACAGGTTGTTCACCCTCTCCAAGGTAGGGAGAATGAGAGGTCACTCTCTAAAGTTAAAAGGGGACATATTCCATACAAAACGTAAGGAAGTTCTTCTTCACCCAGAGAGTGGTGGAAAACTGTAATGCTCTTCCGGAGTCTGTCATAGGGGAAAACACCCTCCGGGGATTCAAGACAAAGGTAAACAAGTTCCAGCTGAACAAGAACGTGCACTGGTAGGGCTAGTCTCAGTTAGCGTCCTGGTCTTTGACCCGAGGGCCGCCGCGTAAGCGGACTGCTGGGCATGATGGACCACTAGTCTGAGCCTGCAGTGGCAATTCTTATGTTCTTATGTGTTGTCTTGCATGAGACTATGTGGAAAAGTGATATGTTCAATTGCTCACAGTTTCTTCTATTAAAGCCGTGAAATGGATTTTGCCTTTACTTTTCTGTTTACCGTCGTACTTTTCAGAAATGACAGCTTGTTACTTTTTGATAGCAGGTCCAGAGGAGTAGTTCAGGCTTCCAAATCTTCTGAAGTTAATACCAGACACTGCAGGTTTTAAGAAACAATTGAAAGCTCTCCTTTTCAGACAGGGCTTTCCCTTTTCATTATAACATCACTTACTATAATGCTATATTCAGTATGAAAAGGGTCTTTTATTTATATATTCTTTTTCTTAATGTCGGTACTATATACCTCAATAGAGAAAATTCTTGTGGTTGAAAGATATTGTAAATAACAAACACAAAAACTACTAGTAGAAATAAATTCTATATGGCAAATCTTTAAAGCTGTGAAGATATACAGTGAACCCTCAATTTGACAGACCTGTTATCCGGACTTCGGATTTACCGGACCTCATAATCGTCATCACGCACTTCTGGGCAAGAAGGCCGAGCATGCACACTGTCTCTCAAACAGGCCTTTCCATTTCCAGTAGCAAATTAAGACAAAGTGCAGTCATGAATAAAAAACAAAAATGCCCAAACTTGAGCTTAAAGCAAAAGTTGGATCTCATCGAGAAAGTGGAATTGGGCGTATCTGTGGTACAAGTTTGTGAGGAATATGGTCTCAAAAAAACAAACATTCGCAAAGCAAAAGAAAAGCTGAAAAAAATTTGCTTTGTCCAGCGATGTGAATTCTAATACTTGGCCGAGAAAAAAATCTTAAAATGGTACAAGAATCTTTGCTGGAAGAGATTGTGGTATGTTCAGCAATGTTCCTGCGGTGTAAATGTGTGGGAAGTAGAAATGCAATCTGCAGCAAAGACATTAGCTAAACACATGAACATTGAAATAAAAATTAGTGATGGGTGGTTGTGGAGATTTCACAAGGGACATGGAATCATGAACAAACGGACTTACGGCGAAGCATTGAGTGCGCCGACAGAAGAGATCGAACCGTTTCATAAGAAATTATTCAATCTAATAGAAGAGGAAAATTTATTGAAATGTCAGCTTTATAATGAGGATGAGACCGGTTAGCTCTGGCGTTCAATGCCAGAAATTACCCAAGTTTCTAAAACAGAAAGAACTGTTTCCAGCAGCAAATTAAGCAATGAACGAATCTCTGCCCTATCTTGTGCAAATGCTGATGGTTCTCATAAATTAGAACCACTGATTGTTGGCAAATCATGTCACCCAAGAGCGTTGAAAGACTGCATGAATAAATTACCCACAATTTACTACAATTCTAAAAAAGCTTGATTTACATCAAATATTTTTACATCATGGTTTTTTTGAACATTTTGTGCCAGAAGTTAAGAGGTTCCAAATGGAAAAGTTATCCATACCAGCAGAAAACATCAAATCACCGTTAATACTTGAAAATGTACCAGCACATCCATCTGAAAAATTTTTGTGTGGTCAGGATGGAAAAATTAAATGCATGTTTCTTCCAAAAAATACATCATCTATTTTCCAGCCTATGGACCAAGGAGTTATTTTGTCAACCAAGAGGATTTACAAGAAAAAATTTTTGTAAGAAGTTATGGTGGTGTTGGAAGACGAAACTGAAGAAAGAAACATCAGAGTGTAACGCACTTCGCAAAATCTTAAAAAAATAACATCAAATCTGCTATATATAATTTTGCAGCCACTTGGAAGGTGGTGAAGTGCGAAAAAGCGAACGGGTGGAATAAACTTCTAAATAACATCGAAAGCGAAATGCAGTTCAATGGATTTGAAGTTTAAGATTTTTACACAATGATGAAAATTGCAGGAGAACATAATACAACAGAAGAAGCTCTACTAGAATGGCTGGAAAAGATGAGGGTGATCCTGGTTATCAAATTATGTTGGAGAGTGCGATAGCTGAAGAAGTTATGAAATAAAAAATGACAGATGATGAGAGCGATGAAGAAGAGCCTACAATAAAAAGAATGAAACTGAGTCAAGTAAGAAGTCATCTAGATGACTTGGTTTCGTTTATTGTCTCGTCGTCAGAACCTGAGTTGCAACAATATTATTGTCATTTCTGAAATTTCAGAGAAGTTATAATTAATAAACAACAATGTTCCAAAAGGCAAGTGAAATTAGAAACTTTTTTCAGCCAATATGGGAATAAACGGCTAAACCTGCAATAAAGTGATTTTGATTTTTTAAAATTTGTTTTGATTTGTTTATAAATAAAAGTATACTTTTGTAACATATATTGGGCTCTTTTTATCAAGGCGCACTAAGGGGGTTAGCGTGTCGGACATTTCATCACACGCTAACCCCCGCAGCAAGCCAAAATACTAACACCTCGTCAATGGAGGCGTTAGTGACTAGCGTAGCAAGCGGTTTAACGCACGGTATTCTGCGCGTTAAACCCCTACCGCGCCTTGATAAAAGGACCCCATTGTCTTTGTCGTAGTTTATTGTGTCTTTTTGCGTCTATTTAGCATGCATTCGGATTTTCCGGACACTCGCATATAACAAACACCCCTCTCCCTGAGCAATCCATTAAATTGAAGGTTCACTGTACTTTAAAACAGTGTGGTATGCCTCAGAATATGGAGCCTTTGTACCCAATTCAGGGTTTTAACGTGAAATGCTTTCACTTGCTCCTGCTCACGTCATGGGCTACCAACCACCTCCTAACTTATACTCAAATTTACTTTAGTTTATTTTAATTTATTGTTCTTTTTAAACTTCCTTATTTTAATAAATTCTTTTAAAAATTCCTTAAAAAAGGCAGAATTTTACTCTCTCGTAATACTTCTTACACGTGTCTGAATAACACAGCGTTGAGTCTTTCGTTCAAAATCTTGTATTACCATACAGGTTATTTCAATGAGGAATCGACAGATAGTGCAAAGAAATTCAAAACACAATCTCAATTACACAAAAACGGTACTTATTTTCAAATAAGCTGTCTTTTAGGCTTCCATTTTTTGACTTTCCTTGTGCAAAGGTGGATATTTAAATTACAAATGCTAGAACCTATGGTTTAAATAAACTTTGGAATGACAGCATTTCTATTAACATTTTACCAGCTTACTGTCATCATCAGTGAAGTTTCTTGAATGCTCATAGAGTGCAATAATTAAGTATTGTTATAAGTTGGATGATTCTGCTTTTAATATGTATTATAAAAAGTTAATAACACAGTGCAGTGAAAATAAAAATTGAATGCAATCAGTTTGTAAGTCCCACAATAATAAACCAATCAGAAAGCAGAATGTAAATTAGATTGACATCAGTATGTCTTTTTTAGCGTTTGTGAAGCCATTTTTATTTATTGACTGGAATCGGCAGACGAGTAGTGCATTGCTGATGTTAAGATACCATTGCAAGCACAGCCCCGCGAAACACAGGCCGCGTGGGATTTGAGTAAATCGGAGTTTAAGAAGTTAACTTAATCAGCAACGGCTCCAGTTTAACCATTGATGGTGCATATGGAAAGTCAAAAAAATGGAAGCCTAAAAGACAGTACAGCTTCTTTGAAGATAAGTACCATTTTTTTGTAATTGAGATTATGTGTTTTGAATCTCTTTGCAGTATGTGTCGATTCCTCATTGAAATAACATTTTTGGCCATTTCTGAACACAAAAGCGTCCAAGTTCAAAATGGCCAAATCCAAACCATTTGGATGTGGGAGGGGCCAACATTGTCATGGACTGGACACACATTCTTGCCAACAGAGCAGCAGAGTACCTTATAGGGCACTGCTATGAACTTCCACATAAAGGGGTTCCAGATGTACATCTTACCATAACCTCCTTATAATGAATGGGGAGTCCTCCAAAACTTCCCCAAAATCTACCATACCCACCTATCTACCACCCCAATAGCTCTTATGGTTGCAGGTGACAGCTATAAGGCAATATAGTAGGATTTTGGTAGGCTCACAGTTTCCACCATAAATGTAGTGGTTAGAGCAGCGGTCTCAAACACGTGGCCCGCGGGCCGCATGTGGCTCTCCAGGTTTTATTTACGGCCCGCGGTCTGGAGGCATCATTCTCTTCCTTTTGGAGCAGCAGCCGGCTCGTTCGCTCAAAGCCGCGGGTTGGAGGCTCCTTGCGCTATCCACTCCTGCATCGGAAGCCTCTCTGATGTCACAACATCAGAGAGGCTTCAGACACAGGTGCGGATCTCGCAAGGAGCCGCCACCCGAGGCTTTGAACGAACGAGCCGGCCAGACACGCTGGTGCTCCAGTGGCGTACCAAGGGGGGGGGGGCGGTCTACTGTTCTCTTGCCTGCAGGGCCGACCAACTCTGGTTGCCCGACGTCAATTCTGACGTCGAGAGGACGTTCTGGCTAGCCAATCACTGCCTGGCTGCCCGGAACGTCCTTTTCAATGTTAGAATTAACATCGGGCAGCGAGAGTTGGTCGGCCCCATGCATAAGAGAAGCAGGGAGATGGCCTGTTCCCGATAGCGGCAGCAGCAGCAGCCTATTCCACGGCAGTGGTAGCATGGGGGAGGGCAGGAAGGAAGGAAGAAAGAAAGAAAGAAGGTGGGGTGGGGACAGGGAGCCAGAAAAAAAAGCAAAAATTGGGGCACGGAGGAAGGAAGAAAGAAGGAGGGGGGACAGGGAACCAGAAACAAAGCAAAAATTGGGGCACGGAATCAGAGAAAGACAGACAGAGAAAGAAAGAAAAAGTTGAGGGAGGGAATGAGTTCTGGAGGAGAGGAAGCATACAGGAGGCTGAAAGAAGAGAAGAAGTATTGGATGCACAGTCAGAAGAATAAAGTGCAACCAGAGACTGATGAAATTACCAATCAAAGGTAGGAAAATGATTTTATTTTCAATTTAGTGATTGAAATGTGCCAGTTTTGAGAAAGAAAAGATATTAACTTTAGAGTTCAAATATTTTTTATTGTTTTTAAATACAAACAATACAAACAAAAAGGATAAAATCAACAGAATAACTTCAGACAATAAACCAGTGTGTGTATACTTATGTTATCAGCTAAAGACAGATCCAATATACAGTAAATGAAAGGAGGAGAGAAACCAAGGTAATAATAATGCAAGTGCCATCAAGGGAGTCATCATAGAGAAATGCATGTCCATAGAAAGTCCATCATTGTAGTTCAGCTGTTGAACAATATTGAAGAACTGGTTCCCAAATTGTATGAAACTGGTGCAAGGAGCCCATCTTTTGTGCATAGAGAGATTCATATTTGACAATAATATTTAGAAGCGACCACCAGGCCGCATGCGATATTGCAGCAAAGTTCTTCCAGTTAGTAAATATGATCCTTAGGGCCAATAATAAAAGTGCTCTTAGTTGTAAGTTCTTAGGATCAGTATATATATGGCAATGTGCAGGAGATCCAACAATAAGCAAAGTATATGTGAATTTCTCCTTTATGTGGAGCATTTTACAAATATCTGACCATACATGGGACCAAAAAGAGTGAAGTAATGGACAATCGTATATCATATGTCGTAAAGTACCTTCATGCAACTTACAAGACCAGCACATCTTAGATTTAGAGGTGTCAAGTTTGGCTAGTTTACATGGAGTCCAATACGCTCTATTTAGCAAAAAATAAGCAGATTGGAGCATAGAGGATGAATGGAGTGCTTTACTTATCGATAGCCAAACGTTTGACCATTCACCATCCTCTAAGACTATGGAGAGTTCTCTATGCCAAACTTCCCTGGTAGGTAAATCTGGTATGTATTTATAGTTTTGAATTATTTTATACCATTTGGATGCTTCTTTGCCTGAGGATGCAATTGAGTCACAATACATAACGTAAGTAGGCAATTTTGTAGTGTAAGTAAACGTGGACATAGCCTTTTTGATGCAATGTGTTAATTGCAACCAACGAAAAAATTGAGATGGTGGTAAGTTAAATTTTCTGTGTATTTCCTCAAAAGAATACCATACTAAGCCATCATATAAGTGTGATATGCACCATATGCCCTGTGTCTGCCACATCTTCCATGATATTATTTTGTTCTGTATCTTAAGAAAAGATATTAACCTTAAATGTGAGTGCTGCAGAAAAAATAGAGTACTTGGAGGGCCGCAGAAAAAATAGTTAATGTCTTATTAAAGAAATGACAATTTTGCATGAGGTAAAACTCTTTATAGTTTATATATCTTTCCTTTTAACTGTTAAAGGAAAGTTTTATAAACTACTAGCTGATGCCCCGGCGTTGCACGGGTATTTAATTATAGCAATAACACTGTAAATGGATTCAAATAAAGATACTTTATAGTGGTGAATGAAATTATTTTTTTACAGCTTTATAAAAAGTACAATATTCAAATTATAATGTGAAATATTTGACAAAATGAATATAATACAACTAACACAAAACTTGATTATAAACAACATTTTTAGTTTCACCTCCAGGAGCAAGAACATATAAATTATTGGGTGAAGAGACCCCCAGAACATATCACCCCAGTTAGTGAGGGATCTGCATACCAAGTTTCGTTCAAATCGGTCAAGCCGTTTTAGATTTACTGTGAGAATGGCAGCTGTTTACATTTTTTCCATTGACATGAATGGGTGAAATCTGATGTTCTGTTTGTAGCTCCGCCCATGTGTGCAGGAGGGCCGTGAGACCCCCAGGACATATCACCCCAGGTAGTTGGAATTACTGTGAGAATGGCAGCTTTTTACATTTTTTCCATTGACATGAATGGGTGAAATCTGATTTTCTGTTTGTAGCTCCGCCCACGTGTGCAGGTGGGCCACGAGACCCCCAGAACATATCACCCCAGGTAGTGAGGGATCTGCATACCAAGTTTCGTTCAAATCGGTCAAGCCGTTTTTGAATAACTGTGAGAATGGCAGCGTTTTACTTTTTTTCCATTGACATGATTGGGTGAAATCTGATTTTCTGTTTGTAGCTCCGCCCACATGTGCAGGTGGGCCACGAGACCCCCAGAACATATCACCCCAGGTAGTGAGGGATCTGCATATCAAGTTTCGTTCAAATCGGTCCCACAGCTTTTTACATTTTTACCATTGACTTGAATGGGTGAAATCAGATTTTCTGTTTGTAGCTCTGCCCACGTGTGCAGGTGGGCCGCGAGACCCCCAGAACATATCACCCCAGGTAGTGAGGGATCTGCATACCAAGTTTCGTTCAAATCGGTCCCACAGCTTTTTACATTTTTTCCATTGACTTGAATGGGTGAAATCTGATTTTCTGTTTGTAGCTCCGCCCACGTGTGCAGGTGGGCCACGAGACCCCTAGAACATATCACCCCAGGTAGTGAGGGATCTGCATACCAATTTGCGTTCAAATCGGTCCCACAGCTTTTTACATTTTTTCCATTGACTTGAATGGGTGAAATCTGATTTTCTGTTTGTAGCTCCGCCCACGTGTGCAGGTGGGCCGCGAGACCCCCAGAACATATCACCCCAGGTAGTGAGGGATCTGCATACCAAGTTTCGTTCAAATCGGGCAAGCCGTTTTTGCGTTGGCAGCTTTTTACATTTTTTCCATTGACATGAATGGGTGAAATCTGATTTTCTGTTTGTAGCTCCGCCCACGTGTGCAGGTGGGCCACGAGACCCCCAGAACATATCATCCCAGATAGTGAGGGATCTGCATACCAAGTTTTGTTCAAATCGGTCAAGCCGTTTTTGCGTGATCGCGGCACTTACACACATACACACACACATACACACCTCCGATTTTATATATATAGATAGATAAAGAGTTTTACCTCATGCAAAATTGTCATTTCTTTAATAAGGCATTAACTATTTTTTTCTGTGGCCCTCCAAGTACCTACAAATCCAAAATGTGGCCCCGCAAAGGGTTTGAGTTTGAGACCACTGGGTTAGAGTATCTTAAGGGCCTAGGTCCTCTTCTCTATGGTTCACTAGCCAACCCACCAGGATAGTTAAAATACTTTTGTGATGCTGTACTAGGATTTCACATACCAGGTGCTGCTGTTCTAGAGACAGGTATGTACTATTTCATTCAGATATTTGGTGGGTAAGAGAGGGTCAGTGACCACTAGGGGAATGAGGGAGGGGAGGTGTTATTACTTAATCCTTCCATTGGACATCTGTCAGTTTGGGTACCTTTTTAGCACTTAGATGCTTTTAAAACAGGTTTAGCTCTGGGCGTCTATGTTCTGTCCTGGATGTCTTGTGAAAGGTTTGATTATCACCACAAGACATCCAAGTGCCTAGCATGCCCAAAGCCTGTGTATAACATGCCTGCAACACGCCCCCTGGAACTCTGGATGCACAGTAGCTAGGAAACCGAGCAAGATGTCCAGAAAGTCAGTTTCAAAAATCAGCACTTGGACATTCTGGCGAGAAATTCGCCCAATTGCCAGTTTATGCCATTTTTTTTGGACATCTTAGTGTTTTGAAAATGAGTTCCTAAAGAAAAATGAATCAATCATAAATAAACCCTATGCACACTTATGCACTTCTAACGCCGTGACCCCTGCCTCCGTGATCCATAGCTCTGTGGCAGAGACATGGTAGTACAGTGTGCGGCGTGTTCAGTGTATGCACGTGTGGCGGTTTGCAGCGTGTGTGGCACTTTCCTGAACTTCCTCCACCTGGAGCCTGCGGCGGTTTGTATGCCACGTTTTCCCTGAGTCGGACCTTGCCAAAACGAAGAGAAATGTTGTACAGGGAAGTAGAAGGTGAGGGAATGTTGCTGATACTGCACAGGGAAGGGTGGGAGGGAAATGCTGCTGATACTGCTGCACAGGGAAGTGGAGGGGGAGAGGGAAAGGGGGCCATGGAGCAAACTTGCTATGCTTTGGGGGGAGGAGTGTGCTGGGGGGCAGGCAGCAATCTTGGTTTGCTCTGGGGGGGAGACATAAGGGGGCCACGGAGAGAGACAGAAAGAAATGCAGGCAGGCATGGCGCCACAGAAAGAGACAAGCAGGCAGTGCACGAGAACGAAAGACAGGCAAACAGAAAGACAGCGGGCAGGGAGAGAGACAGAAAGCAAGAAAGACAGACAGACAGGTGGCAAAGGAGAGAGAGACAAAGAAAAAAATACAGACAAACAGCGGCCATGGAGAGAGAGGCAAATAAAAAAGACAGACAGACAGCGGGCACGGGAGAAAGACAGAAAGAAACATAGAAACATAGAAATTGACAGCAGAAAAGAGCCATAGCCCATCGAGTCTGCCCATACCAATGACCCACTCCCTGATTCTTACTCCCCTATAGATCCCACATGAATATCCCATTTTCTCTTAAAATCTGACACGCTGCTGGCCTCAATCACCCGCTGAGGCAGCTCGTTCCAATGATCGACCACCCTTTTGGTGAAGAAGTACTTCCTAGCATCACCTTGAAATTTCCCTCCCCTGATTTTCAGCGAGTGTCCTCTGGTTACCGAGGGCCCTGTAAGACTGAAGATATCATCTTTCACCTCTATACGCCCCGTGATATACTTAAAGGTCTCAATCATGTCCCCCCTCTCTCTTCGCTCCTCCAGTGAGTACATCCGCAGTTTTTTTAACCTTTCTTCATACGTGAGATCCCTGAGCCCCAAGACCATCCTGGTAGCCATTCGCTGAACCGACTCAATTCTCAACACATCTTTTCGGTAGTGTGGTCTCCAGAATTGAACACAATACTCGAGATGAGGTCTCACCATGGATCTGTACAGTGGCATTATGACTTCAGGTTTTCTGCTGACAAAACCCCTATGGATACAGCCCATCATTTGTCTTGCCTTGGACGAAGCCTTCTCTACTTGATTGGCAGCCTTCATATCATCGCTAATGATCACTCCTAAATCACGTTCCACCGTGGTCCTGGACAAGGTTTCACCATTTAGTGTGTAAGTTCTGTGTGGATTTTTTTTGCCTAGGTGCATTACTTTACATTTTTTAGCATTGAAGCCTAGCTGCCAAGTTGATGACCACTGTTCCAGCTGTCTTAGGTCCTGCGTCATAAAGTCAGGCACACTGCTTTTGCCAACTATGTTGCATAGTTTGGCATCGTCGGCAAACAGTGATACTTTTCCTCTAAGCCCTTGGGTCAAATCTCCTATGAATAAATTGAATAGAATTGGCCCTAAGACGGAGCCCTGAGGTACTCCACTCATCACTGCTGACGTTTTGGAGGGGGTACCGTTTACCATCACCCTTTGAAGCCTACCATCTAGCCAATCCCTTACCCATGTAGTGAATGTATCCCCTAATCCCATCGATTTTAGTTTGTTCAATAGCCTGCGGTGTGGGACGCTATCAAAAGCTTTGCTGAAGTCCAAATATATCACGTCCAGGGACTCACCGGCATCCAGATGACTGGTCACCCAATCAAAGAAGTCAATCAGATTAGATTGGCAGGACCTTCCCCTGGTAAATCCGTGTTGATGTGGATCACGTAAATTTTCTTCGTCTAGAATTTTGTCAAGTTCCTGTTTGATCAGTGTTTCCATGAATTTGCACACTATGGATGTAAGACTCACCGGTCTGTAATTTCCTGTCTCTGTTCTGCAGCCCTTTTTGTGGAGTGGAATTATGGAAAAGGGGCAGGGAGAGAGAAAAAAAGACAGACATACAAAAAGAAAGAAATTAAATAAAGAAATGTAGGGAAAGGGTGCTGCTGGACAGGGGGGAGATAAAAGTAAGGGAGAAGGGCTGCTAGCACTCATTAATGTAACGGGCTTAAAAACTAGTAAATAAATAACAAACAAACCAAATGATTACACGCATTTTATAGAATTACCCCCTCTGTGTCTATGTGAACAAGAGCTATAGATTATCTTAGTTCTGCCTGTCAGTTGTTGCAGTTGTTTTACCATTTTCCTTTCGCTGGAAAAGATTATGTTCTACGTTAATACCCTTCAAGTATTTGAACATCTAAATCATATCTTCCCTGTCTTTCCTTTCTTCTAGGGTATACATATTCAGGGCTTCCAGTCTCTCCTCATACGTCTTCTGGCGCAAGCCTCCTATCATTTTCATCGCCCTCCTCTGGACCATTTCAAGTCTTCTTATGTCCTTCGCCAGATACGGTCTCCAAAACTGAACACAATACTCCAAGTGGGGCCTTACCAATGACCTGTACAGGGGCATCAACACCTTCTTCCTTCTACTGGCTACGCCTCTCTTTATACAGCCCAGCATCCTTCTGGCAGCAGCCACAGCCTTGTCACACTGTTTTTTCGCCTTTAAATCTTCGGACACTATCACCCCAAGGTCCCTCTCCCCGTCCGTGCATATCAGCTTCTCTCCTCCCAGCATATACGGTTCCTTCCTATTATTAATCCCCAAATGCATTACTCTGCATTTCTTTGAATTGAATTTTAGTTGCCAGGCATTAGACCATTCCTCTAACTTTTGGAGATCATTTTTCATATTTTCCACTCCCTCTTCGGTGTCTACTCTGTTACAAATCTTGGTATCATCTGTAAAAAGGCACACTTTTCCTTCTAACCTTTCAGCAATGTCACTCACAAACATATTGAACAGGATTGGCCCCAGCACCGGACCCTGAGGGACTCCACTACTCACCTTTCCTTCCTCCAAGTGACTTCCATTAACCACCACCCTCTGGCGTCTGTCCGACAGCTAGTTTCTAACTCAGTTCACCACTTTGGGTCCTAACTTCAGCCCTTCAAGTTTGTTCAACAGCCTCCTATGAGGAACTGAATCAAAGGCTTTGCTGAAATCTAAGTAAATTACATCTAGCATATGTCCTCGATCCAGCTCTCTGGTCACCCAATCAAAAAATTTAATCAGGTTCGTTTGGCACTATTTACCTTTTGTAAAGCCATGTTGCCTCGGATCCTGTAACCCAAAGTCTCCCTCCGGGAACTGGCAACTCTCTGCTTAAGCTAAATCCTTTTACTAGGTCTTTTATTTAGGTGTCAGAGTCCAATCTATCAGTACCTTTACTTTGGTTGGTACATGTAGTTAAACAGAAAGTCGTTAACCAGGGTATGGATAGCTACTAGACAGGGACTCTCAAGGCTTGTGTATTAGACAAGAACAAGATGAGAACTAAAATAAGTCTCTGTACCAACAAGGAGGTATTGATGCCCCTGTATAAGACTCTGGTGAGACCTCATTTAGAGTATTGTAAACCGCACCATCAAAAAAATATAAAAAGGATGGAGTTGGTCCAGAGGAAGGCTACTAAAATGGCCTGTGGTCTTCATCATAAAGCATATGAGGACAGATTTAAAGATCTCAATATTTATATTTTAGAGGAAAGGCAGGAAAAGCAAGATATGATAGGGACGTTTAAATACCTACCTATACATGGTGTAAATTTGTATGAGTCAAGTCTCTTCATTTCAAAGAAGTTAAGAGGTGATAGGCAGGAGTAATGTAAGGAAATACATTTCTACAGAAAGGGTGGTAGATACGTGGAACAATCTCCTGGAAGAAATGGTGGAGACAGAGACTGTGTCTGAATTAAAAAAGGTGTGGGATAGGCACGAGGGATCTCTTAGAGAGATGAAGAGATAATGGTTACTGTGGATGGGCAGACTAGATGGGCCATTTGACCTTTATCTGCCATCATGTTTCTATGTAACACGGCATATCATGATAGCAGTTGGTGTATCACCTGTTGTGAAAACCATGACAGAAGATCTACAAGTGAAAAATGAAAGTGCTGCCACCTTTGCTCTGCCAAACAGGATCGCAAATGCCAAATAAATTGTGACTTGTGTCGGCAGCCAGTCTGTGGAGAACTCTGCATTGTCGTGACCCCAACAAAATGTTTAAAGATGCAGTGGACAGTTAGCAGACTCAGATGACGAGATTTAATTATCACTGAAGCAAGCAATGAGCATGGAAATGTTTATGTAGAGTTAACATAAGAGTTTGCCACTTTACAGATGTAGGATATAAGAAAGTAACTCAGTTGACAGATACAGGTTTAATATTAAAAATGTATACATGTCAATATTCAGGTAATGACTAGCATGTGGAGAGCATATGATAATAGTTTGGAGAGTTTAAGATAAGTTTATACAGAGATTGGACGAGATAAAGTGTAAAAATAAACCGGGTCCAGTTGGGCCCAGATATTGGCAGGCAAGTTATTTATTTTGGCCGGGCCATAAATGCCATGATTAGAGAAACGGACTCTCACTGCAGTTCTGCTCATGGCAGGCCTGTGTGAGATTGCAGCAAGTATATGATTATAGCATCATAGAACCTGAACAAAAGAATGCACCAAAGTTTCTAGCCTGAACAGAATAGGAATTCCGCATTAACATAATATTGCTAACATCCATTAAATGGGAAAATAACACAAGTCCCCACTGTTACTTGCTTAATGAGATTTTTTTTTTTTCTTTTAGTCTTTACGGAATACATAGTTCTATCAGCTTAAAATTCACAAAAATCATTGGCAACCTGGGAACATTTGCAACAAATCGTGGCAAGCTTTAAAGTTGGAGTCTGTAGCAATTTTTATAAATAGATAATAATGGTTATAAGTGTGCATGGAATAAGTGAATGTTGTCAGTTATAACGTGTTATAAGACCGCCTGATACACATTGTACGCTGGGTGTTGCTTGGTTGGTTATTACAGACTGTCTTGGTTCTCTCTATAATCCAAAGGGGAACACAATTTGATTCACGTGAGAGTCTCCAAGGATATTAATTAGAACACAGAGTAATTCAAAAATCATAAATTCCTTCTGCTGCTGAAAACAATTAGGACTCCGATAATGAAAGATACATCTCTTATAATTAGAACAGGATATAATCAAAAGACTGCTTTAGAACAGATGAAGAAAACACATGAAATGGAAGCTTAATCACAGATTTCCTGCTGTATAGCCAGTTACCTAATGAGGTCCCGTAATTTCAACTCAATAAATTGATGTTCTCAGTTGATGAGCAATCGTATCCACCATAGCAAGAACAGCACTATGATGCAAGTCCTTTTTAAGTGACCTTTACTTTACAGAGCACAATATTAATTATTTTCAGCATGAGGCATTATAAACCCGTGGCTACACTTAACGCAGTGCGCTGTAGCACAGTAACTGGACAAAGACTAGCTAAAGACTAGTGCAGACAGTTTAATTTAGATAGGGGTGTCAAGAGTAAACCTAGATGACAGTGAACAATGATACATTCTACAACGTCAAATTCGCAAGCCGTGCTGAAACAGGAACTTGAATTCTCAGTAGCTCAGGTAGCATCATGCAGGTTGGATAACTTATAAGTGTATTGCCAAAATGTGAGCTTCATATAGTACCCTGTACAAACAAACGTTCCTCATTTCAGGCGACGTGAAAGCATGGCTAATATTTTATTAAATCAAATTACTATGTACAGTAATATAAGGGATAATTTAAAACTATTTCAGTGCATAAGTACCATATATGCAGGGATATATATACCAGAGAGTAAAGGCTCCTTTTATGAAGGTGCGCTGGTGTTTTTAGTGCACGCACCAGATTAGTGCGCGCTAGCCGAAAATCTACCGCCTGCTCAAAAGGAGGCGGTAACGGCTAGCGTGTGCACTATTCCGCGCGTTAAGGCCCTAGCACACCTTCGTAAAAGGAGCCCTAAGTGTGGGGTGTATATGTTGCAAAGCAGTATGTCCGAGGAGAGGAGGCTTTGAAGGTGATTTGGGGCATCTAGAGTATTTGCCACCTATTTAAGGCCTTTTCTTTGTCTGTCTGTGTAACTGGGCAAGCAAAATAAAGGCAGAATAAGAAACCGCATGCATATGGACACTGAAAATTACTGGGGTGCCCCTACATCAGTCATCTCTCTCCGATCTTTGATAAGAAGGAAGAACTGAATGAGGATGATGATATCACAACTCACTGTTGCTGTTTACGATGACACTGGCTTTTATCCATGCTATACTGGGGTCATGGGGTACTACTTCCAGTTTGGCGAGTACCAGACTAAGCATCCCTTTGTGCCTGTCTAGTATCACATATAGCTCAGATCAGCCAGTTCTCACATCTAATGGGACATGATCAAAAGGTCATTAGGAACAGGAGAGGTAAAATGGGGAGGTTTAGTAAAGGTCTGATCATTGTCTTAGCCTTTTTCTCCTGACTCTCATTCCATGACTAATGCAAGTTGCTCACCTGAGATTCCACTGACTAAATTAGATAGTAAACCTAGCACTCTACTATCATGAAGTTATTAATAACGTAGTAATATAGAAAATGACAGCAGATAAAGACCTAAACAGTCCATCCAGTTACACACATTATACATTATTGATTAATTTAAATTGTTTTTTTTCCCTTTAATATTTCTGGACCATAGACCATAGCAGTTCGCCTGGTCTTTAGGTTCCATTTACTGGAGCTGCTGTCAAAGCTCATTTCAGCCTATCCAAACCATCTTGTTATACCAAACATAAAAGTGTGCCCAGCACTGTCCTCATATTCCAAACTAATGGAGTTCTCATCAAAGCCCTCCCCGAATTGCCATATAAGGGACACAGACCATGCGTGTCTGCCCAGTACCAACCTTAGTTCTTTAATTTATACTATTAATTTTCTAATTAGGTATCCTCTGTGTTCACCCCATGTTTTTTTTTTTTTATTCCATCACCAATTTCATTTCTACCACTTCCCTTGAGACAGCATTCCAAGCATCAACCACCCTTTCTCTGAAAAAGAATTTCTTAAAATTACTCCTAAATCAGGGGTCTCAAAGTCCCTCCTTGAGGGCCGCAATCCAGTTGGGGTTTCAGGATTTCCCCAATGAATATGCATGAGATCTATGTGCATGCACTGCTTTCAATGCATATTCATGGAGGAAATCCTGAAAAGCCGACTGGATTGCGGCCCTCGAGGAGGGCCTTTGAGATCCCTGTCCTAAATCTACCACCCTGCAACCTTAATTCATATCCTCTGGTTTTACCATTTTCCCTTCTCTGGAGAAGATTTGTTTCTACATTAATACCTTTCAAGTATTTAAATGTCTGTATGTTATTTCCCCTGTCCATCCTCTCCTCTAGAGTATACATATTTAAGTTTTCCAGTCTTTTCTCCAATGTCTTTTGCCACAAACCCCATACCATTTTCTTCACCTTCCTCCGGACTGCTTCAAGTCTTCTTACATCCTTAGCCAGATACGGCCTACAAAACTGAACACAATACTCCAAGTGGGGCCTCACCAATGACTTGTGCAGGGTATCAACACCTCCTTTCTTCTGCTGGTTAAATTTCTCTCCATACAACCTAGCATCCTTCTGGCTACAGCTACAGCTACCACTTTATCACACTGTTTCATCACCTTCAGATCCTCAGACATTATCACCGCAAGATACCTCTCCCTGTCCGTGCATATCAGCCTCTCACCTCCCAGCACATGCAGCTCCCTCAGATATCTACTCCCTCAGATTTCTACTCCCCAAGTTCTTTGCATTGAATTTTAATTGCCATATACATTAGACCATTCATCTAACTTGTGCAGATCTTTTTTTCATGTTTTCCACTCCCTCTGGAATGCCCACTCTGTTACTGTGTTCTCCAATCTCAAATCATAGTATCATCCACAAGTATTATATACAGGTCATAATTGTTCAGATAGGACAGCTCTCTAAAAACTGTGGTTTTTAGAGAGCTGCAGCCCTGCTCCTTATAACTACATCAGTTTATCATTTCCAAACGGGACTATATCATATCTCTGATAGGATTGGGAAGCCACATTTAAAAAAATAAATAAATAAAATTGAAACAAATGTTGTCCATATTGATTTTATTTATTTATGTTAAAATTTCTTGCCCGCCTAACACCTAAGAAGATTACAATTATACTGTAAATACATAGTTCATTTACAGGAAAGACAATTACAACTACACACATTGATGCATAATGCATATAGCAAGCTCAGCAATAGAACACCCTTCCCAACTTGATAAGTCTTAAGCAGTCATCTAAAATGCTCCACATTTTGACATCAACAGAAGTGGCCTAGCTCAGCAACACAATTCCTTCATAAACAAATGAGTCTTGATCATTTCCCTAAATTGTTCAACATTCTTATATAGACATACTTGCCCTGGCAATAAACTCCACAATCTGGCTCCTCCTTTTGAGAAAGATGTTGGGCTTGTTGACATATTGGCAATTGGTGGTGTACTCAGTTCATTATGGGGTCCTTTTACTAAGGCGCGCTAACACAGTCATTACATCCTACGGACGCGTTAGCATTTAGCGTGTGCTAAAATAGCTAGCGCACCTTAGAAAAAGGACCCCATAATGAACTGTGTACACCACCAATTGCATGCATAGTAACATAGTAAATGATTTAATTTAATTTAATTCTTATATACCGCTAATAACCGTGAGGTTTCTAAACGGTTTACAAAAATGATGGCAGATAAAGACATGAACGGTCCATCCAGTCTACCCATTAGCTATTCTCATCCGCTATAATAATTCCCTTAGCGCACATGTGCACTTCAAACCTGGTGGCTCCGTGGCCGGCAGAGAAATTGTATAGGCTGCTGATAAACTGGAAAAAAATAAGCGGTTCATGGAGAATGCTCGCTTAGGGCCAAGGAGGAACTATGGCGAGCCCGCTCTCAGGGCTCTCTGCAAGATCTTTCCAACAAGGCAAGACTGGACAATAGCCACCCTGTCGGCAGCATGTCGGGGTTGAGATCTGTGCAGAAGCAGAAGGCCACGTCGGCTGAGCCCATGAAAACGGGGAGCGGCGACATCGACACGAGGCCGCTATCCTCCGTGCACTCCCTGATCAACAAGTTTGACGGGTCAGGGCAGCCACGAGGCCCGACTGCCAGAAGGAGTCGGATCTGTCCAGCTGAGAGGAAGCGGTCGCAGAGCCTCGACAGCTGGGTGTCCTACAGTGATCCTCCGGCTTTTCGTGAGAATTCCAAAAGACTGACTGCTGTTGGTAGCCTGAACAGACCTTGGTTTAGGTAAAAGGGGGAGTGCTGGGAAAGGGAGGCATGGATCGATCTTGCTTTTTTTGGGGGGAAGGGGTGTAATTAGTTGGGGACAGAAAGCAATTTTTATTTACTTTGGGGGATGGGTGTGATTGGTTGGGGGCCATATATTAATCTTCCTTTAATTTGGGGGGAGGTATGTGCTTTGTTTGGTCATGGAGCAATCTTGCTTTTCTATGGGGGACAGGGGAAGGGTTACTGCTGGAAAGGAGGGAGGTAACAGTAAGGGAGAAGGGCTAGTGCTGGACAGGGGGAGCAGGGAAAGGGTACTACTGGACAGGGGGGAGGTATAAGGAAGGGAGAAGGACAAACAGAAAGAGAGAAAAAATGAAAGAAAGAAACGCCTCAGCATCCCATTGTGCTAAAAGTCTAAACATTTATTTTATTTATTTATTCAATTTTCTATACCGTTCTCCCAGGGGAGCTCAGAACGGTTTACATGCATTTATTCAGGTACTGAAGCATTTTTCCCTGTCTGTCCCAGTGGGCTCACAATCTATCTAATGTACCTGGGGCAATGGGGGGATTAAGTGACTTGCCCAGTGTCACAAGGAGCAGTGTGGGATTGAACCCACAACTTCAGGGTGCTGAGGCTGTAGCTTTAACCACTGCGCCACATCTATTCTAGCACCCGTTAATATAACGGGCTTACATACTATTTTAAAATAGCATGATTAAATTAACTTATCTCTTTTCGATATTTCTGGGCCATTGTTTCAAGTTTCAA
Source organism: Geotrypetes seraphini (assembly GCF_902459505.1). Classification (NCBI taxonomy): domain Eukaryota; kingdom Metazoa; phylum Chordata; class Amphibia; order Gymnophiona; family Dermophiidae; genus Geotrypetes; species Geotrypetes seraphini. The sequence continues at coordinate 440,319,047 of NC_047084.1, read as the reverse complement.
GTTTATGTAAAATTTATTTAATTGCCCTATCATATATTCAGGGCGATGTACAGTTCTAAAAAATAATTTATAACAATACACAGGGGAACAAAGAGTTCATATAGCAAATACATGACTTTCAAAACAGATGGGACTATTGGGTAAATAGGATAGAAATACAATAATTGGAGGCAGATGCAACAATCAAGGAAAATTACAAGAGGAGGGATTTTTGTTTTATTTTTTAAAATGTGGATTTTACTTTAATTTGGTGTTTTTACGATGTCTAGCAGTCAAATGCATTTTGAAAAAGAAAGCATTTTAACTGATTCTTAAATCTGTCAACGTTTCTTTCCTCCCTTAAGTAGTTTGGCAAGGAATTCCATAATTGAGGGGCCACGACGGAAAAAATGTATTGTCTTCGTGTATTAATGGTTTTAAGTACACTGGTAATGTTTGGGTTTTTTTTAATAATCTGTTGTCTGACTGTACAAAATTTGGTAAATTATCATCAAGACCTTATATTGAACCCTATATTTCAGTGGTAACCTAAGTAATTGCTTCAAGATTGCTGTTATATGCACTGAATGGTTGCCACCTACTAAAACTCAGGCTACTGTGTTTTGAATTAATTGTAATGCTTTAACTTTACATTTTGCCATTCCTACATATAATGCATTACAGTAATCTACTTTAAAGAGTACAAAACTGTGCAAAATTGTCTAAAAATCCAATTGCAAAATCAACAGTTTCAATCTCTCCAAAGGGTGTAATTTTTTTTTTTATGATGATTGTACCACTTGTATTATTTGAGCACTCATAGTCAAGTGGGAGCCTAACAAAATCTCCTATTCAATTCCTTAGGCCAAACCTGTTCTTTTTTCCCTACAAACGTGCTTGTGTTTTGGCCACATTTAAAATGAACCTATTCACACTCATTCATGCACTTATTCTGCTTACAAATTTCTCTCCCCATACAAATACAGGGAAAATTGTACATCAACAGCATAAAGCCAATATTCTATATTCAATCTTCTGAAAATTTAACCTATAGATGCCATATACACATGAAAAAGAAGAGCAGATAAGGCAGACCCTGAATTCTATATATGGTTCCCATATTTGAATATATTAGCGAGATGTGCTCGTGATTCCAATCATAAAATGTTTCATGCTCGCTGCTTACTTCAGTGATAACACTGCACAACAATTTTTTGGTTAAGTCTTGATTCCTGAAAAGTTTTTGGTGATTATGACAGGTACCAACTTGGTATGCTCAAATATGGTTTTGGTTTTACTGCATCACGTAAGAACTATGAGAAATAGACATTTTTATGTTTACTGACAATAAAATATATAGTCAAGTTTACGTTTCGCACAAGCGACTAAATGAAACAGAATTAAAAGTGTTTTGCTCCCGAGTTTCTTTTATATTCAGTGTCTGGTGCATCACGTTGTAGCATCCAACAATAGTCGGCAAGCATTGACGGATTCCAATTGCCCTGGTATCGTTTCTCCATCGTAGCTATGTCTTGATGAAACCTTTCACCGTGCTCGTCACTCACAGCACCGAGATTTGCGGGGAAGAAGTCCAAGTGTGAATGGAGGAAATGAATCTTGAGTGACATATTGCACTTCATTCTCTTGTATGCTTTGAGAAGTTTGTCTACCAGCTGAATGTAGTTTGGGGCTCTGTAATTGCCCAGAAAATTGTCAACAACGTCTTTCAAGGCTTTCCAGCCAATTTTTTCCGGCCCAACTAACAGATCTTCAAATCGCTTGTCACTCATAACATGTCTGATCTGGGGGCCAACAAAAATACCCTCTTTGATCTTGGCATCAGTTATTCTTGGGAACATCTGTCTTAAATAACGAAAACCTTCCCCTTCCTTGTTCATTGCTTTCACAAAATTCTTCATGAGTCCCAGTTTAATGTGAAGAGGAGGCAAAAATATCTTTGTCGGGTCAACAAGCGATTCATGTGCTACATTTTTCTGTCCTGGAACTAACTTTTTACGGAGTGGCCAGTTCTTTCTAGAATAGTGCGACTCTCTGTCTCGGCTGTCCCATTCGCAGATGAAACAGCAGTACTTTGTATAGCCAAGCTGCAGTCCTAGTAACAGAGCAACGACTTTGAGGTCTCCACAGATATTCCAGTTATACCTGGTTGATAAGACACTTATGGGAGAAAAAATTGTTTGCATCCAAATATAAGAAAAAATCACGACAAAATTGAAGATTTCTCTGAAATGGTACGTGATGGGTAATTTTTGATGTAATATTCATGATCAGCACCCAAAATTCTATAAGAAACACCCAGCAGTGTTCAGGAAGCAAAAACTTTGTTGTGCAGTGTAATTAAACCTCGTCATCTGAGTCTGCTATCTGTCCACTGCATCTTTAACATTTTCTTGTTCTCCACAGACTGGCTGCTGACACACATCACAGTTTATTTGGCATTTGAAATCCTGTTTGGCAGAGCAAGGGTAACAGCACTTTCATTTTTGACTTGTAGCTGATTCTATCATGGTTTCACAACAGGTGATACACCAACTGCTATAATGGTGCACCATGTTACATAGAAACATGATGGCAGATAAAGGCCAAATGGCTCATCTAGTCTTCCCATCTGCAGTAGCCATTATCTCTTCCTCTCTGTAAGAGATCCCACGTGCTTATTCCACACCTTCTTGAATTCAGTCTCTGTCTCCACCACTTCTTCCAGGAGACTGTTCTATGCATCTACAATCCTTTGTATAAAAATGTATTTCCTTAGAATATTCTTGCCTATTTCCTCTTAACTTCATCCTATGCCCTCTCATTCCAGAGCTTCCGTTCAAATGAAGAGACTTAACTCATGCACATTTACACCACATAGATATTTAAATGTCTCTCAAGAATCCAAGTCGCAATCTATATATATAAAATCGGAGGTGTGTACGTGCCGCGATCACGCAAAAGCGGCTTGACCGATTTGAACGAAACTTGGTATGCAGATCCCTCACTACCTGGGGTGATATGTTCTGGGGGTCTCGCGGCCCACCTGCACACGTGGGTGGAGCTACAAACAGAAAATCAGATTTCACCCATTCATGTCAATGGAAAAAATGTAAAATGCTGCCATTCTCACTGTAATTCAAAAACGGCTTTTACGATTTGAACGAAACTTGGTATGCAGATCCCTCACTACCTGGGGTGATATGTTCTGGGGGTCTCACGGCCCACAACTCTATGTTGCTTGCTCAAGGGTGGGTTCACCCAAGAATTTATATGTTCTTGCTCCAGGAGGTGAAACTAAAATTGTTGTTTATAATCACGTTTTGCGTTAGTTGTATTGTATTCATTTTGTCAAATATTTCACATTATAATTTGAATATTGTACTTTTTATTAAGCTGTAAAAAAATAATTTCATTCACCACTATAAAGTATCTTTATTTGAATCCATTTACAGTGTTATTGCTATAATTAAATACCCGTGCAACGCCGGGGCATCAGCTAGTAACAAAATAAAAATACAATCAGCAAAAAATTGTTATTAGCCTAGTGGTGGAGATACCCCATGAAAGTGCATTTATAATAGGTGGAGAAAAAGCCTCAACTTATCATCAATATACGGACGGCAACCCAATGAGTTCTTAAGCCAGTCCTGCTCATAGGCAAAAAACTCCACACATTTCAAAATGTAACTTTTCAAAACGGGACCAAAGCCACCAAAGTGAACAGCGGTCTATTTTCTTTTTGAAAACTATCTGGCCTTTTGGACTTAATCAGAAAGTAGAATGGTGTGCCTCTCTCTGGAAACTTAGGTCCATTAGAGCATACTTCGACACTTCAGCATTCAGAATTCTGGTACAATCCCTAATACTAAGCCACCTTGATTATTGTAACATTGCCCATCTGGCAATCTCCCGGAAGCAAATGCAGAGACTACAACTGATACAAAATGCAACAGTCAAGTTGATCTTCAGGTTGAAGAAGTCCGATCACATAACCCCTTCCTACCAACTCCTGCACTGGCTGCCAATGGAGGCACGTGCGAAGTTCAAGCTGGGATGTCTCTGCTTCAAGGTACTATCTGATCTAGCCCCTAAATATATAACTGACCTCTTCTCCTTCTCAACCAATAGACATAAGAGAAGAACACACCTGAAGTTTGTTTCCCCACCGGCTAGAGGATGCAAATTTAAGAGACATCATCAACAACTTCTATCGTATCAAGCAGCCTTATGGGGCAAAGACCTGGAAAAACTAATTTCACACACAAACAACTATGGTGAATTTAGGAAACACCTAAAAACATACCTGTTCTTGAAATACCTAGGTAACGAATCTGAACAATAGACCCCATTACAATCCCACCCCCAAATCTGATCTTGTAAACTGTTAACCACTAATCTCTAACTATGAATGTTCCATTCAATTTGTAAAATCTTTCTAATTTATTATAAACCGCATAGAACTTCACGGTCCTGCGGTATATAAACTGTTGTTATTATTATTATTATTCTACTGATGGTGAGATTGTTTGTTCCAGTAAATAAAGTTTTTTGACATTGACCCCTATGAACCCGGAAGCATAAATCCTAGTGCCATTCTGAGCCGTGTGTGGACGGAGCAGGAGAGAAGGTGATTGCCCTGACGCAGCCATTGTTCAGCGAAACAAGAGCCTTGTTGGTGATATCCAGTTCCTTGTCTTTTGTCAGCGTGAGAAGATCTACTCTCTGCTGTTGTTGCCATCGGCAGAAGATTAAGTACACTGTTTTGTTCTTTTTCTGGCTCCCTGTGCAAAGCGGTGGCTTTGTTCCCATTTTGAAAAGTTACATTTTGAAATGTGTGGAGTTTATTGCCTATGATACAGAGCAGGACTGGCTTAAGAACTCATTGGGTTGCCGTCCGTATATTGTTGATAAGTTGAGGCTTTTTCTCCACCTATTATAAATGCATTTTCATGGGGTATCTCCACCACTAGACTAATAACAATTTTTTGCTGATTGTATTTAAATGTCTCTATCATATCTTGCCTCAGTCTAAAGTATACATATTGAGATCTTTAAGTTTGTCCCCATACGCCTTATGACGAAGATCACACACCGTTTTAGTAGCCTTCCTCTGGACCAACTCCATCCTTTTTATATCTTTTTTAAGGTGTGGTCTCCAGAATTGCACACAATATTCTTAATGAGGTCTCACCAGAGTTTTATACAGGGGCATCAATACCTCATTTTTCCTACTGACCATACCTTTCACTATGCACCCTAGCATCCTTCTAGCTTTCACCATCATTTTTCATCCTGTTTAGCCACCTTAAGATCAGCACATACAATCATACTCAAGTCCCGCTCTTCTATTATGCACATAAATTCTTCACCCCCTAAACTGTACCATTTTAAGTACACTCTCTCTTCCCCATTTCCCTTCAGCGTCCTCCGCCCACTCTCTCTCCACTTTCCTTCAGCGCACGCACATAAAAACAAGCAAGTAATTTTATATCATTTACATTCTATTCATTCATAGAAATTAAAGTCTAAATAATGCCAGTCACATGATTTTACAAAAATAATTCCCTGCACAGTCAATCCTGCAAGAATTACTAGATGTTTTTCAGCAGCTCCCCTCCCTCCCTCCCCCTTACCTTTGTGGCCAAGTCAAAATGATCTACCAACAATAAAATTTTAAAAACACAAAGCACACTGTACGCAGAGAAAATGTTAATTATCATTTATATTCCACGGGTTTTCAAAGAGGTAAAGGCAGATGACTTTATGCAATGTCACCTCAGTAACAACTATACAAAAATAGACAAATATACCCCCTCCCTTTTTACTAAACCGCGATAGCGTTTTTTAGCGCAGGGAGCTGCGCTGAATGCCCCATGGTGCTCTCAACGCTCATAGGCTCCCTGCGCTAAAAACTGCTATTGCGGTTTAGTAAAAGGGGGGCCATAGCACAAAATATAGACAGCATATATAAATTCTCAAAACGGACACATTTTGATCACTAAATTGAAAATAAAATCATTTTTTCCTACCTTTGTTTGGTAATTTCATCAGTCTCTGGTTGCACTGACTGTGCATCCAATATTTCTTCCCTTTTTTCAGCATCCAGTATGCTTCCTCTCCTCCAGATCTCATTCCCTCCCCAACTTTTTCTTTGTTTCATCCTGTCCCCTTCTTTCTTTCTCTCTCCATGCCCCCATTCTTTCTGTATGTCTGTTTTTCTCTCTCTCTCTCTGTGCCCCATTTCTTTCTTTCTTTCACCCTGCCCACTTCTTTCTGTCTCTCTCCCCATGTCCCCTTTCTTTCTCTATGTTTGTCTTTCTCTCTCTCTTTCCGTGCTCCATTTTTTTTTCTTTCTTTCTTTGTTTCAACCTGTCCCCTTTCTTTCTTTCTGGATCCCTGTCCCCCTCCATTTCAATCTTTCTGGCCCCTGTCTCCCCCCCTTTCTTTCTTTCTTTCTCCCTTCCCTCCCCCATGCCACCGCCATTGGGAAACATGCTGCTGCCACCAACGCCAGGGAAAGGCTGCCACTGGCCATCGGAAACAGGCCAACGCCGAGTTCGCCCTGCTTCTCTTCCATGCGGGCCGACCAACTCTTGCTGTCCGACGTCAATTCTAACGTCAGAGAGGATGTTCTGGGCCAGCCAGGCAGCGATTGGCTGGCCCAGAATGTCCTCTCCGACATCAGAATTGACGTCGGACGGCTAGAGTTGGTCGGCTCGCAGGGAAGAGAAGCAGGGAGGGTGGCGCCGGCTTGTTCCTGATGACGACAGTGGCAGCCTTTCCCCGGCGGCAGCCTATTCCCCGGTGAGTGGCCAGCTGTGCACCTCCTTGGGCCGTGCACCCGGGGCGGACTGGCCACCCCGCCCCCTCCTTGGTACACCACTGCTGCTACTGCAGAAATGTATTTGACAATTATCAGCGATTCTCAAACTTTGTCAAGCCATGGCACAGTAAATGCGGTGACCGCGGATTGAGGCATCCCGAAGTGCGAGGACGTCGATGCGATGTGATAACATCACGTGCCCCGAGCCACCAGTGGGCTGCTGGAAGGGAAGGTGTGCGGAAACTAGAAGCGCCGACACAGGATATGTCAATATGTCAATATGCTGGGTCCAGGATTGAGAGTGAATGATAATGTCATCCAGATAGGCTGCCGCGTACTCTTGATGCCCAGGGTGGAAGAGCTATTAGACAAGTTAGGCCAAGCTCAGTATCTCACTACTCTGGATCTGACAAAAGGTTATTGGCAGATACCCTTGACACCTGCGGCGAGGCCTAAGACTGCTTTTGGTACCCCTTTGGGCTTGTTCCAGTTTGCCAAAATGCCTTTCGGATTGCATGGCGCTGCTTCTTCTTGCCCGCGCCTAATGGACCAAGTGCTGAGGGGGCATCAAGAGTACGCGGCAGCCTATCTGGATGACATTATCATTCACTCTCAATCCTGGACCCAGCATATTGAACAAGTTAGGGCGGTGTTACGCGCCCTACGAAAGGCAGGGTTAACTGTCAACCCTAAGAAATGCTGTGTGGGAAAGAAGGAAGTCAGGTATTTAGGGTATCTGGTAGGAAAGGGAGTAGTGAAGCCATTGCTAGATAAAGTGCAATGTATTCGGGAGTACCCTGTACCGGAATCTAAAAAGCAGATACGGAGCTTCTTAGGACTGGTGGGGTATTACCGGCGGTTTATTACACATTTTGCAACCCGGGCAACTTTGCTTACCGAGATGCTAAAAAAGAATAAGCCAGACAAGGTACGCTGGGACCCTGAAAGTATGAAAGCACTAGAGGATCTCAAGTCTAGTTTGTGCTCTGAACCAGTGTTAGCAGCAGTTAATTTCCAGCGTCCATTTGTACTTCAGACAGATGCCTCTCAAACTGGGTTAGGGGCAGTCCTAAGTCAGGAAGTGGAAGGATTGGAACATCCAATCCTTTATCTCAGTAGGAAGTTGCATGATAATGAGAAACATTATGCGACAGTGGAATTGGAATGCCTAGCTGCCAAGTGGGCTATGCAAAGTTTAGAGCATTACTTGGAAGGCCGTGAATTTACCCTAGTCACGGACCACGCGGCGTTGAGCTGGCTCAATTCCATGAGAAACAATAATGCCCGCCTTACGAGATGGTATTTGGCTCTGCAAACGTTCCGGTACAAAACCATACATAGACCGGGGCGTCTCCATACTAATGCAGATGCTTTATCTAGGGTTGGGGAAAAAGATTTGGGCAGAACCAGGTCCACCCCTAGCAGACAGTTAAGGGGGGAGGTATGTGATAAGCGGACTATGCCTGCTAGGAGTGTCCCTAGCTCAGATTCTAGGTTAAATCCCGAGACGGTCCATAATCTGCCTTTTCCCCATTTTCTGCCACTCAGTCTGAATTTCCTTCTAGGGCCTGTAGAGGGAGCAAGAAAGCAGCAGTGCTGGGTTCCCATCTCCCTTTAGATCACAAGGTGAATCACAGGAAATCCTTTTCACCTGAGGGTTGGGGGCGGGGCTGCAAGCTGTTTTCTCTGAAGGCTAGGCTCCTAGAGAAAAAGAACAGAGAGGAACAGCAGCAGGGAAGATCGCAAGGCTCAGGGCTGAGAGCTCCTAATGGCAGTCCAGCTCCAGAGGACATGGAGTTTACTGAGGCTGGAGGAGAATCACCTGCCAGTCTGACTGAGGAACCGTTGGCCATGGAGTTAGAAACAAGCCCTGAAGCCAGTGTTGAGCTGACTCCTGATTATGCTCCTATGGAAGTTTGCATCACAAAAGCAAGTATTATCTGAATATTGCTGGAGTTTATTGCGAGTTTATTTTGGACTCTTTTGGTTTTGCAGACTGAATTAATCTAACTCAAGTTAAAGAGTGGATTTGTGATATGCTAAATTAAGCAAGGACTTTTATTTTGAAATTTTTTTTTTCCCACACTCGAGAGAGAGCTAGTCCCTGCTCCCGCCCACGCTACCAACCTAGAATCCTCAATCAGCTGTCCCCAAGGTACCCTTACTGGACAGACTGATGAGTCTGAGCGTTTGGGTTGATAACAGGCACGGCCTTTAGGTCCACAGCTGGGCTCCCTCGGTTCCGGTCCTGGTTCCACTCCCACAGATTTCAGCTGCCACGATCTCCTCAGAGGTCTTTAACTTGCTGCTTCACTCTTCACAGCACAGTCCATCAAAGGGCTCCAAAATTGAAACAACAAATACTGTCCCTTATCACAGTCTCTCATGAAGGCAGTAAAAATAAATCCCACCCCTGATACCACGTATGTAGCCGGCACGCTCCAGGCAGAGGGCCTGGGAATACTGGCCACAATCAAACTCTTGTGAGTTGCTGCATGTCTCACAAGGATAACTTATTTCCACATTCAGAAAAAGGGACAACATCCAAACAATAGTTCAATGTTGAATAAAGAGTTGTATTTAATTGTTTAAAACAAAAAAAAAACACAATAACTTGCTTGTCAGGATTACAAAAACTCTCATACCAGTCAAGCACAAAGTTCAAAACAGTCTCTGGTTGAGAAACCCAAAAAGAGTCCAACTTAAACAAAACTCTCATTTAAAACATAGTCCCAGGTGGAGTTCATAACCAAAAGGAAAGGAAAAACTTTTCCACCAAAATCAAAGTTACAAGACAGTATAAAAGTACTGGCTTCTTCAGCACCTCAAGGCTGGAAAGACAGTGTGCTCCGTGTGGTCTTATTTTGCCCGAAATTAGGCCCACTATCCCACCACGTAACACGGGGCTAACCCCACTGTCTTAGCACATCAAGCATGCTTCATTTCAAAAAGGAAAACACCATTTAGCTTTCAAGAATAAAAAAAAAACCAAAATTTCAAAATAAAAGTCCTTGCTTAATTTAGCATATCACAAATCCACTCTTTAACTTGAGTTAGATTAATTCAGTCTGCAAAACCAAAAGAGTCCAAAATAAACTCGCAATAAACTCCAGCAATATTCAGATAATACTTGATTTTGTGATGCAAACTTCCATAGGAGCATAATCAGGAGTCAGCTCAACACTGGCTTCAGGGCTTGTTTCTAACTCCATGGCCAACGGTTCCTCAGTCAGACTGGCAGGTGATTCTCCTCCAGCCTCAGTAAACTCCATGTCCTCTGGAGCTGGACTGCCATCAGGAGCTCTCAGCCCTGAGCCTTGCGACCTTCCCTGCTGCTGTTCCTCTCTGTTCTGTTTCTCTAGGAGCCTAGCCTTCAGAGAAAACAGCTTGCAGCCCCGCCCCCAACCCTCAGGTGAAAAGGATTTCCTGTGATTCACCTTGTGATCTAAAGGGGGATGGGAACCCAGCACTGCTGCTTTCTTGCTCCCTCTACAGGCCCTAGAAGGAAATTCAGACTGAGTGGCAGAAAATGGGGAAAAAGGCAGATTATGGACCGTCTCAGGATTTAACCTAGAATCTGAGCTAGGGACACTCCTAGCAGGCATAGTCCGCTTATTACAATATCTATGAAATTTATATTTGAATTATGTATTTACTCTTATTTATACATTGGAATTTTTAATAGAAGTACTGTCATGCTTTTCATTGTATAATTCACCTTGAGTACACATAAGGATATAGCAGACTATCAGGTACAACCAAATCAATAAAACACGAGAAATAAAGCTTCAGTACAGATTGTGACACCACAGCATTGTGTATTTGGGATACAAATAGCCTACGATACAAGAAAAGGAAGAAAAGAACAGATAAGCATTAAAAAAAAAAAGAACTGATAATAGGAACTGCCAATAATAAAAACACTGTATTTTAGAACAAATGAATGTCAGGGAACAATACACAGCGTAATAGACTCACAGCACAAATCAATAATTTCTATTCAACCTCATTATCTTGACCATCCCCCACAAAGCTAATATTATCTCAGGCATTAGTGAGCAGACAATAGCCAGTTAGAGGCATCTGTCTTCTGAAATGATAAAAAAAAATTTAGCAGTAAACGGGAAGAGTCTTGCAGCCCACATCATCAGTAATTAAGCTATTCAGAATTGTTCTAAGTACCATTGCAATTTATTAATATATACCGTACTGTCTATTGTTAATAGCAAAGAAGGTATTTCCACAAGTAAAGAGGGTTTTGTTTTTTTGATGTTTGTTGTTGTTTTTTTAACTATGGGAAGCAGACTTATTAATTTTGGGGCCAAACTGTGTGCAAGTTTGCCCATGTTTTGTTGAACAAGGCACATTCTTTTACACAGAATTTCAGATGCAGTTTCAGGATCAAGGAGAGAGAGAGAGCGCAAAGTGTTCAGATTTCCATAATCAATACAATGCACACTGGGGTCCTTTTACTAAGGCACGCTAGCCGTTTTAGCGCATGCTAAATATTAGTGTGAGCTAAATACTAACAAATTCATTATATTCTATGGACGTCTTAGCATGCGCTAAAATGGCAAGCGCGCCTTAATAAAAGAGGCGGACTGTTTCCAACAGAGAAATTGGGCACAGAAGGGGTAAAAATTGACACCCAAAGTTTGTCTCGGTAGCATAACAATTCAAATGCACTACCGTATTTTCACGCATATAACGCGCGCGTTATACACGATTTTACAAACCAAGTATAACCATGTGCGTTATATGTGTGAGCGTGTTATACAAATTTTTTTTTTCAGTCCGATCCGACATCCCCCCTGCGAACCGGCATCCTCCCCCTCGCTCGCGTCACCCCCCCCTTCCCCGCGATCCTACATCCCCCCCAGCACAGCAAAGACATCGGTCGCTTACCCGATTGGGCACCGGCACCAGCACCAATGCACAGGACGTGCCAGTGCCAGTGCCCGAAGATCCTCCCTCGTTGGGCTGGGCTGGGCTAGGCTAGGCTGGGCGGTGCGAGGGAGATCCTCCCTCTTCCCTGTGCCGGGCTGGACTGGGCTTTGAGCTGAGAATCTCGGAGAGAGCGAGACCAGAAGGCTTTGAGCATGCGCAAATGCTCAAAGCCCAGTCCAGCCTGGCACAGGGAAGAGGGAGGATCTCCCTCGCACCGCCTAGCCCAGCCCAGCCCAGCCCAACGAGGGAGGATCTTCGGGCACTGGCACTGGCACGTCCTGTGCATTGGTGCTGGTGCCGGTGCCCAATCGGGTAAGCGAACAATGTCTTTGCGGTGCTGGGGGGGATGTAGGATCGCGGGGGAGGGGGGTGATGCGAGCAGGGGGGAGGATGCCGGTTCGCAGGCCAGAAGAGGGAGTAAGCGGGAGTGGCGGGAGGAGGTTATAGTAGCATGCGCGGTATATGCGTGTGCGTGCTATATTAAAAAAATTTTTACACAAATAGTTTGGACCCACGCGCTATACGCGTATGCGTGTTATACACGTATGCGCGTTATATGCGTGAAAAATACAGTAATTTACACCTGCTCTGAAGATGACATAAAATTGAGCATGTGCTCGTATGCCATTGAAGGTTGGCGATAGACAGCGCACTGCTAAAGACTGGGAAAATTAATTTTTTTAATTCGATAGCCGACAAATTCCCGTGGCCTGAACGAGAACAAATGAGAGCAGTATGACCATGCACCATTAGTAAATTTTATTAAAGAAGATTGTTAAAAGCCTACCCGACCATGCTTCAGCACAAGTCTATGTCAAGGGGTAATTTTATATAAAATACAAGATAAAATAAAAAGAAAATGATAAAAATATGACATTTAACCAGAGGAGAACCTGAGATGTGTCAGAAATAATATGCCAATCAATTTAAACATATAAACAATAAAACAAATAGACACATAGGCCCTGATTCTCCAAAAGTGCGTCCCGATTTTAGGCAGCTGTAGACGTCCTACAGCTGTCTAATCAGCCAATCGGGATGCATGTTTTTTTAAAAAAAATGCTCCCCAGGCAGGCCGCCCGGGAGAGGCGTCCTATACTAAATGCCGATTCTGTAACCGGCGTCTTTAGAGAATCGGGTTAAATTAGACGCGGCCGCTATACTTATGGCAGCAAGGGATCTCCCTGCTGCAATATGTATAGCGGCCGCGGTTGTTGCGGCCGCCTGTCCCATCACCGACAGGAGAATGCCTAACTCCTCCTGTCGGAACCCCGAGCCCCCTCCCCCCCAAACTCGTAACCGCCGACAGGAGGATGCCCAACTCCTCCTGTCGGAACCCCGGACTCCCCTCCCCCCCAAACTCGTAATCGCCGACAGGAGGATGCCCAGCTCCTCCTGCCGGAAAGCCCAATGACCCCCCGCCCCAACTAATCTCCCTCCCCCAACTAACCTTTCAATGTTGGTCAGCTGGACGGGTCTTGCTGCCATCCAGCCGACGGGTCTGCCTTGTGGAAATGAGATGGCACGCCCCTTCCCGGCCCATCCCCACTAAATCTAAGGCCTGATTGGCCCAGGCTAGGCACCTTGGCCAATCAGGCCTTTGGATTAGTGGGGATGGGCGGACCCACTATGCCTAAGGCCTGATTGGTCCAGGCTTCTACAGCCTGGGCCAATCAGGCCTTAGATTTAGCGGGGATGGGCCGGGAAGGGGCGTGCCGTCTCATTTCCACGAGGCAGACCCGTCGGCTGGATGGCAGCAAGACCCGTCCAGCTGACCAACATTGAAAGGTTAGTTGGGGGAGGGAGATTAGTTGGGGGCGGGGGCCGTTGGGCTTTCCGGCAGGAGGAGTTGGGCATCCTCCTGTCGGCGATTACGAGTTTGGGGGGGAGGGGTTTCCGGGGTTCCGATAGGAGGAGTTGGGCATCCTCCTGTCGGCGATTATGAGTTTGGGGGGAGGGGGTTCCGGGGTTCCGACAGGAGGAGTTGGGCATCCTCCTGTTGGCGATTACGAGTTTGGGGGGGGAGGGGGTTCCGGGGTTCCGACAGGAGGAGTTGGGCATCCTCCTGTCGGCGATTACGAGTTTGGGGGGGGAGGGGGTTCCGGGGTTCCGACAGGAGGAGTTGGGCATCCTCCTGTCGGTGATTACGAGTTTGGGGGGAGGGGGTTCCGGGTTCGGGGTTCCGACAGGAGGAGTTAGGCATCCTCCTGTCGGTGATTACGAGTTTTTGGGGGGAGGGGGTTCCGGGTTCGGGGTTCCGACAGGAGGAGTTAGGCATCCTCCTGTCGGTGATGGGACAGGCGGCCGCGGCCACTATACTTTATTGCAGCAGGGAGATCCCTTGCCGCGATCAGTATAGCGGCCGCGTCTACTTACAATGTAGACCAGCATTTTGCTGGCCTACATTTTAAGCGTCTCTTCCTCTACTAGGGAGACGCGTAGGGCTGCCTAAGTTCGCCTAAGGCCTGTAGGCGAGCTTAGGCATCTTGCGGGTCTCCCTAGGCTCCCGGAGGCGCCTTCAGGCCTGCCTGAGGAGCATTTTTTTTTTTAAAAACGTGCATCCCGATTGGCTGATTAGACAGCTGTAGGACGTCTACAGCTGCCTAAAATCGGGACACACTTTTGGAGAATCAGGGCCATAGGGAGGAGCATAATAAAAAAAAACGTCTATGTCACCTTTTGGCCTAAGTCCTTAAACGTTCAAAGCAAAAGCAGGGAAAATGTCCATAATCAAAACAAACGTCCAAAAGGAGTTTTGTTTTGATTATGGCCTACTAAACGCCCAGATCACTACTACGTCTACAAGTACACCCCACGACGTCTACACTTTTTACCCATAATGAACCAAAAAAACGCCTAAGCCCCAAACGTCCTACACAAGGGCTTTTAGGCGAAGGAGGAGCCAGTCCTTCGCCTAAAAGCTGGATTTTGTAACCGGTGTCTGTCAAAAACAACACCGGTTACAGAATTCCCCCCCCACAACGATCCAGGCAGGAGGGTGCCCAAGCCCTCCTGCCCTGTCGAACCGTGAACCCCCCCAAAAAAAATAAAACATTGGGGCAAGAGGGAGCCAAAGCCCCCTTGCCCTGTCAAACCGCGACCCCCCGATGACATCGGGGTAAGAGGGAGCTCAAGCCCTCTTGCCCCAGCGACCTCCCCTCCAACACGAACGAGCCAGGAGAGAGCCCAAGCCCTCCTGGCCCCGGCGACCCCCCTCCGACACAAATGGGCCAGGAGAGAGCCCAAGCCCTCCTGGCCCCGGCGACCCCCCCTCTGACACGAACGAGCCAGGAGAGAGCCCAAGCTCTCCTGGTCCCGGCGACCTCCCTACCCCCCACCCCCCACTACAATACGGGCAGGAAGGATCCCAGGCCCTCCTGCCCTTGACACAACCCTCCTCCCCCCAACAACCGCCCCCCCAGAAACCCCGATCGCCCCCCCTCCCGCTGACCTGTGACTCCCCCGGCTGACCCCACGACCCTCCCACCCCCCCTTCCCCGTACCTTTAACGTTGGCCAGACGGACGGGTGCCAAGCCCGCTCATCTGGCAGGACAGCCGGCTCCAGAATGGGGCCGGATTGGCCCAGCCGTCTGAAACCCCGCCCACAGGTGGGGCCTAAGGTGCCTGGGCCAATCAGAATAGGCCCGGGAGCCTTAGGCCTCTCCTGTGGGCAGGGCCTTAGGCATATGGGCCAAGTTGCCACTATTCACACAACACATCTGGAATCTGCTAAGCAGTCAGCTGGCGCCAGCGCCTCTCCTGCTTGCCACTATTCACACACCACATCTGCAATCTGCTAAGCAGTCAGCTGGCGCCTCTCCTTCTTGCCACTATTCTCACAACATATCTGGAATCTGCTACGGCACACAGTTTGCGACACACTACCATATAGTAAGGAATTCTACCTTATAAATGAGAGATGAACTTCAAGGCAGTTAGCATTTTGAAAACCGTACCCTTCTTTTATAGAAATAATACTGTTTGCATTTTGCCAACACACAGTTCAAAAAGATGGCACATTGATGGAGAAATGCAATTGGAACGTTTTGCCATTAAGGGCATTTGTGCTGGATATAATATCTTTGAATGACAAATAATGTGATGTAAACCAGAGAGGAACATTTAAGCAGCTATCTACTGTATTATGTTTGATAAAAGATACAGGGTGATAACTACTTCTATTTCTTTCTATGCTGCATAAAATCACCTCCAGCCTAGTGAGTTATGGAATAGAGAATGACACGGTGACAAAATTCATCACCGTTCCCGTCCCCGCGGATAACCGCGGGAAATAAACCCATGTCATTTTCTAGTGTCTATTTCAACCTCAGTCCTTCTACACCAGCATTCTTCAAAGCAAAACTTGTGGGTCAGTGGTTGTGGCCATTCATACTCTGATTCTTCCCTCTTTCCTTAAAGAATGACATGAAGATGGTTTCCCGCGGTTATCCGCGGGGACGGGAACAGTGATGAATTTTGTCACCGTGTCATTCTCTATTATGGAATGACTCTGAAAAGTATCTGGATTTGATATACTTTTACAACTGAGCAAACAAGAAAAGCTCAAAAGGAAATGACACTTCAAATTCACTTGAAGAAACATTGCATTATGACTGTACTATAAGTATCTCAGCCAGTGTGTACTAGTGTTCATTTATCTGATATATGGTACAACGAACTGTAAATCAATATGAAAGGAAAAGATGAGTAATTAATATATTCCTTTGAGATCTTAGTAAAGATTGGAATAGCCAGAGTACAGAAAAATAAAAATAAATGAGCAGGCCTCACTTCATGCAACATCCATTTCCAAGCACAGGCTTTCTGCATTGAAAGAGTTCGGTGACTTGCGGAATGGTCAACTAGAATAAGGATTGCTTAGAGAAGCTTTAGAAAAAATGAACTTTAAGCAAGAATAATAATGAAAATGCTGAAATGAGGAATCTAACAGGAAGGGAAATCTTTCCTTTTCTGTTTTTTTTTTGGGGGGGAAGGGGGTCTCGCTTTTTTCCTTCCACACTTGAGTTTTTCTCTCCCAAATTCATGGCTTGCTGGCTTGGGACCCTCATCAGTTTGGGAGATACCACCATGACCATAGTTGCAGGAAACAGTAGTTTTGATTTATGCTACACTGTCTATCTGTAATCCTGGATTTAAAATAATTCCTTTCCCTGCTGCCAAATCCTCTGCATGTCTGCCAGCAACATTCCACACATGTACCCAAGAAGAGTTCTAGCAAGGAGGGGGTCCCTTTCAGAAAGGATTACATGAAGAGAGGTTGAAGGCATTCCTCCTCACTTAAGTACCTCACTCTCTGCCTTTCTATGGCTGGAATCTATCATCCACTGTGACAGCCTAGGAATTACAAATGTAAGGAAGTTCTTCTTTACCCAGAGAGTGGTGGAGAGCTGGAATGCTCTTCCGGAGTCTGTTGCAGGGGAAAACACCCTCCAGGGTTTCAAGACTAAGCTGGACAAGTTCCTGCTAAACTGGGACGTACGCAGGTGAGGCTGGATTCATTTAGAGCACTGGTCTTTGACCTGGGGGCCGCCGCGTGAGCGGACTGCTGGGTAGGATGGACCATTGGTATGACCCAGCAGCGGAAATTCTTATGTTCTTAGGATCAAAGCAGGTGGACCCATGACTGAATAAAAACACATAAAAATAGTTTTTTCTAAAAACAGAACAGACATTTGGAACATTTTAAAAAATTCAGAGAGGAGAGGAAGGGGAAAAGGAGGTTTCAGGAATATAAAATAAGGGATATCATAAAGAACCCTTTGGAGATGAGAATAGATGGTTTAAGAAGACTGGGAAGCATACAAAGATGGGAGGTCCTTGTGTTCAAAAGCAGGCTCCCTTTGAAGGATTTTGCTTTGTTACTGGCGGTCCTTTTTGTTGCTAACAGTATTGTCTTCCAGTGTGCATTCTTCATAAGTGCAAACTCTGAATAAAATTATGCTACTTATACACACAAATGTGACAAATACTTGGCTAGATCTTGAAACTCCTGCAGAAGGCTTTAATAGCCAAAAACAGTCTGGTTCTGCAGACTTAGGGCCTCTTTTACAAAGGCACAATAAGCATTTTAGCGCAGATTTAGCGCACGCTAATTCAACGCGTGCACTAACTGCTAACACGTTCATTGGATATCATGCACACGTTAGCATTTAGCACTTGTTTTGCGTGCACTAATATTTAGCGTGTGTTAGAAAGCTTAGCGCACCTTTGTAAAAGAGGGGGTTAGGTTTCCATTACACACGGTGTACTCCACAAGTCTGGACCCATTTATCTACTAGTTTATTATTGTTGATGATTTCATGTTGCGTTAAATTTTCAAGTTGGAATCAAATTGGTCTTCCCCTTCTTTCTTCTGCTTGACATAATTTTACTCATAGAGGTTGTGCTTGTTCCTTTTTCCTATTCCCCAACAACAGGCCCAGTCAGGAAAATCAGCTAGAGCATCCACTCCTAAAAATAGGCCATTCTCTTGCCCCCAGTATCCCAGAACTCTTCCTCTATGCTGGTGGTCAACTGCTCATACTGCTAGAGAAGGAGTTGCAGGCCATTCCTGGGACCCAGCAGAGGATGTTGTAGTAGCAGCATATGAAGCAGTGGAAGACAGCTGACTTGCTACAGGAAGGAGATATATCATTAAAATGAGAACCAAATCCTGACCTCCATCATCCTCTTATTGAGGCAAAACAGAAGGTAAAGGCACATAGGATGGAAGAAATTAATTGGAGGTTAGTGGTAGAGGCCTAGGGCCTGTTTTACAAAGCCGCGCTAGCGGCTGCAGCATTGTAACGGCCCCGAAGCCCATAGAGATTTAAAGGGCTTCGGGGCTGTTGCCGTGCAGCAGCCACTAGCATGGCTTTGCAAAACAGGCCCCCTAGTGATTTCTGACTCAGCTCTGTTATTGAGAGCTAACTCTCTAGCTGCCATTACTACTGGTGCTATTTGGTGGTGGTGGTGGGGAGAGATCATTGGAATTGCCATGTGGCTACAGCATTTTTAGCAACATTTATGCAGTGTGAGAGGATCCCGATGCTTACCTTGGTTATGTGTACAAGAAAAAAGCTTAGATGTATAAGGTTCCTTCTGTAAGGATGAATGAGTTATTAGGGATAAGATTTAAAAGTAGTAAAAGAAATAGGGAGGTGAAAGCAAAAAAAAAATCCTGTGACATTCAAAGATTTTTCTGTTTTGTTTTTATACATTTTTGCCTTGTTTTTTTTTTTTTAACTATTTTTTTTTTTTAGGGTACACCTAAGCAAGAACAATATTAGAGCAGAAATACTGAAATGGTTGATGCCTTTTATATGAATTATCAATTTTGATGTTTTTTGATATGTTTATTTTGTTTTGTTATTTTTTAAATTGTGTATGGTTGTACTGTAATCCACTTTGTTTAAAGGGGAAAAGGAGTAGGTTTACGTGAGTATGCCAAGATGCAAAGTGTGAGTGAGATTATGTGGCCATGGACAGAACGACAGGTTCATATGTTCATGTGAGGCCACTGTGTAAGTGTAAAGTGGATGATTTGGAATCTGGCAGTGAATCCTTACTTGAAGGGGAAATTATGAAATGTTTAGGTTATGTTAGGTAGTTTATCAATGTGTATTACGCCTAAAACATAGGTAGATCACATCTTAGACATACAAAAATAGAACAAATTAAACTTCAGATAACAAAAAAATATATATTGAAAATACAAATTATAAATCATATAAAACAAAGCCATTACTCAAACTAATATCTAAAACCAAAATACAAAAAAGCAAAAACTGTATAATAACATGTCTGTTGTATAATATGCCAAAGCTGCGTGACACTGCTATAATAATACAGAAAAGCCTCATACTATATTTACGCAAACTGTTGGTAATTTCCCAAAATACAACAGTATCTACTTAGTCCTAACATACATAAGGAGTTGATTCTAAGCAACTGGGCCTGCAAACTTTTCACAAGTGGTATGTGTATGTTAAAACTGTAGCCCATAGACAGAATAGAAGTGTTTTAAGTAGCCTTGCCGGTGGGTTCAGGTATTAATTTGCCTATGATAAAACCACTGGTTGCTGTGCAGACCCTGTGTTTTGTGTGTCGAGACAGGCAGTAAAGGGAACATAATCCCAATCAATGTTCCCTCTAAGGATTGATGAGGTGTGTGCAAAAAAAAATATGCATGAGCGACAAGTTACATATTCCACAAATTTATGAGCAGGCACGGAGGACGCATTTGTAAACAAATGTAGTTTATCCTTGTACTCCTTATGTATTTTTAATCATCTATGGATATGTTTGTATGTTTATTGTTCAAATGGTTTTATTTATTTCCCAAAATTTATTTTTGTTATACACATTGAAAATATTTGATATTGCGTTTAAATCAAAATCTCAATAAACTTGAAACTTGAAATGAGTGCCCATGAGATTGTGGGAGGGTTAAATACTCAAAACTTAGAAGAATAACAATTTACTTAAAGTTTTTGCTTCTCCAGCTTTCTGGTATCTTTACATAATGCAGTGGTGTACCTAGCATATGTAACACCCGGGGCCCATCATTTTTTGGCACCCCCCCCCCATCTGTACGAAAAACATGATTTTTAGTAACAAGCCACACGTCACACGTCACCTAGGAAAAGGCAGCATCTTACATATTGCAGTGAACAGTACATCAATACACCCATTGTAAAACTAAACAAGCCAGACCAACACAGATCAATCCTACACCGTCAATCCTAACAGAAAACTATGTCTTTCGAACACACAGAACACACCTTCGCCTAGTATGGAATATGTAATCACAAACTAACCCCTCCCATAGACAAAGGTTAAATTGAACCAGCAAGAAGCTGGACTCTGCATACAATGCTTCACAGAAACAGTGACACATGTCTCCTAAAGCAATAAATAAATAGAAATTTTTTTCTACCTTTGTCTTCTGTGGTTTCTGCTTTCCTCATCTTCTTGTAACTCTCTTCCTTCCATCCACTGTCTGCCGTCTCTTTTCCCCTATATGGCATCTTCTCTCCTTCTATGCCCCTTCCAGAAACTGTATGCCTCCCCCTTCCATCTCTCCTTTCACCCCCATTGGTCTGGCATCTCTCTCCTCTCCTTCCCTCTCCCACACCTCTCCTCTGCAATCCCTTTCCCTTTTTTCCCTCATTTCCCTTTTCAATTTATTTTCTGCATCTGTCTAGATTATGTTCTTACTACTCTCTCATCAATGTTCTTTTTTACTGTCTACCTAAAGCTTGCCACCTCTTTCCCTCACCCCTCCAGTGTTTCCCTAACTCAATCCTTTTCTCCCCATCATGTGTCCTCCTTTTATTTATCCCCTCCTTCCATCATATACCCTCTTTCTCCAACCCTTCCATCTAGTACCTTCTCCTCTCTCTGTCCACTTATCATCCAGCATCTGCTCCCCTCTTTCTCTCCTCCCATTTCCTTCTGGCATTTGCTCCCTTATCTCTCCCATCTGCACTTCCATCCAGCATAGGTTCCCCACTACCATCCAATGTCTGCCCTTTCTCCCTCCATCCACCCCTCTTCAATCAGCATCTTCCCCCTTTCTTTCCCTCCAATATCCTTCCCCCTTATGTCTCTCTCCTTTCTCTGTACATCAATTCCATCAGCACCACCCTTCCATACCACCCTGCCCCCTTTCTTTCCCTCCACCACTCTTCCATTCCAGCAGTCCTGCTCCTTTCTCTCCCTTCATGCAGCAAGGTCCCGCGATGATTGTAGCTGCCTGCTGCTAATCCACCCCACTCTGACGTACTTGCTCTAGAGTGGACTCAGCAGCTGCATGCTGGAAGGGCCCACGATGACTCGTCTGCTGGCTCTGCTCTGGAAGAAGTAAGTTACGTTGGAGGGGGTGGGCCCGGCAGACACAGGGAGTTGCGGCAAAGTCCCGCAATGATTGTGTCTGCCGGGTCCACCCCCTCCGACGTAACTTACTTCTTCCAGAGCAGAGCCAGCAGACGAGTCATCGCGGGACTTCCCCACACCTGCTCCCCCAAAATTGCCATGCTTCGGTTCCTCTTTTTTCTTCCTCCCTCCCCCCGCGGGACCCTGCAGCACCATCAACTCTTACTCCCTCTAACGCCGGCCCTGCAGCTCCGGACTTCCCCGCACCTTCCCCCCCCCCCCCCCCCGATCGCTATTATTTTAAATGTTATAGCGGCGGCGCTGTATCCATCAGTGGAGACGTCTAACCTCGGCCTGCCCCGGAACTCTTACTGCAGCAGCTGCCCGTCTAGGCAGGAACAGGAAGTCACTGTTGCAGTAAGAGTTCCGGGGCAGGCCGAGGTTAGATGTCTCCACCGCCAGGGTCGGAAACCAAACCCCCACCCCGACGTCCGATTCCTCCCCCAGCCTCCCCTTACCTTTGCGACGCGTGTGTGCGCTGTGACGAGAAACTTGTGCGCTGCGATGTAATATTTTGTGCGCCAGCGCACGCCAGCGCAGCTTAGCGGGAACACTGATTCCCAATATATAGATACAAATCAAGGGATAAGGAGAGCACTCTCTTAGGAAGCGGCGCAATGTGATAGGCAGCCTTGGCTATGTCACAAAATATTCTGGACACTCTCTACTAAATGTACTGGCCTCTTTCCTGCTTAATTTGGGCCTGTGGTCAAGTTGCACAGAGCAGCCTCAGCTGCAAGTAACTGGCTCACTTCTGCCTACGAAGGCACAGAGAGCAAATAAGAGATGTTTTTTTCCCGGTCAAACACCACATTGTGGGTCCTATTCCTAAAAGCATGCTGATGCAGAAACAAAGTGCCAAGAGCAACGAGGGTTCATCTAGCAGCTGTGTGCATAGGCAGGATAATGGCTTAATCTGGATGCTTATTAGCTCCGTATAGCTGTTGCCTTCCAATCATGTTCAGCATGCCTTTTGTGTATGTTGGGGGATGAAAAAAAAAGAACACTTCAAAGTGTGAATATTCCAGCTTGAACATGTCTTTTCTTACCTAGACAAGCCATGGAAAAATCAGGCTCAACCCTGACCTTATTGCTGTTTGTATTGTTATTTGCTTACCAAACTTCACATCGTTGTTCATTTCTTCTGCGTCAGATAATTATCTATAATCTCATATATAAATAAATGGGACCTTTTACCAAACTGTGGTAGAAAGTGGCTTTAGTGTGTCATTACACGGGTCATTCCCGTATGCTAAGGCTATTTTTACTGCCTGGGTAAAATGGTCAATTTTTACATTTTCTCTATTAATGGCTTTATGCTGACTTTCCCTTAGAATTTGACCATTAGTACATGAGCCCCTACCACCAGCTATTGTGTTCAACAGACCCTCAATATTCGCGGGGGTTAGGGGCAAAGCCAGTCTGTGAATATTGAAAAATCACAGATAATTTTTAGGGCCAGCTCTGACCCATCCCTGCCTCCCTCCTGTGTCCCGGACCTTCTCCAGACCTTACCTGGTGGTCTAGCGGAGATGTGGGGCAGGATCGATCATCCTACACTCCTGCTCGGTGCAGAGCCATCATCAAAATGGCTGCCATGAGTTCCCATTGTAGTCTCAATACTACAACAGGAACTCATGGCAGCCATTTTGACGATCGATCCTGCCCCGCATCACCGCTAGACCACCAGGTAAGGTCTAGGGAAGGTCCGATGCAGAGTTTTGTTAAAAAAAAAAATCGCAAATAACTGAATCCGCAGGTACTGAAACCGTGGATTCGGAGGGGTTACTGTAGTTCAATGGTTCTTAATCCTGTCCTGGGGGACTCCCCCAGCCAGTCCAGATTTCAAGATATCCCTGATGAATATGTGTGAGGCAGACTTGTATACCTGTCATAAGAACATAAGAACAGCCATCTCCGGATCAGACCTTCGGTCCATCAAGTCCGGCAATCCGCACATGCAGAGGCCCAGCCAGGTGTACACCTGGCATAATTTTAGTCACCCATATCCCTCTATGCCTCTCGTAAGGAGATGTGCATCTAGTTTGCTTTTAAATCCTAGAACGGTGGATTCCACAATAACCTCCTCTGGAAGAGCATTCCAGGTGTCCACCACTCGTTGCGTGAAGCAGAACTTCCTGATATTTGTCCTGGACTTGTCCCCCCTTAGCTTCAGTCCATGTCCTCTTGTCCGTGTCACATTGGACATTGTAAATAATTTTTTTTCCTGCTCTATTTTGTCGATTCCTTTCAGTATTTTGAAAGTCTCGATCATATCCCCTCGCAGTCTCCTTTTCTCAAGGGAGAACAATCCCAGTCTCTTAAGTCGTTCCTCATATTCCAAGTTCTCCATATCTTTTATTAGCTTCGTTGCTCATCTCTGCACCCTCTCCAGCAGTTTTATATCCTTCTTTAGGTTGGGAAACCAATGTTGGACACAGTATTCCAAGTGTGGTCTGACCATTGCCCTATAAAGCGGCATTATAACTTTTTCTGATCTACTCGTGATTCCTTTCTTTATCATGCCTAACATTCTATTTGCTTTCTTTGCCGCTGCCGCGCATTGTGCCGACGGTTTCAGGGTCCTATCTATTAGTACATCCAGGTCCTTTTCTTGTTTGCTCTTACCCAGAATTGTACCTGACATTCTATACTCGTTCTTTCTGCCTAAATGCATTACTTTGCACTTTTCCACATTAAACTTCATCTGCCATTTCTCCTCCCATTTCTCTAACTGACACAAGTCACTCTGGAGTTCCTCGCTATCCTTCTGCGATCTGATTGCCCGGCATAGCTTTGTGTTGTCTGCAAACTTGATGATCTCACTGGATGTTCCTTCTTCTAGGTCATTGATGAAAATATTAAATAAGATGGGCCCAAGTACCGAGCCCTGGGGCACACTGCTAGTTAGTTACTTTCTCCCAGTCTGAGAACTTCCCATTTATGCCCACTCTCTGCTTTCTGTTCTCCAGCCATTTGCCTAACCATCTTAGTATATCTACCTCTATTCCATGACTTTGTAGTTTCCTGAGAAGTCTTTCATGTGGAACCTTGTCGAACGCTTTCTGGAAGTCCAAGTATATTATGTCCACCGGTTCTCCACTATCAATTTGTTTGTTCACGGTCTCAAAAAATTGAAGTAAATTTGTCAAACATGATTTCCCTTTCCTGAAGCCATGTTGACTGGCTCTCATCAGGTCGTGTGTATCCAAGTGCCGGAATATGCTATCTTTAATCAGTGCTTCAACCATCTTTCCAGGGACAGACGTAAGACTCACAGGTCTGTAGTTGCCTGGTTCTCCTCTTGATCCTTTTTTGAAAATTGGCGTGACATTCGCTATCTTCCAATCGTCCGGTATCTGTCCAGTTCTAATTAACAGGTTGGCAAGTTTTTGCAAAAGCTCACCGATTTCAACCTTCGGTTCTTTTAAGACTCTCGGGTGAATTCCATCAGGTCCAGGGGATTTGCCGCTTTTAAGATTGTCAATCTGGTAGTATATCTGTCACCTCTATTATATGCAAATCTGCCTCATGCATATTCATGAGGGATATCTTGAAAACCTGACTAGTTGGAGGTACCCCAGGACAGGTTTAAGAACTACTGGTGTAGCTGGTATGGTTCACACGCTAAACCTATGCTAATTGGTTAACTTGTTGCAATGCCCAAGCACTAACCAACTAGCTTAAACATTTCCATTTTCCACCTTCAGAACCATCCCAGACCAGACCTTAGGTGGGGGGTTAGCGGGAGGGGAAGGTATGGGGATTTGGGGGGGAGGGGGAGATGAATTATTTTGTTATATCTTGGATGTTTTTTTTGTTTGTTTATGTGTATTTGTGCTCCGCTTCAGGGCTGTTGGCAATTTTTCCATTCTACAAAATGGTTAATAAAACTTTATTGAAAACAAAAAATCAAATTGACTTTTAGGGCCTGGGTAGTGCACGTACATCCAAAAATTACCACCGGATACCTCAGCGTGCTGAACGGTAAGTCATGTTTTGCTTCAGTTAGCATGCGTGAATGCTTACCACAGCTTTGTAAATGGGCTGACAAAGAATTAAAACGAGAAGGTTAAAAAAAAATGAAAGAAACCTGTGCCCGACATATACAATTGCTACCAAGAGGAAATTTATTGCCAGAACTTTGTCTTCTGGAACACAAAACTCTGGCCACACTTTATAAAGTCTCTTTCTTCCACTTCAAAAATGATCTTTAGTTTCTAGGACTCATCATGTTCTGTTCACTTTAAAATAACACCATCTAAAAAAATCATTACATGTCATCAGTGAGAAAACACATTCTATCCTACATAAATCACACATTTTTTGGTAAGAAAGAAAATTAGGCTCTCTACTTCAGAACTCATAAATTCTGATCTTGCAGCAGCAAAATGCTCTCATCTAGATCATTCATGCCAGGTCAGGGAAAAAATGTATTTTTTTTCCCTAGTAGAACACCTATCTATCCACTGCTGAAAGAGTATATGATAATTGTAATCTTTAAGAGTTCATTAGGGTGAACTGGAACAAACTGGCTCAATTATTCCATTATTCTCAGCTCAGTTGATGCTAATCAGAGCCTTAAACAATAAGGATTTGAGGTCTTGAGTTCCAAGTGCTGAAGGAGAAAATACAGAATTCTTATACAGTGTTTCAGTGGTTCCACATTACAAATGAAAGGAGTAAATCCAGCAAATGTTATCCCCATTATCTACCCTTTTAATGAAAACATTTCAGTTTTTGATTTCCACTGTCACCCCATAACATGCATTAACATATTATTTATTACAATAAAGGCTAATAATGCATGTTAGTATGCTACCACTCATCAGGGGTTGATAAGTAGACACCTCAGTTTGGTGAATCTGGCTGCTTCATGTAGGATCTTTGAGGATAATGTATGAGGATTCGTGGCATTGTTAGTTTGTTTCTAGGCCTTTATTGGCTTTCGATCACTATCAATGAATGAAGAAATTATGGGGCCCTTTCATTTAGCTTTGGTAAACATTGACTTTCCCACATGCAATGGCTATTTTTACTAGACGTGTAAAAAGGCACTAGTCTTTTTTCATACTTTTAATACCACATTTTTGGACTCTAGGGGGCTCATAATCGGAAAAAAAAACGTCTAAAAAGTGGCCTAAATGGGTACTTGGACAATCAAAAAGCCTGATCGTCCAAGTACCCATAATCAAAGCTGGTTTTAGACGTATCTAAAGCCAGCTTAGGCCTTTCCCCTGCCTCTAAACGTATTGTGACAGGGAAGCTCCTGTCCCAGCTAAAAGGACTACTAAACCCAGCAGGCACACAGCCCTGGTCCCTGAAAAACCTGGTATGGAGCCAGGACAGCTGGCTTAGCCAGGAGTGAGAGAGAAAAGGCAGGTCACAGCACAGCCCAAGAGCCAGATAGGGAGGGCACTGAAAACTAGTAGTTTCCCCTATTACTCCTTTCCTCAAGCCCAGAGACCTAAAACCAACCCAGGAGGGGGTGGAGTCAGACCCTGGAGTGTGTCAAACAAATTGCCTCAAGTAAGAAGCAAGCAGGTCAATCAGGGTAGCTCAGGTGGCTCTAATGAGGAGAGCCCAGGCACACGCCGGGACTGCAGCTTCCAGGGAGGTCCTATTCCCCAGCCTAGAACATTACCGAGAGGCCAGCCCAGCAGGAGGGAGAGTGTAATCTCTGAGAGGTACTGTACTTTGCCCAACCAACCTTGGGAGGGGATCCCAGAAGATTTGCCTCAGAGAGGAAACATTATCAAAGAGCTGACGAGCAGGCAAGGAGGGGGATGGGAGGAACAGCCTAGGATATGGGATTGGAGAGACAGCCTGGAGTCCCTGACTAATGAATGGGAAATGAATAGTATCCCCGATGAGAAGGAGTTGGAGGAGGACATGGATATAGGAGGGAGTGAAACCTGAAAGATCCTTGTCCTGTCCTAGGAGAAATCCAATCCTGATTAATTAAAACCCTGAGCTAAAGCAGGGGTTGGAGCAGGGCAGAAGCAGCTCTGCCCAATTAAGGGAAGATATTCTGGGAAGTTTGTTTTGCTATATTTCTATGGAACTTATAAAAGAAAAGTTAATAGTTTTGGTTTTCCTCTTGAACTGAAGCCACCTATGAGGAACCTGAGAGCTGGCACAGGTTGTGCTCAGCTGTATAAAGGTAACTCAGGACCCACTTGAATTATTGTTTTGGAATAGGACTTTTTTCTTTTAACCAGCACTGTTTGTTTTCTGACCCTGAAGCCCAGTGCAAAGTAGTTTTGGACGTGATACTGGTAATGGTACCAAAGGTACTGATGAAAATTCCTACCCAGTTTAATGTTTTTTTTTCCATGATTCTGAGAGCAGTAATAAACTTGGTGGATTCTACTCCAGATCCGGCATCCGGGTTTTCCTTTCAACCAGCCACATAAAAGGCGCTACAATAAATCTGCCTGTGATCCGAGCCTGGCTTCCCACCTACTCGGGGACTGGCCCGGCCACAGTATAGAGCGAAAAGAGGCATTTTTAGAGGAAGGGAAAGGGTGGGAGGTGAGCCGACCTAAACATAGGCGTACATAGGCCTTCCTCTCTGCCAGGTCCTGCCTACTTCCTGTTTTCATGAAGACAGGACCCGACAGAGAGGAAGGCACGAAACCGGCAACAGCAGTGAATTGTAATCACTGCTGCTGCCCGATGAAGTTCAGGACACTAGGCCTTGGGTGACAGAATGAGGAAAGGGAGCAGAGGGGGAGAGAATTGGGGAGAGTATTGCTGTACCCAACTGGAGGGAGAACAAAGATGAGGTAAGGAATGAAAGGAGATGCCAGGGCTTGGAGGGAAGAAGAGATGCCAGGGCATGGAGAGAAGGAGGAAGGTATGCCAGACCAAGGGAAAAGGAAGGGGGAAAGGAAGGAGGAGATGTCAGAGCTTGGAGAGGGAGACAAAGATGGAAGAAAAGGAAAGGAGAGAGATGCAAGGGAATCAGGGAAGGGATGATACCAGACCATGGGGTGGGAAGGAAAGAAAGGAGAAGAGAGAGATGCCAGAGCATAGGGGAGGGGGTGGCGACAGAGAGAGGAAAATGGAGAGGTGACAGAGCTGAAATCAATCATGTACAAAGGAGAGAAGGGGCACAGGATAGATAGTTTATAGAAGGAGCATAGAAAAAGGGAAGATGCCATATGGAAGAGAGAGAGAGAGGGCGGACACTGGATGGAAAGAGCAGAGAGGGCAGTGAATAGAAGGGGGTGAGACAGGGTGAACAGTAGATGTAAGGGGTAGAGAGAGGGAAACAGACACTGAATAGAAGTGTGGGGGAGAGGAGGGACACCCGCTGAAAGAAAGTGTGAGGGACAGGGTGAGCAGACGCTGGAAGGAAGTGGGGAGGAGAAAGAAAAAATGGCACATGCAGGATTGAGGGAAGAGGATAGAGTTAGTTACTTGAAGGGGTGAAGGAAAGAGGTGGCAAGCTATAGGTAGACACAGTGAAAGAGGGAAATTGAGGACTGAATAGTAAAAAAGAATTTAGACCGAGGCAGAAAATAAATTGAGAAGGAAGACCAGGGAAGAACAGGAGGAAGGGAGCGGAGAGAGAGATGTCAGAGCAGGGGGGAAGGTGAGGAGACAGATACCAGACCTGGAAGGAGGAAAAGAGGAAGAAGACAGATACTAGATCTGAGGGGGAAAAAGGAGGAGAGAGATATGCTAAAATCTGCTGGGAGGGAAGGAGAGATGAAGGAAAGAAGGAGAGAAAGAGGCAGAGAAAGGAGGAGGGGGATTGTAAGCACATTAGAAAGACTACAAGAAAAAAGCTTGGATGAAAGGGGAAAGACAGGAGGCAGATGCAGGACTACGGGAGGTTCAGACAGAGGGGGAGATAGAAGGAGACCTGGAACAAAGGTAGAAAGGAGAACTGACACTGGATCTGGGGAGGATAACAGAGGGAAAAGAGAGAGAGACCTGGACCCAAAGGGCTGGATTGTGAAAGAAATGTTGGATGCAAAAGAAAGAAAGATTGGATGCACAGTCAGAAGGATGTGCAAGCAGAGACTCCTGAAATCACCAGACAACAAAGGTAGGAAAAATGATTTTATTATCAATTTAGTGATCAAAATCTGTCTGTTTTGAGAATTTATATCTGCTGTCTATATTTTGCACTATATTTGGTTATTTTTCTATAGTTACTGAGGTGAAATTGCATATTTTAAAGTAATCCGCATTGACATCTTTGAAAAAACCCTGAAACTCGTAAATGATAATTAACATATTATCTGCGTATAGTGTGCTTTGTAGTTTTTTTTTAAAATATTTTATGTTTACCATTATGAATTAATAAGATATTGTGTGTACATGAAAATGAATGGAAGAAATTGGGGACAGGGCTAGATCGGAGCTGTGGGTGGGGCTAGGGCGGGATTGGGGGTGGGACTGAATATTAATAGAAGTCCCATTGTGATGAAAAAAATAAATGGTCACATTAGCCATGCCCCATGCCTCCTACCCATATGCAAAATATAAATTGGTGGGCTTCCCAAAGCCCTCCAGCTGAAAATCTCTTCATCTAGGAAGGAAGGGGGGATTTGTTCGGAGATGTTTGGAGGTTGCATAGAAGAAAAACTCTACACTGGCTCTGGTATGGTAATCTTTGCTGTTTGTTTTGAATTTTAAAATAAAAGAAATAATGTGGAAATAAAGAAGTATTTAAGAAAATGGGTAAATACATGGGGCGGGGCAGTGGCGGGGCATGGTAGGGTGGAGCAGGGGGGCCCAGTGTACTTGTGTGCCTAGGAGCCCTCAACAAATTAATTCTGCCCTGACCCTATCCCCCACCCCCACTAATATCCAGGCAGAATGGATCCCAGGCCCTCCTTCCCCGATGCAACCCCCCCACAACCGCTCCCCCCGAACCCCTGATTGGCCCACTGAAAACCTCCCCCACACACCAACCCGCGAGAACCCCCGCAAACCCCGCAACCCTACCCCCGTACCTGAAAAACGTTGGCCGGACGGACGGGTCCCAAGCCCATCTATTTGGCAGGCTAGCCATCCCTCGAAGGACTGGCCTTAGGGCCTGATTGGCTCAACGGCTCAAACCCCGCCCACAGGTGGGGCCTGCGGCACCTGGGCCAACCGGAATGTAAGTGGTAAGGGCTGTATTATCCTTGCACTAAACAGCTTATGCATAGTAATATAGATATATTAACTGAAGTATCAACAGTTTGCACCCTTTGGGATATCATAGCCTAGGCTGCAGGTAACATAAGTAATCCCCAATGCTGGAGCCATCCAGCTGCTCAGTGTTTTCATAAAACCCAACTAATGCTCTGTCTCAGCAAGATCAGCACTACCAGTGGTCCTATAGAAATATTCATACTGCAGATATGTACAGTCTAAAGCAGGGCTTCTCAATTAAATCCTTGGGGCATACCAAATCTCATCTGGTTTTCAGGATAAGTACAATGAATATGAATGAGATAGAGCAGCTCGTACTTTCTCCTCAGTATGCAAATCTTTCTTGTGGAAAGGCCTGGTCTAGGGTGCCAGACATACCACACAAAATAAAGCTTGGATATGATGCAGCCAACTTTATTCCAGAAACTTGTATATCCAGTCAATTACAGAGGGCAGATAGAGACAAATTGTTGTGCATATCCAAGTATAAACTGTGAATGGTTTTTCTAAAATGGCCACCATGGTATTGGACCAAACAGTCCAATATGATTCATATGGCAAAAGGGTAGAGTAAGGGTAAAACAAGGGCAGATCACAAAACTTTCTAAACAGGAAGGAGCAACAATCCAGCGTAAATTACTGAGAGAAGATAGTATCAAAGAACATTGTAGGAAATTAAAATTGATATTGAAAATTGGCTTAATAGCATGGCAGAATTTACAAGTCATAAACCGGCTTTCAATTCTCAGTATTCTCATTTGGAACCTTTTACTGCCCTCATGAAGGACTTGAAAAATTGGATGTATGAAAAGAAAACTTTTTCTATGAACACAGAAACAATGAAAAATAAAGACAGATAAACATAGTAACATAGTAGATGATGGCACATAAAGACCCAAATGGTCCCATCCAGTCTGCCCAACCTGATTCAATCTAAAAAAAATTTTCTTAACTATTTCTGGGCAACAATGCAAAGCTCTGCCCGATACTGTTCTTAGGTTCCAACTACTGAAGTCTCCGTCAAAGCTCACTCCAGCCCATCTACACCATCCCAGTCATTGAAGCCCTCCCCAGCCCATCCTCAACCAAACCATGCAAGTCTGCCCATTTCTGGCCGTAGTTCTTCAATATTTACTATTATTTTCTGATTCTAGATCCTCTGTGTTCGTCCCATGCTTTTTTGAACTCTGCTACCATTTTCGTCTCCACCATCTCTCTCAGGAGCACATTCTAGGCATCCACCACCCTCTCCGTAAAGAAGAATTTCCTTACATTGTTCTTGAGTCTACCACCCCTCAACCTCAAATAATGTCCTCTGGTTTTACCATTTTCCTTTCCCTGGAAAAGATTTTGTTCTATGTTAATACCTTTCAAGTATTTGAATGTCTGAATCATATCTCCCCTGTCCCTCCTTTCCTCTAAAGCAGGGGTGTCAAACTCATTCACATAAGGGGCTGAAATCTAAAACATAGGCTAAGTCGCAGGCCAAATTTTTTATTAAGATATTTAGGGGTCTTTTTATTAAGGTACGCTAACTGATTTAGCACACTAAGGGCTCCTTTTATCAAGCCGCGCTAGCGGGGTTAACGCGCATGACTTTTCATCACGCGCTAACCCATGCGTTGGCTAAAAACTACCGCCTGCTCAAGAGGAGGTGGTATCGGCTAGCGCAGCCAGCAGTTTAACACACACTATTACGCGCGTTAAACCACTAGTGTGGCTTGATTAAAGGAGCCTTAAATCAACTTAGTCTTAGTAGAAGTATAGGGTTACAACCTCTCCAACCCCATGTTGGCTCTGTGATGTAAACAAAATAAATAAAAAAGACTTTTCCTCTCTCTTTTAGGTCCTAGTTCATGCCTCCTGTCTAACACCAGCTCTGGAAGGATACACATTTCAAATCTGACATATTGTAATCACAAAACAGAAAATAAAATTATTTTTTCTACCTTTTGTTGTCTGGTCATTATTCAAATCATGTTGTGGTCCCAGGCTCTGGTTGTTTTCTGACAACTCGCTTGCTAGGGTCTCCTTCTTTCTTCTTCTCTTCCATTTCCCTTTCCTCCCCGGAGGTCTGGCATCTTTCCTTTTGACCCAAGATTTGGCCTTCTGTTCCTTCCCTCCCTCCATCCCGGCTTCCCGGTCTCACATTAAAGTAGCCTGCAGAGGATCACAGGTCAGCTGTAGCGATCCTAGCAGGCTGCCATCGGCCTCTGCAGCACGTTTCTTCTGGCGCAGTCTTGCCCCTCCTCTGACATACGGAACTGTGGCAGAGGGAACATGCTTCTGAGGCTATGGCAGTCTGATAGGATCGCTACAGCTGACCAGCGATCCTCTGCAGGCTGCTTTAATGTGAGACCGGGAAGTCGTGTGAACCTACAGCTGGTAAAATATTTTGTGTGAAAAATTTTTTTATGATAATATATATTGGCTTCTCAATTTTGTAGATTGTCTTTGCTGACCTTCGCTTGTAGAGTAGACTGTCTATATTTTGTTTTATTAAACACTAAACACTCAGATCAGTAAGAGAGGAAAGTTATTGGTGTTAGCCACTGTTAATTCAGATTATTTTAGCACAGAGTTCCATTTTATGGATTGAGACCCTGTGCTAGAGCAACCCAACTTGTGGTACAATAACCTGACTTAATGGTAGCCCACAATGATAACATCCTCCCTTAATCAATTATGTCTCTAATAGCTAATTGCAATGAATTGTATAACTGAGGTGCAGCCATTGAAAATATCCTAGCACATGTCCTACTTCTCCTTACTATTTTAACAGAACATGCCATAAAGGACTTACAAAGATATGGTCTTATAGGTCAGGAAGATTCATATAGGAAGGGTGTTCAATAATTTATCTACTTGAGTATGAAAAATAAAGTAGCAGGCATATTGAAACAAGTCTATGTATATTGTGACATGTTTCAAGATTACTCATGCACAGTTGTGGCTCAGTGCGAGTCTAACATTCCAAAAGACAGGATGTCAGGAGAGTCCTCGTGTGAATCAAGTAAGAAACTGCTAGATTTGGAGCACCGTTCAGTGATAAAATTTCTCACAAAAGAAGGGAAAAAGCCAAAGGAGATCCGTGAACACATGACTTCTGTTTATGGTGAGTCTGTTCCATCATCATACAAAGTAAAATTTTGGAGCAAGCAGTTTAAGTGGGGTAGAGAGTCCATTGAAGATTATCCTCAAACTGGACAGCCTGTGGAAGCATCTTCCATAGAAATATGCAAGAAAGTTGAAGATTTAATTTTGTCAGACAGACAAATCAAGGTTTCCCGAATAGCTGAAAAAACTGGCATCTCAGCAGGTACAGTTTGGAAAATAATTCATGAAAAGTTGAGCATGTCCAAGATTAGTGGTAGATGGATTCCAAGAATGCTGACACCATGTCAGAAGGCCACAAGACTCCAATGCTGTCAGAACTTGGAGATGCTTTTAATTTTTTTCATCATTTGGTGACTGGAGACTTGGACTTATCACAGATATCCTGAGTCCAAAAGGGAGTCAATGCAGTGGAAGCACAAGTCATCCCCCACCCCAAAAAAGTTCAAGACAGAAAAATCTGCAGGCAAAGTCATGGCAACTGTCTTCTGGGATGATGAAGGACCTTTTCTCCTGGAATTCATGCCACACAAGACAACCATAATCAAGGAGAGTTTTGTCAACACAATGATTGCTTTGAAGGAGTTAATCAAGGACAAAAGATGAGAAAAACTCACAGCAAGATTGCTGCTTCTTCACAACAATGCGCTGGTGCATATGTGACGACAATTACAGGCTCACAAGAATCCAAATCGCAATAACAAAATATAAATATAATCAGCAAAAAATTGTTATTAGCCTAGTGGTGGAGATACCCCATGAAAGTACATTTATAATAGGTGGACAAAAAGCCTCAACTTATCAACAATATACGGACAGCAACCCAATGAGTTTTTAAGCCAGTCCTGCTCTGTATCATAGGCAAAAAAACTCCACACGTTTCAGAATGTAACTTTTCTGGCTCCCTGTGCACAGTGGTGGCTTTGGTCCCATTTTGAAAAGTTACATTCTGAAATGTGTGGAGTTTTTTTTTGCCTATGATACAGAGCAGGACTGGCTTAAGAACTCATTGGGTTGCCGTCCGTATATTGTTGATAAATTGAGGTTTTTTTCTCCACCTATTATAAATGTACTTTCATGGGGTATCTCCACCACTAGGCTAATAACAATTTTTTGCTGATTATATTGACAATTACAGGCTGCTATCTGAGAATGTGGGTTTCAGCAGCTGAACCATCCAACCTACAGTCCTGACCTGGCTCCCTTGGATTATTTATTGTCCTGAGTTTTTAAATAAATCTCTCCATGGATATCAGTTTTCAAGTGATGAAGGCCTCAAGGAAGCTGTGATGTCCTGGTTTGAAGGTCATACAGATAAATTATTTTCAAAGGGGTTAATGTCATTGCAAGAAAAGTGGATGACATGTATAGAGCTATCAGGGGAATATACTGAAAAATAAAACAATCCTATCACGTGACTCTTTAAAGTTCTTCATGAGAGGCTCCTGAGAAATTTAAAGTCATGACAAAGTTCAGTTGTGGATTAGGAATTGGTTATCGGATAGAAAACAGAGGGTAGGGTTACATGGTCATTTTTTTGAATGGAGGAGAGTAAACAGTGGAGTGCCGCAGGGATCTGTAGTGGGACCAGTGTTATTTAACTTATATATAAATGATATGGAAATTGGAACAAGGTGGAATTTTGCTACTCCTTGGGTTTTGGCCATGTACTAGGGACTTGGATTGGCACCATGAGAATGGGCTACTGGGATTGATGGACCATTGGTCTGACCCAGTAAGGCTATTCTTATGTTCTAATTCTTTTCTTTCCTACTGAGGTAGATAAATTATTGAACATCCCTCATAGTTTGAGAAGTTTGTTTATTTTTAAGAAAGAGATGCTATGTCTCAGGAAAAAAATGAATGCAAGTTTCTTGGGAGTACTAGGAGTCATACTGGAACATAACCCTCAAACAGAATCAGTAGCACCCTAGGCTTTAAGAAACGTGATTCTAAAACCAAACCACAACATAAACTATTATTCACCAGCAGTATGCATATTTAACACATCTTGCATAAGAATATGGTCCAACTATAGTACTTGTTCTTATGTATGAACAATATTTTTGCATATTGATGTAATTGAAAAATATTATACAATCAACCTAAATTAGTATGCTGAAACTCATTTATCCTCTTGGTTCTTATGTAGTGACTGTTATTCCCTGAGCTATTGTGGAAGTGTGCTGTCAATGATACTGCTCTTGACAATGTGAGGCTTGAGAGAAGTATTATTTTCCTACTTCTGCTTGTCTTCATAATGATGATAATTCCATGCTTTTAAAGCCACAGGCGCCATTAATCAGTGGAATGTTCATCAGACTCTTCAGACATTAAAAAGAAGCTTATCAAACTAATGGGCATCACTGATGACGCCTAATTAAAAGACTGCCCGATGCTGAATAGAAACTTCACTTTGCTCCATGATTTCAAAGAAATGGCCTAGTCTTTTGTATAAGGAACTGCAGTGATTTCAGAGAATAATACATCAGTAGAGGGCAAAATGCTTTGAATTGTGAGAATTCCATAGGAACAAAAAAATAAAAAGGAAACCACTGCTTACTCTATAAAGGAAAAAAAATGGACATCACATTCACTCATGAAATATATATTCTCTGAAGAATCAGCAATAATAAGTAAAGAGACACAAGTCTATCAGAAGAGAGAGAGAAAAAAAAGATGGTTTCATATATAATGCCTAACAATAAAGATCATAAGAATAGTCATACTGGATCAGACCGATGGGCCTTCTAGCCCAGTATCCTGTTTCCAGTAGTGGCCAAAGTCAAAAGAAACTGGCAGAAACCCAAATAGAAGCAATATTCCATGCTACCGATCCCAGGAAAAGCATTGGCATCCCACATGTTTGCCTCAATAGCAGACTATGGACCTTTCCTCTAGAAACTTGTCCAAACCTTTTAAAACCCAGATACACTAATGACTGTTACCACTGATTCTTTGGAAGTAAAAGGAATAAAAGTAAATTTATACAGAGTTGAACCAATCTTGTCAATATTAAGCCCATGTTAGTTATCTTTTAAAAAAAAACAACAAAAAAAACACCTCTACTGTGGACAGACCTAGCCCCAAATAGTCAATGAAGGGGGAGGGGGGGAGTCCCTGTCTGGGCACTGGCACTGAATATCCAGGGTTAATTTGGCATGTGCTAGCCATCGGAGCTTTTACAGGTTCTGGCCAGGGTTCTGCATAGGTTATCTGGCCAGCACCTGCATAAGTAGAATTAAGTTCTCTTCTCCTCTCCAATTTCTCACTTCCCCTAATTCCAATCCCTCCTCCCTTCTCCAAAGGCAATAAGCCCCAAACCAGGGCCCATCACCCCCCCCCCCCTATCTATGTAGGCCTTCCAGACCTACCTTTTCTATCCCTAGTGATTTATGGGATCTTAAAGGTAAGATCTGGCACGGAATATTAAAAAAGGGGACAAATCCTTTTTCAGGTACATTAGCGACAGGAAGAGAAACAAAGATGGGATAGTACGCCTTAGGCAATCAGACGGAAACTACGCAGAATCTGATTATACCAAGGCAGAACTGCTAAACGAATACTTCTGCTCAGTATTCACCTGTGAAGCGCCAGGAGCTGGTCCGCAACTACAGATAAGAGACAGCCAAAATGATCTGTTTCATGATTACGAGTTTACACCCAGTAGTGTCTACCACGAACTTTCAAGACTCAAAGTAGACAAAGCCATGGGACCTGACAATCTACACCCCAGGGTACTCAGAGAACTGAGTGAAGTTCTGGCTGAACCACTATCCGTGCTCTTCAATCTTTCCATGCGCACGGGAAAAGTACCCCTAGACTGGAAAACAGCTAATGTAATTCCACTCCACAAAAAGGGCTGCAGAACAGAGGCAGAAAATTACAGACCGGTGAGTCTTACATCCATAGTGTGCAAACTCATGGAAACACTGATCAAGCAGAGACTCGACGAGATTCTAGATGAAGAAAATTTACGAGATCCACACCAACATGGATTTACCAGGGGAAGGTCCTGCCAATCTAATCTGATTGATTTCTTTGACTGGGTGACCAGTCGTCTGGATGCCGGGGAGTCCCTGGATGTGATATATTTGGACTTCAGCAAAGCTTTTGATAGCGTCCCACACCGCAGGCTGTTGAACAAACTAAAATCGATGGG
This sequence comes from Geotrypetes seraphini, assembly GCF_902459505.1. NCBI lineage: Eukaryota > Metazoa > Chordata > Amphibia > Gymnophiona > Dermophiidae > Geotrypetes > Geotrypetes seraphini. The sequence goes on along the minus strand of NC_047084.1, from coordinate 440,280,929 downwards.
ATTAGGGGACACATTCACTGCATGGGTAAAGGATTGGTTAGATGGTAGGCTTCAAAGGGTAATGGTAAACGGTACCCCTTCCAAAACATCAGCAGTAACGAGTGGAGTACCTCAGGGCTCCGTCTTAGGGCCGATTCTATTCAATTTATTCATAGGAGATTTGACCCAAGGGCTTAGAGGAAAAATATCACTGTTTGCCGACGACGCCAAACTATGCAACATAGTAGGCAAAGGCAGTGTTCCTGACCTTATGATGCAAGACCTACAGAAATTGGAACAGTGGTCATCAACTTGGCAGCTAGGCTTCAATGCTAAAAAATGTAAAGTAATGCACCTAGGCAAAAAAAATCCACACAGAACTTACTCACTAAATGGTGAAACCTTGTCCAGGACCACGGTGGAACGTGATTTAGGAGTGATCATTAGCGATGATATGAAGGCTGCCAATCAGGTGGAGAAGGCTTCGTCCAGGGCAAGACAAATGATGGGCTGCATCCGGAGGGGTTTTGTCAGCAGAAAACCTGAAGTCATAATGCCACTGTACAGATCCATGGTGAGACCCCATCTCGAGTATTGTGTTCAATTCTGGAGACCGCACTACCGGAAAGATGTGTTGAGAGTTGAGTCGGTTCAGCGTATGGCTACCAGGATGGTCTTGGGGCTCAGGGATCTCACGTATGAGGAAAGGTTAAAAAAATTGCGGATGTACTCACTGGAGGAGCGAAGAGAGAGGGGGGACATGATTGAGACCTTTAAGTATATCATAGGGCATATAGAGGTGAAAGATGATATCTTCAGTCTTACAGGGCCCTCGGTAACCAGAGGGCACTCGCTGAAAATCAGGGGAGGGAAGTTTCAAGGTGATGCTAGGAAGTATTTCTTCACCGAAAGGGTGGTCGATCATTGGAACGAGCTGCCTCAGCAGGTGATTGAGGCCAGCAGCGTGTTGGATTTCAAGAGGAAATGGGATATTCACGTGGGATCTATAGGGGAGTAGAAGTCAGGGAGTGGGTTATTGGTATGGGCAGACTCGATGGGCTATGGCCCTTTTCTGCCGTCAATTTCTATGTTTCTATGTTTCTATCAATGCCCAATTGTTTCTGTCTGGTGTGGTTCCTTTTTCAAAATGGCCACTGCAACCTCTAGAGGCAAGCTCATGATAACATAGTAACATAGTAGATGACGGCAGATAACGACCCGAATGGTCCATCCAGTCTGCCCAACCTGATTCAATTTAATATATATATTTTTTTTCTTCTTACCTATTCCTGGGCAAGAATCCAAAGCTCTGTCCGGTCCTGTTCTTAGGTTCCAACTACTGAAGTCTCCGTCCAAGCTCACTCCAGCCCATCTGCACCCTCCCAGCCATTTAAGCCCTCCCCAGCTGATCCTCAACCAAACGGCCATATACAGACACAGACTGTGCAAGTCTGCCTAGTACTGGCCTTAGTTCTTCAATATTTACTATTATTTTATGATTCTAGATCCTCTGTGTTCATCCCATGCTTCTTTGAACTCCGTCACCCTTTTCCTCTCCACCACCTCTCTCGGGAGCACATTCTAGGCATCCACCACCCTCTCCATAAAGTAGAAGGAAGAGGAAGGAAACAGAAATTCATGGTCTTGTCATGTATCACAAATAAGTGTGCACTCTTTATAAATAATCCACCTTCTTCACAAGAATGCACTGTCTTTCTGAAGAGTGCAGAATGTTTATGACATTCCCCCCCAAAAAAATCCTAAATTAATCAAAATGAAATGAAAATTTCCAAAAACAAAGAAACAAAATGAGGCTCTGGGGACTGCACACTGCTGGTGGAGTTAGTCTGACTGTAGAGTAGCTAGTTAAGGCCCTAGTTGCTGGTACAGTGGAGATTTTAGCTTGGGGAGAAGAAGATGTATCTCAGTTACTGGGGCACATTGAAAACTTTCTTCAGCTACTGCAGGGGTGTCAAAGTCACTCCTCGATAATGGCACAACTGCAGTTATAGAATACTAGCCTAAGTCTACAGTTAGGTGCATAAATGCTACTATTCTAAACCTCCAAACATAACTGCCAGACATACGTCTGGCTCACCTATGCCTCTCCCAAGTCCATACCTCCTTGGAATTGCACATTTTAGAATTTGAGCATCCATCTTAGTAGACTACTGACTAAGGTAACTGCTACTTGGTGCTAATTAGGTCTAATTATAGCTTATTATTGTTCATTAAAACCACTTAGTTCATTATTAAATAAAGTTATGCACACAACTGACCTTATTCTATAACTTGCACATGCAAATTTGTTTCTAAAATGGCCACCATAGTATTGGACCAAATAGTCCAATATGATTCATATGGCAAAAGGGTAGAGTAAGGGTAAAACAAGGGCAGATCACAAAACTTTCTAAACAGGAAGGAGCAACAATCCAGTGTAAATTACTGAGAGAAGATAGTATCAAAGAACATTGTAGGAAATTAAAACTGATATTGAAAATTGGCTTAATAGTATGGCAGAATTTACAAGTCATAAATTGGCTTTCAATTCTCAGTATTCTCATTTGGAACCTTTTACTGCCCTCATGAAGGTCTTGAAAAATTGGATGTATGAAAAGAAAACTTTTTTCTATGAACACAAAAACAATGAAAAATAAAGACAGATAAACATAGTAACATAGTAAATGATGGCAGATAAAGACCCAAATGGTCCCATCCAGTCTGCCCAACCTGATTCAATCTAAAAAAAATTTTTCTTAACTATTTCTGGGCAAGAATGTAAAGCTCTGCCCAATACTGTTCTTAGGTTCCAACTACTGAAGTCTCCGTCAAAGCTCACTCCAGCCCATCTACACCATCCCAGTCATTGAAGCCTTCCCCAGCCCATCCTCAACCAAACCATGCAAGTCTGCCCATTTCTGGCCTTAGTTCTTCAATATTTACTATTATTTTCTGATTCTAGATCCTGTGTTCATCCCATGCTTTTTTGAACTAGTCACAAATTTGGAACCAAAATCTTTCTAGAATTGGTGAGAGGAAGCTGCTGTCCAAATGAAAGAGGCAAAAATCCACAGTGATCTGAACTAATACACCAGGTCTGGAGCAAACCGGTCTGTTAAAACCAGAAAAATTTATAAATGTCAATATGGCAATTAATATACCTGTTTTTACAAAACTCTGTTAGAAGTTTCTATCACAGGCTGACGAGGTAAATGCTCTGACTCTATGAGCATCTGAGCATTTACCTTGTCAGCCCGCAGTAGAAACCTCTTCCGCAGCTTTGTAAAAGGAGCCCATAATTTATTAAAAAGCTAAAACAATTTTAAGAAATGTTATTTATTTTATCTCTGAGTTTTTACTGAAGTTACCATGGCTGCATTGAGTCACAGGATTTAAGCTGTATTTCTCTTTTTCTTTATATATATCAGAAAATTATGCCATTATGTTTAAATACAGTATATACACTGTGTATATATATATATATATATTATTATTATTATTTTTTTCTGATTTTGACAGACTGAGTTACAAAGTTACACTTGCCCTCAAGCTAGTATAAATGTTTCCACTTGGATTAAATAGATGCATAGATTAGCATATTTTATAATATATGCTTGTACCTGCAAACTTCATTCCTGTATACTGCCCCCCCCTTTTACAAAACCGTGGAATGGTTTATAGCATAGGCTGGCATGCTGAATGCTCTGCGCTGCTCCCAATGCTCATAGGAACTCTGTGAGTGTCAGGAGCAGCACAAAGCTTTAGCGCGCCAGCCTTTGCTATAAACTACTGTTGCGGGTTTGTATAAAGGGGAGATAATAACATAAGGCTCCTTTTATTACGTTGAGCTAGTGGTTTTAGCGCGCGCTACAATGCCATGCGTGCTAGTCGTTAACGCCTCCATATAGCTGGTGTTAATTTTTCTGCATAGCATGGGGGTTAGTGCGCACTAATCTTCAGCGCGCGCTAAAAACGCTACCGCAGCTTAGTAAAAGGAGCCCATAGCAAATGACCTGAATAAAGACCTGAATAGATAAAGACCTGAGTGATCCATCTAGTCTGCCCATTATGTATTCTTATTAAAAATATATGATTAAATTAACTTGTCTCTTCTTTAATATTTCTGGGCCATAGACTAAAATCGAGCTGGTATTGTCCTAGGCTCCAACTGCTGAAGTTACCTTCTAAGCTCACTCTAGTCTTTCCAACCATCCCATTGTTTGCAGGATATCTACCGTAAAGTCTGGCCAGTAATGTCCTCATGTTCCAAGTTAGTGGAGTTCCCATTGGTGTCCTCCCCAGCCCATCCTACACCAAATCACCATATTTGCAACATAAACCGTACATGTCTGTTTAATACCAGCCTTAGTTCTTTAATGTATACCATTTGTTTTCTAATTAGAGATCTCTGTGTTTATCCCATGCTTTTTTGAATCCCATCACCATTTTTCTCTCCACCACCTCCCTCGCGAGGGCATTCCAGGTATCACCAGCCTCACCCTATCCTACAACTAGGTGGACAAGTGACATTATAAAATTAGCTACAGGAAAGGTAGTTGAATAATCCAATTATGTTGACAGGACTGGAAGATATATATTTTTTGTTTGCTGAGATTATGGGGGATTTTTGCATAAGTATATGCAGAATAGAAAAATTTTAAATAAATAAAAACTGCTGAGTTTTACTAAACCACAGAAGAGCTTCTTACTGTGGGCTGGCGAGGTAAATACTCTCAAGCTCATAGGAATAGAATGAGCATTGGAGCATTTACCTTGCCGGCCCATGGTAAGAAGCTCTCCCACAGTTTAGTAAAAGGAGTCCTAAATATTTTAACTCTGTTTTATAAAATCACATAGGCACTAATGTGACTATAAACTGCTAGCACAGATTCTTTATAAATCATATACCAAAGAAATCAGATAGAACACTGTTCCTTACTAATATGATCATAAACTATTAACCCCAACTTGAAGAATCCATAAAAAACGAGTGACCCTGAATGAATTTTCCAAATAAGTAATATCAGAACACACAACTATTATTTTTCAGGGGGATGAAACACTTGCAAAGTACCTCCCAAAGCAAGCACCAGTGCCCTCTGAACAAATAATTTTCTATGATTTTGTGTAGGACTAGAAACATCTGGAAATATTTAGATCTGGCTACAAAAAAGTGGTCCTTTTCTGAATGTATTCAGAGCTCAAGCAAAGTTAGTAATAAGGTAGCCTTTGAGGAAATAACATCATTAAAACTTTTAAGAAACTTTTTCAAAAGTCAACTACTCTGCTCAACCAAATTATCAAAGGCACCTTCCTTCTCATTAATGTGATGAAATTTTGCAGAAAGATTAAAAAAAAAATAAGAACATAAGTGTTGCCATACTTAGACAGACCAAAGCTCCATGAAGACCAGTATCCTGTTTCCAATAGTGTCCAATCTAGGTCACAGGTACCTGGCAGATCCCAAAAGAGTAAAATAGATATTATGCTGCTTATCCTAGAATAAGCACTGAATTTTCTGAAGTTCATCTTAAGAACATAAGAATAGCCTTACTGGATCAGACCAATGGTCCATCTAGCCCAGTATCACATTTTCACTGAGGCCAATCTAAGTCACAAGTACCTAGCAAAAACCCAAACGGTAGCAGCATTCCATGCCACCGATCCAGGGCAAGCAGTAGCTTCTCCCATGTCTGTCTCAAAAGGATTTTATAGACTTTTCCTCCATGAACTTGTTCAAACCTTTTTAAAAACCCAACTACATTAATCGCTCTTACCACATCCTCTGGCAATGCATTCCAGAGATTAACTATTCTCTGAGTGAAAAAATATTTCCTACTATTGGTTTTAAAAGTTTTACTCTGTAACTTCATCGAGTATCCCCTAGTCTTTGTAAATCTTGATACAGTAAAAAAAATCGATCCACTTTTACCCATTCTAATTCACTTAGGATTTTGTAGACTTTAATCATATCTCCCCTCAGCCATCTCTTTTCCAAGTTGAAGAAACCTAACCTCTTTATTATTTCCTCATATGATAGGAGTTTCACTCTCTTCATCATCTTGGTCGCTCTTCTTTTAACCCTTTCAAGCACCATTATATCTTTTTTGAGATAAGGAGACCAGAACTGAATGCAATACTCAATGTGAGGTCGTACCACTGAGCAATAGAAAGGCATTATAACATATTTAGTCTTGTTTACCATCCCCTTTTATAATCATTCCTAGCATCTTGTTTGCTTTTTTGATCACCGCCGCCACACATTGGGTGGAAGGTTTCAGCATATTGTCCATAATGACACCCAGCTCTTTTTATTGAATGCTGACCCCCAAGGTGGACCCTAACATCTGGTAATTATGATTTGGATTATTCTTCCCAATGTGCAACACTTTGTATTTGTCCACATTAAATTTCATCTGTCATTTGGACGTCCAGTCTTCCAGTTTCCTAAGGTCTTCCTGCAGTTTTTCACAGTCTGCATGCATTTTAACAACTTTGAACAATTTAGTGTCATCTGCAAATTTAATCACCTCACTCATAGTTTCAATTTCTAGATCAGTTATAAATAGGTTAAATAGCACTGGTCCCAGTACAAATACCTGCGGCACTCTACTATTTACCCGGCACTGAGAAAAATGGCCATTCAGCCCTATGCTCTGTTTTCTGTACAATAACCAGTTCTTAATCCACAATTGAACATTGCCTCCTAGCCCATGAATCTTTAATTTTCTCAGGAGTCTCTCATTAGGAATGTTATCAAAATCCTTCTGGAAATCTAGATACACTACATCAACCAGCTCACCTTTATCCAAATGTTTATTCACACCTTCAAAGAAGTCACGCAAATTGGTGAGGAACAACCTCCCTTGACTGAACCTATGCTGACGCCATCTCATAAAATCATGTTTGTCTACATGTTCCACAATTTATTTTTTTATAATTGTTTCCACTATTTTGCCCAAATCTGAGGTCAGGCTTACTGGTCTGTAATTCCTCGGATCTCCCCTGGAACCCTTTTTAAAAAGTCAGCATAACATTGGCCTCCCTCCATTCCTCAGGTACTATAGACAATTTTAGCGATAGGTTACAGATCACTAACAACAGATCAGCAGTTTCATTTTTGAGTTCTTTCAGTAGCCTGTGATGTATGCCATCCAGTTCAGGTAGTTTATCACTCTTTATCTTGTCAATTTGGCTTAGTACATCTTCCAGGTTCACTGAGATTTCTTTCAATTCCTCTGCCTCATCACCCTTATGGATTTTCCTTTTGGGAATTATCCAAACCTTTTTTAAACCCTGCTAAACTAACTGCTTTTACCACATTCTCTGGAAGCAAATTCCAGAACTTAATTACATGTTGAGTGAATAAATATTTTCTTTGGTTTGTTTTAAATGTATTACATAGTGGTTCATTGTGTGTCCTCTAGTCCTTGTATTTATGGAAAGAGTAAACAAGTTATTCATGCCTACCAGTTCCTATGACATTTAGGCAGACCCTGGCTAAATACTAAGGGCTCCTTTTACAAAGGTGCGTTAGGGTCTTAACGCAAAGAATAGCACGTGCTAAAATGCCACACGTGCTAGCCGCTAACCAGGCGGTAGTTTTTCAGCTAGCGCATGCTATTCCAGTGCGTGCGCTAAAAACACTAGCACACCTTTGTAAAAGGAGCCCTGATTCTCCTTATCTTTAGAGAAATTCAACACCTCTGTTTATCAAGAGATGCTCAGAGGTAACAGTTCTTTCCCAAACAAAATTCATGAGGTAATTACCAAAGCACACTTGTTATTGTTCCATTTACCCCACAGTTAATAATATATAGCATCTATACCTCTGGAGAAACAAGCGGAGGTTACTCAAGGCTTCTTTTACTAAACAGCACTAGAGATTTCTAGCGCAGGCTAGTAAGATAAATGCTCCAGTGCTCATAGAATTCATATGAGCGTTGGAGCATTTATCTCGCCAGCCTGTGTTAAAACCTCTAGCGCTATTTAGTAAAACCCAGCATTTATTTGTGACTTTCCACACATGAAGAAGTGTTGCCAGGGATGCATTTAAATGCCTGGTTAAAATATTCACCATTAAGACACATGCACCAGACAATTTGAATGATGTTTACATAATAATAAATACCTTCTGTCATGACTTTTCCCTGGTCTTACTGCTAGAACCAAATGCTACCTTCTAACTGAGTGCCTGCATCATATTGATATACTAACTTTCACTTCAGATGCAGCATCTCTTCCAACCCTTGAATGGTTGATGAGGAACTTCACCGCCTAGAAGGCTGATTGGGCGGTATAAGAAATTTTAAATAAAAATTTTAAATAAACTTGAAACTTTGATACAGCAGTCTTACTGCTGAGGAATGTGGAACTTTCTCACAGTTCCTTGGATATCTAAAAAAAAAAAAAAAAAATCCATATACTCCCCCCTTTTTTTATCCTGTTGGGATAAAGAATGGTAGAATTCTACATGTCAATTATTCTTCTTTTCCTAGAACAAAATACAATCGATATATCACAGACATTTTTCACATTCCATTCTAATTCCTAAATCAATAATTAAATAGAAAAAAACCTCTACATCTGCGTCAATATAGTTCACTGTTAGAGCAACAGGAAACTAGACACACAACACTCAAGCATATGGCAATATTTACATATGCTTTAGGGGGAACGCAGCTTAGCATGACGCAAGATTTTCTTTGAGAACATTAGGAACCCACACCCTGGGCTTGTTCCGATTCCTTGTACTGCTTAGAAAGTAATATCCCACACTCCAGCTGAGAATATTTCAAGAGTCATAATCTTATGCACCAAAAGTCACATTAATTGCCGTTTTCCTGCTTTGCTCTCTTGGAATGTGTTTAGGGCTAGGAATTTTCTATCCCCAAGCAAATTACAAAAGATGTAGAAGCCAAAACATTAATAGAGACACTTCATGTTACTGTGACAGAAATAAACACATTCAAAGGTAGAGGTTGCGTCATGGATCATTAGATCAGCTAGCATCAAGCTGTAAATCACATTTGGTAACGTGACAATTACTTCATAAACCAAAATAGCAGAAGCAGCTTTTTTATTTTTTTTATTTTTAAATTATTTCCTAGTTTTAGAAAGATTTTACATTAATTATTTTCCTTCCTTGATTACACGTGTAAACAGCATGATTCAAAATAAATTCTTGCGGGTTTTTTTTTTTTAACAGGTCTTGCAGACCTCTTGAATAGCTAAGTCTTAAGACTAATGGGCTATCTAGCTCAGTATCCTATTTCCAATAGTGGTCAATCCAGGTGACAAGTACCTGGCAGAAATTCATAGTAGCAACATGCCATGCTACCGATCCCAGGGTAATTATCATGATTAATTATTTACAATCCTTAACAATGCAGTTCTCCATCAACTCCCTCTCCTAGGACCTGAGGAAAAAAACACAAAGACAAATGCACACACAAAAGAAAGTTTTTAAAAGTTTAACCTCTTTTTCGAACTCTTCAACCATGATCCATCCTGATAATGGGAAACAGTTTAGCAATATCAAATAAATGTCTCTAAGTTTTTCTCATCATCAATTCTTGACCAAATTACTGTGCTTTATGAAGTAGTACTAGCCAGTTAGCTGATAATATCCTGTGAATAAGTCAATAGTCTGGCGTAACATCAGGCACAACCAGTACAAGTGAGGAAAGTACATCCAGATACCTTCTACGCCACAGGAATTGGCCAATTCTTGCAAGGTCTCCTTGGTTTTTGACTCAATATCTGATGAGGTGACTACAAATTATTCTTAATCTTTCCAAGATATGTCCCCTTCTCATGGAATATTAGAGCATCTAAATCTGTGATCTTCCTAGACTTTAACTGAAAAAGTTTGGTTCCGTAATGAACAGCCATCTCTGGGTCATTCAGTTTATGGAATTACTTAACACTGCATGTTACTGTTGATATTCATAGTAACAGCCTTGATATACTGTACTTATCACAAACTTACAAATCCAGCACATCACCATTCTCCATCTCCATCACCATTCTCCATCTCCAAGGCAATAAACCCATCGAGAGAAGTGACAATATTAACCTGGAATAGATCATGTCTTCCCTTCTAAACGCTAATCTTTATGATAGCATTTATCAAATCATTAAATGGTAGACACTTGATTCAGAAGCAATTATGGTAATCCAACTGCTAATTCATGTGAGATTATTAACTAACGATCATTAAGTGATTAGCTACAATTTACTACAAACTTCTTTATCGGCTGATGTCATCATCACTTGCCTTCCTTTTATAGAGCAGACATGGTTAGCTGCCATTTTATTCATATGAAGAAAGTGTTTGATGAGTATAGATCATGGTAAACAGTATGGGGTCCTTTTACTAAGGTGCGATAGCTGATTTAGCTAGCTGATCGATTTAATGCATGCTGAAAAGTAGCATGCGCTAAATGCTAATGTGTCCATAGAATATAATGTATTCATTTATAATTTTTACTTATTCATTGGTCTTCAGAACTGCCAGTATTAGCCAATTGGTTTGGGTGGCCAAATACTATGTAGCACTAGCCTCTTCATCAGACCGTTATGTTTTATATAAAGTGCTTTAGTGCATTAGTGCTTCTATATTTCAGTGCTTGAGTAAATAAATAAATAATCTTTCAACTTATCTTTTTTTTCTACATTTTCTGAGTATTCTGCTCTAGAGACCTGTTTCCCTGATTGTTTGTAAGAGATGAATGCTTTTTTCTTCTCCATGATAAGTGCCGAGATCTCCGCAGTGAACCACTTCGGCTTATTGTTCCTTTGCCGTTTACTTACTAATTTAACATAGCGGTTTGTCGCTTCCTGTATGGTGGTTTTCAAAGTCGACCACATTTCTTCCACGCTATCGGTTTCTGCTTGTCCTTGTAGCGCCTGGTGAACTAAGTCTCCCATTTCTTTGAAGTTTGTGTCCTTGAATTTGAGGACCTTGGTCAGTGTGGTAGATTTAGTGAAACCTTTCCTAAGATTGAACCATACCATGTTGTGGTCACTGGAGGCCAATGTGTCGCCCACCGAGACCTCTGTGACACTTTCTCCATTGGTAAGTAATAGGTCCAGTATTGCCTGATCCCTTGTTGGGTCCAACACCAGTTGCTTGAGACCAGCTCCCTTCATAGAGTTTAATAGCCTCCTGCTGCCGGAAGCAGAGGTAAGTTTATCCCAATCCACATCAGGCATGTTGAAGTCACCTAACACTACTGTGTCCCCACGCAAGGTGATATTTTCTATATCACTGATTATTTCCATATCCAGGTCATCATGTTGTCTTGGGGGTCTGTAAATTACACCAAGATACAAGCATTTGTCCTTCCCTCTGGCTAAATTAACCCAAAGGGATTCCCCAGTGTACTGGACATCTGAGATTCTTGTGACCATAATGTCATAATGCTACATCTCCCCCTATTCTGCCCTCCCTGTCCCGGCGAAGCAAGTTGTAACCCGGTAAGACCATGTCCCACCCGTGGGAGTCTGTGAGCCAGGTCTCAGATAAGGTCGGCATTCCTTATTTCTGTTTCTAATTCCAGGATCTTGTTTCCCAAACTGTGTGCGTTGACGTACATAGCCCTCCATGTTGTATTTTTGTTACGTCTCAGTAGGGATGTTCCTGCTTGAGCTACTTGAACACCTTTAGCATTGTTTGTATTCTCCCTAGACTCATAACTACAATGTGTACTCCCCTTGGACCCAGAATTACAATGTGTGCTCCCTCTAGACTCAAAATTACAATGTGACCCTGATAGGTACCTCTCTTTCTCCCTATCTCTTATTTTTGTCACCTCCTCACCCCATCGCCAGCACAGTCTTCAAAATTCACTGCTTTTGCCGGTGTCTGGCCATCATGTCTGCCAGTCCTGCATACTTCCTGCTTCCGCATAGCCCCTCCCTGGAAACACTGGGAAGGGGCCTAAGGCTCTGATTGGCCCAGGCTGTTTAAGGCCCCTCCTATGGGAGGGGGTTTATGTGTTTGGGCCAATCAGAGCCTTAGGCCCCTTCCCAGAGCATCCGGTATTGGGCTTGAGGCTCTGATTAGCCCAAGTTGTTTAAGGTCCCCCCATAGAAGCGGCCTTAAACAACCTAGGGACAATCAGAGCCTCAGTTCCCTCCCCAGTGCATTTTGAAGAGGTTGGCTAACTGGCCGGTGTAGGCATCCATCTGACCAGTCATGTAAAGTATGGTAAGATAAGGCGGAGTGCTGCCCCGCACATCCTGTATAAAATCTCATGCACGAATACTGGATGTCCGGGGCGTTACTTGGAGAGACCTTTCAGGAAAGAGACTTGGGAGTTATGATCGACAAGTTGATGAAGCCGTCCATGCAATGTGCGGCGGCAGTGAAAAGGGCAAACATAATGCTTGGAATGATAAAGAAGGGGATCATGAACAGATCGAAGAAGGTTATCATGTCGCTATACCGGGCCATGGTGTGCCCTCACCTGGAATACTGCATCCAGCACTGGTCGCCGTACATGAAGAACACGGTACTACTTGAAAGGGTCCAGAGAAGAGCTACTAAGATGGTTAAGGGGCTGGAGGAGTTGGCGTACAGTGAGAGATTAGAGAAACTGGGCCTCTTCTCCCTCGAACAGAGGAGATTGAGAGGGAACATGATCAAAACATTCAAGGTACTGAAGGGAATAGACTTAGTAGATAGACAGGTTGTTCACCCTCTCCAAGGTAGAGAGAACGAGAGGCACTCTATAAAGTTAAAAGGGGATAGATTCCGTACGAACGTAAGGAAGTTCTTCTTCACCCAAAGACTGGTAGAAAACTGGAACGCACTTCCGGAGTCTGTCATAGGGGAAAATGCCCTCCAGGGAATCAAGACAAAGTTAGACAAGTTCCTGTTGAACCAGAACGTACACAGGTAGAGCTAGTCTCAGTTAGGGTGCTGGTCTTTGACCAGCGGGCTGTCGCGTGAGCTGACTGCTGGGCACGATGGATCACTGGTCTGACCTAGCAGTGGCAATTCTTATGTTCTTATTGGAGGCATGGGGAGGGGCGTTGCATGGTGGCCAGAGAGTGTGGGCATCTCACCCGCTGCTGAGGGGAGTTGGGGGTGTGTTGGTTGACGGTGGGAGAGATTGGGGATCTCTCCCACTGCTGAGTGTTTGTGTGTGTTGATTGATGGTGGGAGAGATTGATCATCTCTCCCGTTGCCAATGGGGGGCTATAATACATGTGCTTAATAAGCGTGCTTTTATCACTCCCACTAAAAAACAAACAAACAAACTACAATTTATGAGAATCATGTAACTTTTATTGTTTTTCATTAGCCACAGTCAAAACACATTCCACAAGATACACTTTTACCAGTGCTGGCACTGTACTGGCACCCCGGACCAGTCACTGATTTTTGTCACCAAAAGCTCAAGCTGCTCTTGGAGAATGGCTCGGTGATTTTTAAGAACTCACCAGAGTACTCATTTCAATTCTGAAGAGCCCATTTGCATGCAGTGTTGGAGACTACTAGAAAGCTCACTAAAGACCGCAATAAATTGCTTTGATAATCCGCTGCTAAAATGCATGCAGGCTAAACCTTGTAGAATCAGTTTAGCGACCACGTTAAAGGCCACCTAAAGTTTTGAGAATCTGGGCCAGACTACATTAAACCTGAAAGGAATTTTATAAATAACTAGCTGATGCCCCGGCGTTGCACGGGTATTTAATTATAGCAATAACACGGTAAATGGATTCAAATAAAGATACTTTATAGTGGTGAATGAAATTATTTTTTTACAGCTTAATAAAAAGTACAATATTCAAATTATAATGTGAAATATTTGACAAAATGAATACAATACAACTAACGCAAAACGTGATTATAAACAACATTTTTAGTTTCACCTCCAGGAGCAAGAACATATAAATTCTTGGGTGAACCCACCCTTGAGCAAGCAACATAGAGTTGTGGGCCGCGAGACCCCCAGAACATATCACCTCAGGTAGTGAGGGATCTGCATACCAAGTTTCGTTCAAATCGGTCAAGCCGTTTTTGAATTACTGTGAGAATGGCAGCTTTTTACATTTTTTCCATTGACATGAATGAGTGAAATCTGATTTTATGTTTGTAGCTCCGCCCACGTGTGCAGGTGGGCCGTGAGACCCCCAGAACATATCATCCCAGGTAGTGAGGGATCTGCATACCAAGTTTCGTTCAAATCGGTCAAGCCGTTTTTGCGTGATCGCGGCACATACACACACACATACATACCTCCGATTTTATATATATATAGATTGGAAGTATAGGTTCTGTTTTGAGCAAAGGGGTAATATCATATTTAGATCGACAGCAAAGTAATCAGAGAGCAGTATATTGCACAAGCTGAAGTCGATGGAATTGGTATTGAGGAAAGCCGATTGAAAGTGAATTATAATAGTCAAGTTTAGAAAAGACCAAATAGTGTAAGAGAATTCAGATTAAAGTACGATTTAAAAGTGGTCGAACAGAACGAAGCTGGCAAAGTTTTAAGAATGAAACAGAAACAACTCTGGAGATATGAGAATAAAATAATGAGGAGATATCCAAAGTAACTCCAAGAATTTTAAAGGATGCAGAGTATGACAGAGAAGAAACTTTCATAGTAAACATGGAAGGTTCAATGAGCATCTAGTGGAGGAAAAAAAATCATAGTAGACCTTTTTGGGGAATTAATTTTCAGCCTATTCAATGTTAACCACTTAGCCACCTCATCTAGTTTTTTGGAGACTATGAAGAAATCGTTAGAGCACTGAGAACTGAATGGATAAAGAAGCTGAATGTCATCAGCGTAAATGAAAAAAGTAAATCCAAATGACTGGAGCAGTAATGTAAGTGGTGCAAGAAAAATATTAAGAAGTATGGGCCCAAGAACTGAACCCTGGGAGACACCTGATTGAATTTGCTGTGAACTTGAAAAAGAGACAGAATACTAGATAGAGTAAATTCGCTCAAAAGATAAGAATGAAACCACTGAAAAGCTTTATCTATAATGTGTAAATCCCATAAATGGTCTAATAAGATTGAATGATCCACCAGATCAAAGGCAGCAGACATGTCCAACAAGAAAAGAATGACAGCACTGAAAAGCTTTATCTGTAATGTGTAAATCCCATAAATGGTCTAATAAGATTGAATGATCCACCAGATCAAAGGCAGCAGACATGTCCAACAAGAAAAGAATGACAGCACTGAAAAGCTTTATCTGTAATGTGTAAATCCCATAAATGGTCTAATAAGATTGAATGATCCACCAGATCAACGGCAGCAGACATGTCCAACAAGAAAAGAATATATAACTGGATAAGACTTCTCAGTATACAAATAAGCCAAATATATGTCTGGCTTTTAAAGTAAGTGAAGTGTTCACATACACTCAGAATTATGAAATTTGACCAAGAGCATTAGCTCCTATAGCCAAACCCACCGCCCCATCACTGTGTATGACTTCTTTTGAAAAAGAGCTTGAAAAAGGACATACTGTTGAAATGCTCAACTAATTTTCAATGGCAAAAAAGAGAAAGAAGTTCCCACTTAGCTTTGACATGGACCATGTTTCAAAATTCTTTCTCAAGGGACCCAGAGGGTGATGTAAACTGCTCAAAATGCCAAGGAAATAAGGGTAGTGTGATACGGTCAAAACACCTTGTAATCATATATATAACGTAACTTTACTTCACTGCTTCATTCATATGACAGCTGTGACTTAGTCAACAAGAAAGGAATGACATCACGATTGCCATCAAGAATTGATCTTACATAATTTGTAAGACCCAAAAGCGACTGTTCAGTTGAATGATGAGGTCAAAGGTCTGACGAAGGTGTAGTGCATTTGTACAATTAAGAAAGTCAGAAAGCTGTGCTGCTATTACTTTTTCAGTAATTTTAGAAAGGAAAGGCAAATTAGAAATTGGCCTATAATTTGTAACTTCAGCACAGGCTTTAAGAACAGGGGTGACTATAGCATGCTTCCAGGTAGGAGGAAATGTAGATGAAGGAAGACTATTAGAGACTATAGCAGCGATCTCAAAGTCCCTCTTTGAGGGCCGCAATCCAGTCGGGTTTTCAGGATTTCCCCAATGAATATGCATTGAAAGCAGTGCATGCACATAGATCTCATGCATATTCATTGGGGAAATCCTGAAAACCCGACTGGATTGCGGCCCTCAAGGAGGGACTTTGACACCCCTGGACTATAGCCATCAATGGTCCTGAGAGACGATCCAAGAATCTTTGAGAGGAAAGCTGGAAGAGAGTCATTTGGAGACGAGGTAGATCAGAAAGATGCAACTACCTTTGTTTGTCTGCAGCCTGATTTTCAGGATTTCCACAATCGACTATGTATGAGATCTATTTGTATGCGATGGAAATGGTGAATGCATATAGATCTTAAACATAGTCATTGTAGAAATCCTGAGAACCGGGCTGGGTTTGGGACCTCAAGAACTGGATTTTAGAACTCTATTTTATGGTAACTAAACAAACTGGAATATTCCTTTGAGACAAGCTGCCAGGACTCAGCAACATTTCAAAACTTCTAACTTCCTCTCAAAATAATCTAACAGGGACTTTTGGAAAGCTCCATTCTCTGGAAATACTGACCTAATGTTTCACATTTTTGAATTTGTCAAAGATGGTTCCATGTTCTTCTGGCATATCATATTTGGTGACTTTCTGTCTTTGTTAAATTATTTTTCCTCTTAAATATGCTTTATAATTACTATCCAGCATTCTATTGTTCAGAAAATAGAGAAAGGAAAAAAAAATTGTATATGGATCCTACATGAGCTCACAAAAACGTGCATTGATGTGATGAAATGCTGAAGCATTCCTGAGGTAAAGTTACTTTTACGTTATTTCAATATAAAAACCAGTTAGGTCCAGATTCTCCAAAGGATGCCTACATTAGGTGCCAGTTGGCACCCTAATCAAGGATGCTTAACTTTGGGATCTGCATGGAACTTTTTTTTTTAAATGGCTTAATTGTCATGGTAATTGAGTGCACCAGTTTTCAGCCAATCAAAAAAAAAAAAAATATCTATTAAGAGTTTGGTACCAAAACCCTCCCCTCCTTCCCGGTGCATCCAGGGATAGGCTTGAAGCTATGATTGACCCAGGTTATTTAAGGCCCACCATAGGAGGGACCTTAAACAACCTGGGCCAATCAGAGCCTAGGGCCCCTCCCCAGTGCATCCCAGGATGCACCGGGGAGGGGAAGGTCCGCCATTTTGAAGAGGCGGGCCAGCCTAATTTGAGGCACCCTCCAATGCCTAATGATGAATATTTGAAAAGTAGACATAGTTAGGGGCAAAGATTAGATATTGTTGATTTAGGCATTGCTAGGCATCCAAATTAGGCGCCAGTAAATCAGGACAAGTAAAACATGCCCTGATATGCCTGCATCTACCTCAGCACCTAAGCACATTTAGGTGCCACTAGGCAGGATTCTATATGTGGTGCCTATGCCTAGCAAATGATTGACAACTGTGCTGAATAGCACCTATAAAGAAAACCCTTTGAATTAATTAAAGGGCACATAATATTGGACGAGCCCTGCACGAGTAAGGATAGGAGGGGGGTAAGTTAGATTAATTGGAAATATATTAGAAATTAATGGGGAATAGGTAAAGGGATGATTGGTTGTAGGAAGTAATAGGGAGTTAGAGATTAAGATTAGGTGAGAGGTGGGAAGGGAAAGAACGTGAGTGGTGGATACAGGTGGGAGAATTGTTGGGAGTTTGTGGGAGGCTGGGGTGTGAGGAGGGTAGGCAGGAAAGAGGAACGTGGGGTAATTGGGAATTTGGAGGGTAGTTTGTTCAATTCCCTTCCTTCCCTCCTCTTTTGTGGAGATTCTTTACTTGGGTTTAGGATGGGGGGGTGAGGTGAGGAGTCTGTTCTTTGGCTGTTTGGATTCGGTGGGGGTTGTTTCATTGGGTAGTGGATAGGAGGTGTGTTGGAAGGGGGGGGGGTTGGTAGTCGCAGCTTGGCAGAAAATTGGGGTGGAGCTCCTTCCAGGTGGCCAGGGATTGTGGGGAAATAAGAACAAGATATGATAATGTTGTATGCTGTGTGCAGCACTGCCACAGACAGGTGAGGCCAGGCGACACCGCAGGTCTTGTAGACGGGATACTTGGAATATAATCTAATGTAGTGGATGTTGGGGAGAAGCAGCTAGGTCGGGACCTAGCTGTTGGGAAAAGACAATGGAAGGCCGACTAGGAAGAGAGGGATATGAAAATGAAGTTGAAATGCAGTGTTATTTGAGTATGTTAATTAATAAAGCTGCGGCCAAATTTTTGCCATAATAATTGATGTTTAAGTGTTTAATTTATTGTTCAAGTGTTTGAATTGTTTGAATGCAGAGTGCAAGTTCCAAATATTATGTAGATGCACTTAGATGCCATTTATAGAATTTTGGCCCTTAGTATGTACCTGTGACTGGACCTTATATTCTATAGAACTCGAGCAAAACTATTCATGCCACTTGTCTAGTAAAACAAACAGAACCAAAACTGTCTTGACCTAGCTTGTGTTCAAATGATACACACCAGAAGGAATTCTGGCACAAAGCCCAGTCATCATAAACAGTATCTGATAAATTTTTGAACAAATTACAACCTTAACTTGAAACGTGGCAAAGAGCCAAAAAAATGAGACAAAAGACCTAGCTAAGAGAAAGGAGGAGAAAAAAAAACAAATTCAAAACTTTTTTTTTTTTCTCCATAGGCAACTCCTTAAAGATGAATGATGTAGGAAGAGTTTTAGGTAACATGCCAGGTGTGCTCTATTTAATAAAAGCACTCATTATTATAAGTATTGATTGGAATAACACTGTTTTTCAATAAATTATTGTCAAGATATATTTCTAGCTCTCATAGGCTGCTGTATCAAATCCCTGTTATAAGAAACTCATTAGGTCACTTCAAAAAAAACCCCACAACAAACAAAAAAACCCAGAAATATTATTATACAAGCAGTATAAACATGCTGAGTTGTAAAGCACCGTGCAGTGTACATTTAAAACAGTATTGAGAAATGAATAATTTATCATTGTCTTGCACTTTTAAGTGATTCTAGATAAGGCCAACAAGAAGCTTCTTCAAGGTTCACATTATGTCTGCCTTGTCATAAGTTACTCAAGATTATGTCCCTTCAACGACAAGAAAGATAAGGATCAGAACAACAGTGGAGTCATATTGCATTTTTGTAACCTTGTCCTTTTGTAATGTCAAGTTTTATAGCAGTTTTATAATGAGATAAATCATGGCGGGAAGACACCGCCATGCTATAAACATATTTCTATTGCCAAAAATGAGCAACATTCCATTAAGTGTGCTCAAGCAATGATTCATCAATAAAATACTCTTCAAATGTGTCAGATTAATTTCTCTGATAAAGTACGCTTCACCAAGAGAAACTCACATTGTCCCTGGAATTCAGCTTAAACAATTATTGATCAAGGACATGTGTGAACATTTCATGATGTCTACGTTGCTTTTATTTGGTACAAAATGTACATGTGGCTTTGATGAAGTTCATTAAGAGAACTTCAGTGTAATGAGTGCATCATTAAAAATTGTTATGGGGTTTCCTTTATTGACTACTGGGAATAAAACGGTATCAGATTATGACCACAAGTAATAATCAGATGCAAGGTAACTTTGAAACTTCTTTGGGCTGATATTCAGGGAGAGTTATGTGCCCACCGGTGCATGGTGAATGCTTATCTCAGCCATTCATATAGAACATAGAGATTAGAATTGAGACATTCAGGTCAAGACATGCTCAGTTCCTTTAATATTTTAGAAAACAGTCGTCGGACGCAGAACCTTTTTTTAAATACTTGCAGACAGTGGTGTAGCCATAGGTGCCCTCCAGGTTCTTGGCCCTCTCACCTTTGGCTCAGGCCCCGTCTGCCTTAATGACTTGCAGGGATGCAAACCCTGGCTGGAAAGTACGAGTAGCCATTTAACAAATCTACAAGTTGGAAAAATGAACACCATGTACCCAACAGTTTCCATATAGACATATTGGCAATTAAACGTAGAAGTGGACATTTTACAATGTGGTGTAGGTGGTGCCATTTCCATGTGTACAATTTAAACATGGTTTCATTTGAAGGTAGAAATAAGCTACTTGGGATTAAGAGGAATGACCCCTTTAATTCCTCATGTAAAGCCCTTGTTGAAACAAGCTTTTTTTTTTTTTTTTAGCTATGCATATTTTTGTACTAGGTTAAGACTCAGTATGAAAAAAGTTTCACATAAAAGTGAATTCCATTCGTAAAATACAGAAAACACATGTAGATTTTAGTCTTGCCCAAGCTATGGACAAACACCTTGAAATCACTGTTTACTGTATATGGATTGTAACCAGCACTGTGGTCCGACCGGGACTCCACAGCACTCCCAGTGGCTACAAAGAAAAACAGCACAAGCGTGTGACCCGGCCTGGAGTCACCCTGCAGGACTGGACTGACACCAATTAGGAACCAAAAATCAAAACCTCACCAAAAAGGTTGTAAATGAAATATATCTCAATTTTATTCATTCAAAAACATAAACGTCAGGATAATATGCATCAGAAAGATGAAGGTAAGTAGGCAAAAAAAATGCAAACAGGTCCAAAATTCAAGAAGAAAGAAAAACAAACAGTTCAAAGATGAAGTCCAAACTTATTTCTTCTTCCTCACTCAGTCTATAACACCTCTGAGGTTTAGCTCTTCTCAGAGCTTGCACAGCCTGCTCCCAAGCAGGTTGTTCAGTCCAAACAATAGAGTTCAGTGCACTTGTTCCATAATTCACAGTGCTCAAAAGTAAAGCCTCCGGCAGCCTAACAACCTACTGCCGGGTAAAGGAGAGTGCCATAGGTTTGCCTTAACACAGCTTTTCAATAGCCTTCAAAAATTCCCACCCTAGGTGACTGCAAACCTCTCCCCAGAGACACTTCCAGCTTTACAAAAGAGGAAAAAGAAAAACCCAAAATATCAAAAACAATTTCCTCAAAACAGTTCCAAAACACACTCACTGTGATAGCTTTACTGCTTGCAGCAGGTGGCAAAACCAACCTCCATTGCTTCCTCAAAAGGTCCCATTTCTTCAGGCAGGGCTTCCTGTATTTCCATCGGGAGTTCCATATCCGATAATGAAACATCTCCAGCCTCCTGTACCTCCATAGGGGTGACTGGCTCGCTCCTGTTTGGCCCAGGGAGAAAAAGCCTGAACCTTCTCCCTAGCCTACCTGTCTGTTCCCCACTGCTGGCTTTTCAATCCTAGGGACCCACCCTAACCTAGCTGAGTCAGCAGGGAAATTGTTAGCTCTTGGGCTCCTCCGGTGGTGACTCACATAATCACTACCTGCTACATTTTCAGCAAGCTCAGGCTCCCTCTGGTGGTCAACTAAGAACATAAGAACATAAGAAGTTGCCTCCGCTGAGGCAGACCATAGGTCCATCCTTCCCAGCGGTCCGCTCCCGCGGCGGCCCATCAGGCCCATTGCCTGAGCAATGGTCTATACCTATCTATACCCCTCAATCCCTTTTTCTTCTAGGAATCTATCCAAACCTTCTTTGAAATCATTTAAGGTTTTCTTGTGTACAACAGCCTCTGGAAGCGCGTTCTGGTAGATTATCCTTATCATCAGGGACAGGACGGATCCTGTAAACTCCCTTTCTGGTTTTACCCTTCCCTTTCCCCTCTGACGTAACTGGGACGCTGGCAGGCGCAGAGCCTGTCTGGTCATAGGATCTAAGAATATAAGAATATAAAAATTCTCATACTGGGAGAGACCGAAGGTCCATCAAGTCCAGTATCCTATTTCCAATGTTAGCCAACCCAGGTTACAAGTACCTTGCTAGATCCCAAGTAGTAAAACTGATCTTATGCTGCTTATCCAAGGAATAAGCAGTGGATTTTCCCAAGCCATCTCAATAATGGCCTATGGAATTTGAGAAATTATCCAAACCTTTTTAAAAAAAACTGCTAAGCTAACTGATTACACCACATTCTTCGGCAACAAATTCCAGAGTTAAATTACACGTTATGTGAAGAAATATTTTCTGTGGTTTATTTTAAATCTAATACTTAGTAGTTTCACCACTTGCCCCCTAGTCCTAGTATTTTGAAGAGTAAACAAGAGATTCACATCTACCCTTTCCACTCCACTCAGTATTTTATAAACCTCTATCACATCACCCCTGACCTTTCTCTTCTCCAAGCTAAAGAGTCCTCGCCACTTTAGCCTTTTCTCATAGGGAAGTCTTACCATCCCTTTTATTATTGTTGCCCTTCTCTGTACCTTTTCTAATTCCACAATATCTTTTTTGAAATATGGCGACCAGAATTGCACACATTATTTAAGATGTGGCTTTTCCATAGAGTGATACAAGGGCATTATAACATTTTCATCTTTGTTTTCCATTCCCTTCCTAACAATTCCTAATATTCTATTTGCTTTCTTAGCTGTCGCCCACATCGAGCTGAGGGTTTCAACGTATCCTTAGCAATGACATCTAGGTTCTTTTCATAGAAAAAGTGCTGCAGGAGGGGGTTTAGAGCTCAGGGCGGGGGGAGATACACTGAGCAGAATCACTGGGATTGGAAATGAATTTTTCCTAGGCTGCAGCAGAGCAGACTGAGCGGGTGCATAGCAGCTCTTAAGAGTTACTAAAGAAAAGAAAGATGCCCTTTTAAGGCTGGGGGTAGGGGATTTAGAGGAGGATTCCAGCCTTGATCCCACCCTGGGAACGGGTTTTGATTACAGAATTCAACTCATCATTGAAGAGGGGGTAGCAAGATGGTCCCTGAAAACAGAGTAGGTCGAGTTGTCCATTCCCAGTGAATGGAGTATCAGGATCCCATGAAGGATGTGTAGAGTCTGGTGAAAAGCCAGGTTTTCCCTGTAGTCCTGGTATGAAATTGTTTGAATTTGTGAGATGTGAGCTATCTGATGGACCTAAGCTGCCAGGCAGCAGTGAAAGAACAAGCTTCTGGAGGGAGAGAGATTTGGGAGATGCACCTTTGGGGGTCAGAGGAATAACAGCAAACCTTCCTGTATATTCCCTGGAATGTGATTGGTGAAGCTGTGTTCTAAAATGTGTTTGAGGATCTCTGAAATTGTGACTTGTAAAGCTGGATTCTGAATGGCATTTAAGAAACATAGAGGGGGAACCCCCTGAGCTCATGGTGGGAGCATTGCTGGAAGCAAGCCTTGTTAAAAACAAAACAAAACAAAAACCCGAAAACAAAAAAGCAACACTAGAAGCAGTTAGAATCAGAAAAGTAAAAAATACTTGTGGATATTTTCTGGAGCTGTGCCTTATGAAGCTGTATTTTGAACTGTGCTTAAGGAACATAGAAGGAAAATCCCCTGAGTTCACAGTGGGATCATGACTGGAAGGAAGCCTTACTTTAAAAAAAAAAAAACCCTCCCCCCCTTATTAGAAGCAGTTAGGGTCCCAGGCTAGAAAACAGGAGAGAGCCTTGGCATACCTGTAGACAATGTTTAGGCCTTATTTTAGAAAGCCAGTGTTTACCCTTTGGAGATATTTTGTTTTGTTTAGAAGCTAATAAATTAATTTGAATTCTGGACTAGTTCCTCAAATATCTCAAAATCCCTCAAAATCTGGAATGAAGTAGTTTCTGGCCACGGATTAAACTCCTAGATGCCAAAGTGTTTTCCTGGATTTAAAAAGTTAGCCAGTACCTGAAGGTGGTGGTTCTAACCATAGTGTGGTTGACCAGACCTGTCACAATAGATATGTTTCTAAAACAATGACTTTAATGTCCAGATAGGGATGGTGGGCAAGGGTTGCTTTTTTCATTTGCGGTTTATTAAACAACTAAGACCATTTTTGTATGAACCTCATTTGGTAAAGATTGTGCATGCTTTAATGACTAGTTGAATAGATTATTCCAATTCCTAGTACAATTCATTACATATGAATGGTTTGGCAAGATTGCAACTAGTGCAAAATACTGCTGCTAAGTTGATAACTGGAAAAAATAAATCACATTCTGTTACATTCTGTTCATTTGCATTGGTTGCCTATTACAGGACAAATTACTTTAAAAATGTTAAGTTCGGTATTTAAAGCTTGGAAGTGGAATGCCCCAGAGTATTTGTCAGATAAATTGAGTAAATATGCTCCAACATGTGTTCTGCGTTCATCTCAGAAGAACTTGCTTCCATTGCCATCATTGGATAAAGTGAGATTGACTGGAACATGGAATAGCATTCTGTTATGCTGGACCTAACTTGTGGAATAAGCTGCCAACTTTATTGCAATCGATGGAAAGTTACTTGGGTTTTGTAAGCTATTGCAAATGTGGATTTTTACTGAACGTGGATAGCAAGGAGAGTCAGAATGCTATGGCTAACAGCTATTTATTGAGGCTCCTTATATAGTTAATAAGTCTATATGATAATAAGAGTTGCAATTAGATGATTATTATATGGGGTGGGTCCTATGGATGTGATGATATAATTAGTATAATAATAATTGTTGTTGCACAATGAGATGTTATTACCCCCCCTTTATAAAACCGCTAAAGTGGGTTTTAGTGCAGCCCGGCGCACTGAATGTTCTGTGCTGCTCCCGACGCTCAAAGGAACTCTATAAGTGTTGGAAGCACGCCAGCCGGTGTTAAAAACTGCTTTGTGGTTTTGTAAAAGGGGGAGTAAGTTTGTAATTTGTCATAATGAGCTATTTTTGGAATTGTAAATTGCTATAGCACTTCATTTTGTAGCTGTATATTAAGTATTAAAATCAGATCAAATTAAAGGCCACATTAGTAGATGAGTGCAGTGCCAGAGCTACCTGTTTTGTGGAAATATTTAGCTGCTAAATTGATAAGCAATCCATTTAATTCAGGCCTAAATGACAAAGATAGTGGTTGGTGCAGTATATGTTAATAAGTATATTCAATACTGATGATTTGATAGATAAAGACACTAAGGCCCAGATTCTGTATGACTCCCGGGATGGGCGTCCTATACAGAATCGGGCCTACACCCACCCAAACTAAATCCGATTCTGTAACCGACATCCATGTTACAGATGCCGGTTACAGAACCGGGTTACTTTTTTTTTTTTTATTATTATTTTATTTATAACATTTTACAATATTACCAAGCATATACATCTTGTACAGAAAAGTGAGATCAAACTACATATTAAACTATAATTCCAAACTTAATATTGCTACAAGGAAATACCAAACTATCTGTTCTCACACTAGTCCTCAATATTATTGAATCCATTATTAAGAGCAGAACTTATATACTTCAAATTAATTAAGCAAGAAAAATCCTTGTCTAACTGAAGTGCAGGGAGCTAATTTCACATAGGCGTTATTACGTTGTTATTCCTTTTTCAAGACGTTTCATTGAGAGAAAACTAATCAATTGAGATGGTTCTGTAAATATATATTTCAATGATAAATATCTCACTACACATTTACATGGATATCTCAAGAAAAAACTACCCCCTATTTGAGTCACTCCAGGTTTTAAAATTAAAAATTCTTTCCTTCTTTTTTGAGTCTCTCTGGAGACATCAGGGAAAATCTGAATATGTTGCCCCAGGAAGTCTTTAGACCTATTTTTAAAGAAAAGTTTTAATATCCAATCCTTGTCTGGAGCCAAAGCCACAGACAACAAGAGAGTAGCTGGAACCGCCAACTCTCTATCTGATTGTTCCAATATTGCTGAAATGTCCAATGACCTCTCCCGGGGTTCCTCCATGTTTTCTTCTTTGAATTGGGGCTTAGCAGGTAAGTAATACACTCTTGTAAGAGGAGGTAAGGAATTTTCAGGAATTTCCAAAATTTCCATAGAACCGGGTTACTTTAGACGCGGCCGCTATGCATAATCCCGGCAAGGGTCTCCTCCCCATCAACAAATGAGACAGGAAGGATGCCCAATCCCTCCTGCCGAAAGACCCCCCACCCGTCCCCGACGATCGTTGGCAGGAGGCTGCCCAATCCCTCTTGCCGGACCCCCCCAATGATAGGCCCAGGTGCCTAAGGCCCCTCCTTAGGCGCCTGGGCCAATCAGGCCCTAGGTTCCTGTGGGAGGGGCAGGTCCACCTCATTTGGACGGAGGTGGGCCTGCCAGCTAGACGGTGAGAGAACCTGTCCGGCTGGCCAACTTGCTGGTGATCCTGGGGGGGTCTGGGTAGAGGGGTTCATTGGAGGGGGTCTGGGGAGTGGGGTTGGGGCATTTCATTGGCGGGTTCGGGGACTGGAGGTTCATTGGGGGGTCCGTCAGGAGGGGTTGGGCACCCTCCTGCCGACAATCATTGGGGGCAGGTGGGGGGTCTTTCGGCAGGAGGGATTGGGCATCTCTCCTGCCTCGTTCGTTTAGGGGAAGGGGAGGAAGGAGAAAGGCAGATGTTATACTAATCATGGCAGGGAGATCCCTTGCCACGATTAAGTATAGCGGCCACGTCTACTTACAATGTAGGCCAGCATTTTGCTGGCCTACATTGTAAGCATCTCTCACTCTACTAGGGAGATGCGTAATACCGCCTAGGTTCGCCTAAGGCTACCACCTAGCCTTAGGCAAGCTTAGGTGGGCTTGCGGGCCTCCCTAGGCTCCCGGAGGCACCTTCAATATAGGTGGCCTGCCTGGGGAGCATTTTTTTTAGAAAACATGCGTTCCGATAGGCTGATTAGACAGCTGTAGGACGCCTACAGCTGCCTACAATCAAGATGCAGTTTACAGAATCTGGGCCTAAATATATACAGTACATTACCCCTGATATTCAACTGCTGGTGGTAAGCGTTTTTAAGTACCACAAGCTGCCATGAAAGGTCACAGAAGACACTTCACACAGGCAGCTGCAAGGTACAAGAGCAAGGGTGTTCTGCACCTGCCTTCAACGATCCCATTCAATATCCTCACTTAGGCAGCTGCAAGATATTTAAGCAAGCAGGAGAGTATCCTGCATGCTTAAATTTCTTTGGATATGAGCCTGATTAATTTAAGTGACTGCATCAGCCCAATTTCGGGCCCCTTGATATCAGTCAATGGTTAGGCAGTCACAAAACACTATTTTCTCCCTGGAATTTCAGCTAAACTAAATTGTTCTACTTCCATATAGAAAATCAAATGAAAAGGGAATTCTATGTCTTGGGGTTCTTGAGAACTCATGAGTAGAATAACAAGGGCATCAGAAATTACTTTGAAGGATGAGAGTTTGCAGACAACAAAATTGATTCAGTCATAGCAGCGAGGACGATTTTTCCATGACACGGTGCCTTTAATGAGCTGCGAAATGCTGCATCGTCAGAGTGATGGAGACGGCATGAGGTTATGAAGAGTGCAAACTTGTGAAGAATATATGCTGTCAGGCTGAATTTGGTGGGTTTTACAAGCTAAGTGGAATATTTTTTGTTTATTTATTTTGGATATTAAGAATATGGACTATCGAATATGAATAATTGAAAAAAAAAATTTGAAAATTATTTGGGGGAGGTTTTTATGCTGATGACAGTATGAGTGCTACTGTGCTCTGTGGGGAAGGGGTAAAACGCGGACCTCACGGACCTCGCGGATCTAAAACCGCACGTCCTTAAAAATCTGAGGTCCGTGTCCGTGCCGCTTGTAGTTTCTGTCTCTTACAGACCTCTATGACATTTTAGCTCTGACGGATCCGTCTCAGCATAGGGAGGGAAAAGTATTAGGATCCGTCAGCGCTAAAATCTCATAGAGGTCTGTCAGAGCCAAATTCTATGTCGGGCTTAAAGGATAAGCAGAGCGCAAAACGGTAATAATAAGATCCTGTTGACTTAAACCTATACATAAGAAGGCTTCTGCTCTGCTGCTCCAGCACTAGTCTCTGGCTCTGACAGACCTTTGACAGCTACAGTGGCAAAATAACACTCAGAATTTAGGAAGTTGGTTGGTTGGGCTGAGAACTTTTCAGCACCCACTCGTAAAAGTGTACCTTAAAGACCAAAGATACAATAATGAATGCTGACATGCTGGGGCATAATAAGATATTCAAATTTGTTTGGAGTTCATTGACGTCTTTTGTAGATTTGCTATAGTTGTTCTTTATCTTTATTTTCTGATGTTTTTCACCTACAAATCCAGGGGGGTGGGAGCGGAAGGAGGGTGTATATCTTTTGTTTTGGTATTATTCCTGATGGTAATGATGGATGGGGGGTTGGAATTTTTATCTTTTGTATAGATACTGATTGATTATAAGTGCTTGGTTGATTATCATTATTTGAATATAAATTGTACTGCACTTTTGGTTGGCATTAAAAACTAAATAGAGTTAAAAAAAAAACAAAAATAAAAACCAAAGATGCAATAATGTACAAGGGGGTTAGATGCGGTCTGTACTAAGAGAATGTGAGATCATAAAGCACAATGGGGCTTAAGAGATTTCAGGATCTATGGAATTAAGAAAGGAAGGCAGAGAGAATCTAGCAGTCTCTTATCAATCATTGTACTTCATTCCTAGGAGTGAGATTCATTTCATATGGTAACTAACATATGGTCATCTGCTTAATAGAAGAAGCAGAGATCATGAAAACCCTTCGAAGCCTTTAGGTTTAAGAAGAAGAAAAAGAAAAAGCCTACATGCAAGAACAGCTGGGAATTTGTAGCAGGGGCTAAGTTTGCCTAAGAATCCTAAAAGAAATGCTTCAGCATTTTTGCAACTTGGTTATTGAGAGGCTTCACTGATTTAAGCAAGACAACTCAAAAAGCCCTAAGATAAGGTTAAAAACTGTGCAAAACTGTTTTAGTCCTTTTAGGGGCCTATTTTCTAAACCACATTGAAATCAGATGTTAGCAACCAATTTTAATTTCCATGTATACAATTAAAGAGCATTAAAACCTCAACAGCATAATAACAGAAATAAACATGCAAGCAGTCCCATAGGGAGTGTGTCGATGGTATCCCTGAATCAAGTTTAGCCGAGCTTCCTGGGAGTTTAGGGAAACTATGGGCTCCTCTTACTAAGCTGCGATAGCGTTTTTAGCGCGTGCCGAATTGCCGCGCACGCTAGACGCTAACACCAGCATTGAGCTGGCGTTAGTTCTAGCCGCATAGCGCGGGTTTAGCACACATGGCAATTCTGCGTGCGCTAAAAATGCTATCACAGCTTAGTAAAAGGAGCCCTATATATGGTAAGGCAGTAATATGTACAGCGCTGCCTATGCCTTTCAGTGCTATGGAAATTATAAATAGTAACAACATAAGCAGAGATCAAAGTGCTGAGGGAGAATTGAGAGCTGATCTGGTAGAAAAGAGCATCAGATAGAGGAGGCAGAGGAACAGTCCTAAGAGAAGCACGAGGAGGCCCTTGAGTGTGCTAATGAAGAACTCGCAGAAAAAAGTGAAGACTGAAACTAGTGCTGTAATTTGAGGTTCTAGGGTGTGTGTGTTGGGGGAGGGGTATGAACTGTGAGATGGTGGTTCAGAGATAATAGTGGTATTCACGGCTGGAGATGCCACTGAAACTAAGGAGGTCAGACCATTCAAAATGTATCTATTTATTTCATTTTCTATACAGTTCTCCCATGGAAGCTCAGGACAGTTTACATGAATTTATTCAGGTACTCAAGCATTTTTCCTTGTCTGTCCTGGTGGACTCACAATCTATCTAATGCACATGGGGCAATGGGGGGATTGAGTGTCTTGCCCAGGGTCACAAGGAGCAGTGTGGGTTTGAACCCACAACCTCAGGGTGCTGAGGCTGTAGCTTTAACCACTGTACCACACACTCCCTTTTTGAGTAGGCTACTAATAATCACTAAAGAGCCTGGAGGGTGGCCAATGTAATGCCAATTTTAAAAAAGGGTTCCAGAGGTGATCTGGGAAATTATATACCAGTTAGTCTGATGTCAGGGCTAGGCAAAATGTTAGAGACTACGGCCCTCTTTTACTAAGCTGCGGTAGAGGTTTCTGCCACAGCCTGGAGCGCTAAATGCTCCAACGCTCATAGCATTTAGCTCTCCTGGCTGCGGTAGAAACCTCTACCACGACTTAATTAAAAGGGGGGGGGGTCTATGATAAAGAACAAAATTACAGAGCATATACAAAGCATGGATTAATGAGACAAAGCCAACATAGATTTAGGAAATCTTGCTTCATCAATCTACTACATTTCTTCAAAGGGCTCAATAAACATGTGGATAAAGATGAGCCAGTTGACATTATGTATCTAGATTTTCAAAAGGCATTTGACAAAGTTTGTGATGAAAGGATCCTGAGGAACTTAGAAAGTCATGGGATAGGACATAAAGTTTTATTTTACAGTAGATTAAGAACTGGTTAAAAGACAGAAAACAGAGAGAAGGGTTAAATGGTCAATGTTCTCAGTGGAGAAGGGTAAATAGTGACGTTCGCCAGGTGTCTGTGCTAGGACCACTGTTTTTTTATCATATTTATCAATGATCTAGAGATGGGAATAGCTAGTGCGATAATTCAATTTGCTGAGGACACAAAGTTTTTCAAATGATGCATGTGGGAAAAGAGGAACCCCAACTATACGTGATGCAGGGTTCCATACTAGGAGTCACTTCCCGGGAATAGGATCTAGGTATCATCATTGGCGATACGTTGAAACCCTCAGCTCATTGTGCAATGGTGGCTAAGAAAGCAAATAGAATGTTAGGAATGATCAGGAAAGAAATGGAAAACAAAGATTAAAATGTTATAATGCCCTTATATTGTTCCATGGCCTATAAACTTGGCCGCTCTGAGTAGACCCACTCTTACTATCTAGAAGCTAAGCAGGGTTGGACCTGGCTAGTACCTGGATGGGAGATCATCTGGAAATACAAGCTGCTGTAGACTGAGGGGCCCTATGTTGGGCAGGAGCAACATAGTGGAGTCACAAACTATACAGGAGAAGGCAATGGCAAACCACTCCTGTACTCTGCCATGAAACATCCCAGGGTGGATTCTTCACTGTATATGTTGCCATGACTCAGTGGCATGATCCATCCATCCATTATTCCATAGTGCAGCGACACCTTAAATATTGTGTGCAATTCTGGTCTCAAAAAGATATAGTGGAATCAGAGAAGGGCAGCAAAAATGATTAAAGGGATGGGACAACTTACCTATTAGGAAAAGCTAAAGCAGCTAAGGCTCTTCAGCCTGGTGAAAAGAAGGCTCACAGAAGATACAGTATGTCTATAAAATACTGAGTGGAGTGGGATAGGTAGATAGGAATTTACTGTTTACTTTTTCTAAAAATACTAGGACTAGGGGGCACGTAATGAAGCTACTACGTGGTAGATTTAAAACAAACTAAAGAAAATATTTCTTTACTCAAAGTGTAATAGAACTCTAGGGGCTCCTTTTACAAAGGTGCGCTAGCGGTTTTAAAGCGCGCTTAGCGTGTGCTATAATGCCGCACGTGCTAGCCGCTACCACCTCCTTTAAAGCAGGCAGTAATTTTTCAGCTAGTGCATGCTAATCTTGTGCATACGCTTAAAACGTTAGCGCACCTTAGTAAAAGGAGCCCTAAAATTCAATGCCAGAGAATATAATGTAATAAAAGCAATTAGCTTAGCAGGGTTCAAAAAAGGTTTAGATAATTTCCTTTAAAAAATCCATAAGCCATTATTACGATAGAATTCAAGAAATCCACTGCTTTTTCTTAGGATAAACAGTATAAAATCTGTTTTATTCTTTGTGATCTTTCCAGGTATTTGTTACCTGGGTTGGCCACTTTTGGAAATAGGATACTGGGCTTGGTAAACCTTCAGTAGTTCGGCAATTTTTAGGTTTTAGGACATAAGTAATAATAATAATAACTTTATTTTTCTATACCACCAACACATATCTTGATAGTAGCACTCTTCAGTCCACCATCCCAAATTTTTTTCTGATAACTTAGTACAACCTTTTTGGTGTCCTAAATTATCAGGTTAAGTTTCTGGATAGTAGACTAAATATTTGCTATTTGGATAGATACTGGTGACCTCATTATCTGGATATTCCTCACCACTGGCTCTCCAGATATTTTCTGAATGTTGTGGCTGGCATTTAAAGACTTCCTAATGACTTTGCCTAAAAAAACTTACAAGTTTCAAATAAGATAACCCTACCAATAGTAAGAATATACCTTTCATGTGTTATTACAGAGGAAAGTTTTGAAGGAAACATAGAAACATAGAAATAGACGGCAGATAAGGGCCACAGCCCATCAAGTCTGCCCACTCTAATAACCCTCCTATTTATCTTTGCGGATAGATCCCACATGTCTATCCCATCTGGCCTTAAAATCTGGCACGCTGCTGGCCTCAATAACCTGGAGTGGAAGACTATTCCAGCGATCAACTACCCTTTCAGTGAAGAAGAACTTCCTAGTGTCACCGTGTAGTTTCCCGCCCCTGATTTTCCACGGATGCCCCCTTGTTGTCGCGGGACCCTTGAAAAAGAAGATATCTTCCTCCACCTCGATGCGGCCCGTGAGATACTTGAATGTCTCGATCATATCTCCCCTCTCTCTACGTTCCTCGAGTGAGTAGAGCTGCAACTTCCCTAACCGCTCCTCGTATGGGAGCTCCTTGAGTCCCGAGACCATCCTGGTGGCCATTCTCTGGACCGATTCCAGTCTCAGCATATCCTTGCGGTAATGCGGCCTCCAGAATTGCACACAGTACTCCAGGTGCGGTTTCACCATGGATCTATACAGTGGCATAATGACTTCCGGTTTGCGGCTGACGAAACTCCTGCGTATGCAACCTATGATTTGCCTTGCTTTGGATGAAGCTTGCTCCACTTGGTTTGCAGATTTCATGTCTTCCCTGACAATCACCCCTAAGTCTCTTTCCACTTCAGTTCTTGTCAGGATCTCGCCATTTAGGGTATAAACCTTGCATGGATTTCGGCTCCCCAGGTGCATGACTTTGTATTTTTTGGCATTGAAACTGAGTTGTCAGGACCTAGACCAGCGCTCCAGTAGAAGTAGGTCATGCATCATATCGTCTGCCATTGAATTTTTGTCTGTTGTGGTTTTGCTCACTACATTGCTTAGTTTGGCATCATCGGCGAATAATGTTATTCTACCTCGGAGCCCTTCTGTCAAGTCTCTTATATAGATGTTGAACAAGATCGGGCCCAGGACGGAGCCCTGTGGCACTCCACTTATCACCTCTGACATTTCGGAGGGGGTGCCATTCACCACTACCCTCTGAAGCCTACCTCCAAGCCAGTTCCCAACCCATTTGGTCAATGTGTCGCCCAATCCTAAAGAACTCATCTTGCTCAGCAACCTACGGAAGGAGAAAATCTCAGTAATGCTTTAGCACAGATCATCAGTTAAACCTCCATTCCATCCAGCACATAGTCATTGATCAGAAAAACCTTCCTTGTATTAATATTGGGTCCCCTTTTATGAAGCTGCATTAGGTAATTTTTTTTATCACCAGCTGCTGAGGTATTAGCTCCAATGTTCTATTAGCTTTGGAGCTTTAGTGCCGTGGCCGGCAACAAAAAAATCCTAATGCGGCTTCACCAGAAGGGGAGGGGTTAGTTTGTTTCATGCACCTTGTTTACCTGCAGTGATATTTCACCCTGTAATTAACTCAGGACTGGATGTTGGTTTGAACTGTTGCTGATCCAATTCTGTTATTAGCCCCCTCTTTTACAAAGATGCGCTAAGCATTTTAGCGCAGATTTAGTGCACGCTGAATCAACGCGTGCGCTAACGCACCCTTAGGATAACATGCACGTGTTAGCATTTAGCGCGCGTTTAGTGTACAATAATATTTAGCGTGCACTAAAAAGCTTAGCGCACCTTTGTAAAAGAGGGGGGTAAATTATGGAATAAAATAGCACAAGTACATAAGGTGCATGAAATAAACTAATATCTACTAGTAAACTACAGGTTAAAATAGCACTATAATTACACAAGGTGAATTAAACAAATTAATATTAATACAAGGAAGGGTTTTTTGATCAATGACTGTGCTGGATGACTTGGAAGTTTAACTGATAATCCATTCTAAAGCATTACCGAGATCTTTTTCATCCTTCAAAACATTCCTCTGCAATAACATGTGAGAACTAAATACTTCCTGTTGGTAGGATTATCTTATTGGCATGTGAATAAACCAACTCTGCTGGCTGAATATTAAATGGCATTTTTTTTTCAGTATGATGAAAGTCATTTTCATGACCTTTGTATATGTTTCAATGGGATTTCAGTCTTTAAAATTGGTTGGAGAAGAGGGTAATCTTGAGCCTGTAAACTGGGAATTAGTTTTCCAGTGAAAGATTGTTGCACTCTTATTTTTGTTAAAAACCTGGGATCGGTTGCATTATACGTTTTGGCGGAACTCTTTGTGCCATGTTTTCAAAATGGAGTGTGTGACAGCCATACAGCAGGGACATTATAATAAATTTAAAGATGTTTGGGAGCCATTAACAAAATTTTGCAAGGAATGAGTATTATTTTTTTCACCCTGAATATACACGTCCAGAGTGTGTGTGTGTGTGTGTGTGGGGAGGGGATGCTTTGATTTATTTATGGTATATAATGGGAGGTTTGATATATATAGTTGACATGAAACATAATTTGTTTAAATATTAAGTGCTGTTAAAGTGTGAAATGTATTTATTACTTATGTTGCACTTATTGTTAGTTTTAAACTGATTAAAGAATTTTTTTTTTTTAATCTAGTTGTCTTTCTTCTCAGTCTTTTGGTAAAGATCAAGTTATAAAATGCATGTGTGTGAATATTGAAATGCTGTGGTTAGCGTATTTCTTAAACAATGGCTGCAGCACTTAAATCTCTTCTGTATATTCAGCAGCACTATCCAGTTAGAAGATGACAGTAAATATACAGTGGTGTGCAAAAGGCTGGAATAATCAGCTCTTAAAAGCTGTTTAGTATGCAATTTTTCACATAACTGTAGATGTTGCAATACAACATCATATGTTTGTTTATTTAAAATATATGTAGCCCGCACCATCCAGAGCTCTAAATATATCATCTTAAAATTAACCCCTCCCCCTTTTTACTAAACCACAATAGCGGTTATTAGCATAGGGAGCTACGCTGAATGCTCCTCACTGCTCCCGATGCTCATAGAAACATGCATATAATTGCCTTAGCATGTATTGTAAATGCAAGGGGACAGTCACTGAAGAGGAGGACAGAGCATCTGGGCAGCTGATTCACAGATGCTTTTATATGCTCAGGGCATAGCATCTGCATGCTTTAATTTTGGCGCCCAGTTATAGAATTGACCCCACAATGTTTACAAATGCATTCATTTATAATATTGCTCCTTTAAGAAGCAAAACAGCACAGAAACTGCAACAGAACAACAACAACAAAAAAAGAACAAAAGAACAAAAGGGAATGTTGTAGGTATTATGAAATAATGATTACAGGGGTCGATATTTAAAGCAATTTAACTGGGAAGAAGAGGCTTTTGGCTGGCTAAATCACTTCTTTAGGGCTAACTTGAGTCTCTTTTACAAAGACGCAGTGGCGGCTGCTGCTGCAGTAATTGTTCCGACCAAACTGCGTTACAAAGTGGCCTTAGTGTGTTCCGATGCCGGTTATTTTTGCATGTTAAGGGCATTTTTACTGCTACAGTAAAATGACCAATTTTTTTTATTTTCTGTATATAATGGCCATGCACTAATTTTCCCATTAGCACGTGAGTCCCTATCATCACCCATTCTGAAGATGGTAATGGGCTCAAGATCAGTTAGTATGTGGAAATGTAGCTGCACCATCCAATTAATGCAGAACATGCCCACGCTCCGCCCCCCAACCAGCCAGACCATACTCAATTAAGGGAAGTTGAAGTTAAGGATAATATGACAAGAAATACAGAGATCTTTTGGATTAATTAGTAACCTGGATTGCGGGTTTGCTGGATGGGTCTAGAGTTCTTATAACTGCCTTGCCTTCCAAAAAGTATTGCAATTGATCCGGGTCATAGAAGATACACTTCTCCCTCGGTATTCGTGGGGGTTAGGTGTAGAGCCGGACCGCGAAGTGTGAAAAATTGCGAATAACTTCTTGGCCGGCTCTGACCCACCTCTGCCTCCCTCCCGCGTCCCCGGAATCGCGAATAACCGAATCCGCGGATACTGAAACCGCAGATTTGGAGGGAGAAGTGTATATCTTTTACCCTGATGAGTAATGCAACATTTACAGTGAAAAGTAGCTCCCAAACTTAAGACTGACTGACAATAAGTCAGAAATTTCTTCCGCCTTGACTGTGTCCACTTTGAAACAGCCAGAAAAATAGTAGTCTTGTGACCTTGAAATTCAACATTCTATCTTGAAAAGACGCAGGATTGCTTCTTTATCTTGCATGAAGACAAAGTTCACCATCAGAGTAGCCCTTGCAGACATTTCAATTTGCGAGGACTCTAACATCCCGGAGTGTGGAATCAAATTCCCTTTTTCTTCTTTTAGCAAATTTAGGTAATATATTTTCTGTTATGGAGGCATATTAGTTTCAGATTATTTTAATACTGATGTCAAAAAGAGCTGAAAAAGTTCCTTAGAAGATTGCATTCTAGAAACTGGAAAATAGAACAATAGAACAAGCTCCGATCCCATATAGGGAGGAGCGGGACCAAATCGGCCGAAGCCAGAGCCGAAAAGAGGGAAGGGGGGAGAGGGAATAGGGAGGGGGGAAGGGAGCAGAAAGAAAGCCCAATCAGCGATGGGAGTGGGGTGGGGGGGTTGAAGAAGAGTGGGAAACGGAAGGGAGGTCGCCCTTTCCCGACTACGATCCAGAGAAGCAAGACGCGGCCTCCCTCCCGCCCACCCTTCACTACTGTCGCAGCCAGTCCGGCAGGTAAGCACAGCATAGGGGTAGAAGGCATACAGCTTTACAGTGGTTAAGACATAGGGCACGTCGCCTTGCTTGGACGGCAGGGAGGCCAGGCCATGATCTTCACACCAACGCTCCGCTGACGAGGAGACACTACCTTGAACGGGATGGGTCCAGTGAGCAGGGGAGGCTTCGACGGCACCCCACATTGTGCGGAGATAGAGAGGCATATGCTGTGCACCTGAGCATCGGTTGGTTATATGTTGCCTGGTGATGTACATTGCGTGTTATGCCATTCTCAGAAGTGTGGTTACAATGTACAGTTCATCACCGTTCATGCTTGATTATTATGTTCAGTTGACAACAGTTTGTAATTGTGCTGTTATGGCTGCGGCCAAATAAATTCCACATGAGTTGATAAATGCCTGAGTCTCATCATTGTGCCACGGTAGACCATGGAGGGGTAAGAGCTACTGTGCTGAGTGCACGATTTGTGAGTAATCTTAAATTCAAGTTTCTGTTTGCATTTTCCAAATTTTCAATTTCCCTGATCACTAAGTTTCTATCCTTTAACTGAGAATTAGAAGAAACTTACCCAAGATAATATTCAACCGTGGCCCACATGCATGTACTGCTAAATAGTCAATATTCTCAATGGAGAAGGGTAAATAGTGGAATTCCTCAGGAGTATGTGCTGGGACCACTGCTTTTGAACATATTTATCAATGATCTAGAGATGGGAATAACTACCGTAGTGAGATAATTAAATTTGCTGATGACACATGGTTGCTCAAAGTAAGCCCGAGGTAAGCCATTTTTTGCTGCCATAAGCGCACATTAGTGCTTGCCTCTGCTTTGTAAAAGGGTCTCTAAGCTAACCAGACAAATAGGACAATATAAACACAGTCCTATCTTTATGCAGTTTCACTTAGGTGTTTACGTTCTGAATATTACACTGAACTGTATAAAGGATAGACCACCGCACAAACTTGAAAATTCAATGTCAGTGCCTGGACATTAGCCAGTATTGAATATCAGGGCCTAATGCTGGTAGTGGTCAAAAATACCCACTGACCACCATCAAATGAATATTTGCCCCTGTATTTCTAACGTCATACTGTAGAATTGAAGTTAAGCTCTAGCCATGTAGTGCAACCTTTACCATGTCACACTGAAATTAATCTTATGCCGGATAAAGCGGAGAGGCTGTAACTGACAGTCGTGTACATTTCTCCTCTTCAGTGAAGTACAGAATCAAATGTGTCTTGAATTGCTGGTGTGGGAACGGAGCCCACTATTTGAAATTAGTAACACAGCTAGCATGCTGAAATCACGAAAGACTCCAGAGAGCCTCAGTTACTTCACTTGAATATCTAGCCCTGCTGGAAATGTCTGTCGGTCTCAACCCAAGGGCTCAGTAAGGAACTGAGAAATAGGAAAGAGTTCCAAAATAGCATTCTTCCCCCAGCTGCTCACAATATTACACCACCAGACCAAGACTCTCAAGAGAACCTGCTTCTTATTAAAATGGGTCGGGGGCTGGGAGGGAGGGGGGGAGGAAAAAAGCATTATCTGAATTTATTTTTAATTTCGCCTCCGCATCTGAATGATGCTTAAATGTGCAACTGAGCAGCTTTAGAGTCAGTGTGAATTATGACTGGCAGTGGGTTATAAAAATGAACGCAGTGATTAGTTAGAGAATAGCAAGCCCGGGTTCTGAGAAATTACAGCAGTATTTAGCTGGGTATTTAGTTACTTCTCCTGCATATGCAGATATTGATCTCTTAAGAGGCTACAAGATTACCTACGAAAGCCGGGAAATCAATCCCAAAGTCATCACCCTGGTTATACATCAGGCTTTTCACTAACAACATTTCTACCGCCAAGGCTCTCAGGACCTATTACCCCTCGCTGTATTATTTGACTGCGTGCACGATGCCTCATGTGTGAAAAGGGCTGATCAATTAATGTCAGGCAAAACAGATAGCTTTGACTATTGTAAAACAAAGCTTCACTATACCCTGGGCGCAAGGCTTTTGCTTTTTTTTTTTTTCCTTTGCTAAATCCTTAATGCAAACTTTCTTGCCTCTGGGCCAGCAATTCCTGCAACTCAAAGGAAAGATCATTTGCCATTCATTGTTTCAAGTTCTCATCCCCATATCAGGTTTCAATGAGAGAGAATCTAACAGAATCGCTGTCCATGAAAGCATGCAAAGCATTGCACACTGCAGGTCACTAAAACATTTTCGGACATTGAGGCCAATGTGCAGGTATAGAAGACAAATTCTATCAGCTAGATAAGTAGTGCTCTTGTACAAAGTGACAACAAGCCACACTAAACAAAGGAACTAACCAAAAATAGGAGAAAATAAAGTAGAAACAGAGAAAAATTAAGAAAAATAAAGATGATATGGCCTATCTAGTCTGCCTCCCCATTCCATCTATTATCCTTTCCTCTCCCCTAGAGATCCAATGTACTTATCTCATGCTTTCTTGAATTCAATATTTTCTGAGTCTGTTCCCTTTCACCTTCATCCTATGCCCCCCTCATTCCAGATTTTCTCTCAATTGAAAACAAACCCACCTCACGCACATTTATGCCATGTAGGTATTTAAAGGTCTCGATCATTCCTCCCCTCTCCTGCGATCAGCTCAGCGGCCTGATCCAGAACTTATATCTGTTTTGACATGGTCTAAGTCAAAACCTATAAGTTCTGTCCAGGCAACCTGTCAAACTTTTCGATTATGGCTGCCGGACGACTAAGTCTAGGTCAGCCCATATCCCGCCCACCTCCCGTCCTACCCACTCCAAAAATGCCCCTTTTCGCTCTGGGCGCACAGAGGCAGGGGAGTGGCCTAAGCTGGTTTTAGATACATCTAAAACCCTGTTCGATTATCGGTACTTGGACAACCTGTCTTTTTGATCGTCCAAGTGCCAATTTAGGCGGGTTTTTAGAATTTTATTTAAAATTATTATTATTATGTACCTCTTAGTGTTTATCTGACTTATGCAATCTATACTTAGGTCCTCAAAAATTTTTTTAATGTAATTTATGTTGTCATATAAGTAAATATGATGTGAAACCTTTTCTCCCAATCACCATATACCTAAGAACTAGTATTGAGTTAGTTTTTGAGGTGTTCTTTTCTCGGGGTCTGTGGTTTAATTGATTTACACTCTTTGGCCAGCAGGCCTGCCACTCCAAAATGGTAGGCCTTCCCCTTCCCAGTGCATTCTGGGATGCACTGGAAAGGCAGCCTAAGGCTATGATTGGCCCAGATGCCTAAGGCCCCTCCCATAAGAACTCTAAGACCGTCAGAGCAGCAAAGAAACTGCAACTGGCCAACACTAAAGCCTCTTCTATGCTTTTGTAAAAGGGATGGGGGGAGGGTTAATGGCCACATGCTAATGGCAACAGCTGCAGTAAAAATAGACTTACCATGTAGGCAAAACCCATACAAGAGCACACTATGGCCAAATTTTACCGCAGCTTAGTAAAAGGACCTCTAAATGATCTTCCAGGAATAAATAATTTTGTACTAGTAAAAAGGAACTGCATTATGAATGGCTTAAGTATTTGTAGCCATTCCAAGAGGGGCAATTTTAAGGTAGGGAAGTCTAGCCAGGGAATTGCCCAGTTACCTGTTGTAAGAGTAGAAACCACAGTTTTTACTACAACTAAGCTTCAGTAATGGTTTGTACAAGTTCCGCTTTCTATCATGTTGAACTGGCTAAGGTTGGATCGTGATTGCTTACCATGGTCACCTGGGGCATATACGAGAAATGCGTATTGATTTTAACCTAAAACCCTTCCTAGGAATATGTCTATGTGAAGAGCTATAAAACAGAACATGGAACATAACAGAAGTCTAAATTTATATTATCTGTAATTCTAGTGACTTATACTTCCTGCAGAAGGGACTTTTCACCGATCTGCCTATAATGTAAAAAAGTGAAAATATACTATGAATGAGTAAAATTGGACTATTTTGTAAAAACCTTTTTCTAGGCTCATGTAATAAATGTGAAGTTCCACTTTGTATAGAGAGACTAGGTAAGAATTTGGACATCCAGGTTGAGATGTACACAGTTCCTAAAGTATTTTACAAAAAGCTTGCAGAATGTAAGGAATTATATGTGGGAGTACAGACATGTGCAGCAGGAACAGCCATTTTAGAGGGGATAATTTTGGATTAAGGGATTCATTTGGGATTTTTGACATATAGGACTAAAATCTATATACAGTATATGGTGCCTAAAAAAAATACTCGGTGCTTTTTCTTAAGTGGCAGTTAAACTTAGGTGCAGTTTATAGAAAAGTGTTTATGTCTGGGACCCACACCTAAGTTTAGGAATGGCCATTTGCACCAGCTGAAACATAGTGCAAAACTGTGTGCCTAAACTATGTAGAGAACCCAAGTTCCAAGTTTATTTACAGTTTGATATACTGACCAGTATCAAGTATCTAGTATCTGACCATTGACAAGTATCTAGTCAGTTTACAAAAAAAATAAAAATAAAATAGGACAGTATGTGGACAGGACAAGGACAAAAATATAGACAAAATTGATACAGAAGGTGCTGGGGAAGGGGAAGATTCAAAATTCCATTGAAATTAAAATAAAAATTAAAGGGAGGAAAGAAGGGGAAGGGAAAGAACAGATAGGGAAGATAAGTCACTTCTTTAAAGCGGTTCACATTAATCGTTGGAAATAGCTGGAGAAAAGAGCTTAACTTGTATTTTGGTAGGCACCATGAAATAGGAAGGTTTTAAAGTTTGATTTTAAATTTGTCAAGAGAGATTTCCAGGTGGAGGAGTGATGGTATAGCATTCCAGAGGGAGGGGGCGGTGGCAGAGAAGATAGTGTTTCGAGTGTAGAAAAGTTCTTTGATTGAAGGAACAGTCAGTAGATTCTGATCAGCTGATCTCAGGGCCCGAGAGGATGCATATGGGATGAGATGCTTATCAAAGAATGATGGGGAGTGGGTGAGTTTAATTTTGAATACGAGTAGGAGTATTTTATATGTAGTTTGATGGGAAACTAGTAGCCAGTGAGCTTCACGGAGTAGTGGAGTGACGTGGTCATATTTTCTTGCATTGTGGATAAGTTTGATGTCGGTATTTTGGATTAATTGTAATCGGTGGATTTCTTTTTGAGTTATACCATGGTATAAAGAGTTGCAATAATCAATGTATGAAATAATCAAGGAATGAATTAAGGTTTAAATAGAGGCGGGTTGACCTGGATCCACCCATGACCCTTCCCATTCCCATGCCCCCTCTTTTTGATACACACATAACATTTAGATATGGGTATCAAGCCTAAATTTACCCACATAATTGCCCATTGTGAACCCAATTATTGACACTAATTTTTTCATTATTCAATTAAAATATACATATGGCCAAATTTATGTGCATATTTAGTACTTTAAAAAAAAAAAGTACGTGGAATAATGTCATTAAGGTAGGTTTGTTTATCACAGCACAAGTAACATGAGATACAAAGCATACAAATGCATGCAATATCTGCAAATGCATGCAAAACACCTCACTATTATGCACATTTAATAATGCAGTTCATATTTAACTTGCAAACTGCAGTATTTGAACAGGTGTTAACTTTCTTTCCCAAGAGCATTGGGCTACTAAGATGCAGCCAATACTCCAAAAAGCCATCTTTAGGGGGCCAATAGTATTTTAGTTCCTGTGCCCACCTAAAAATCATTCCAATTTAAATACCCCAACCCACTATCAGACCTTCCCACCTCTCTGCAGAGACCCCCAATCCCCCCCCCCCGGATCCCCGACAAAGATTGCCCAGATTCTATCCCAGTAATAAAGAGGATCTCAAACCTAGGGAGATATCTGGTGTCTGCTGGAGGATGGTATAATTGATCTCCAGTCACTCTTCCCCTGTAGATATAAGAACTTAAGAGTTGCCATACTGGGACAGAAGGTCTATCAAGCCAAGTATCCTGTTTCCAACAGTGGCCAACCCAGATCGCAAGTACCTGGCAAGATCCCAAAGAGAAAAATAGATTTTATGCTGTTTATCCTAGAATAAGCAGTGGACTTCCCTAACTTCATTTTAATAATTGCTTATTAATTTCTGTTTTAGGAAATTATTTTTAAATACCGCTAAGCTAACTGTTTTCAGTATATTCTCTGGCAATGAATTCCAGAGTTTAATTATACGTTGAGTGAAGAAATGTTTTCTCCAGTTTCTTTTAAATTTACTACTTAGTATTTTTGGAAAGAGTAAACAAGTGAAACATTTCTACCTGTTCCACTCCACTCAGTAATTTATAGACCTGAACCATCTGTTTTCCAAACTGTGCCCTAGGTGCCTTAGCCTTTCCACATAGGGAAGTTGCCCAATCTTCTTAATCAGTTTCCCTTCTATATATTTTTTCTAATTCTGTGTTATCTTTTTTTTGAGATATGGTGGTACAGTCAAACCCTGGAGTGATACAAGGTCATTATAACATTCTCATTTTTGTTTTCTATTCCTTTCCTGATAATTCCTAACATTCTATTTGCTTTCTTAACCACTGCTGAGTACTGAGCAAAGGGTTTCAAAATACCATCAATGATGATGCCTTTTCTTGGGCAATGACTCTTAGGGCTCCTTTTACTA
Source organism: Geotrypetes seraphini (assembly GCF_902459505.1). Classification (NCBI taxonomy): domain Eukaryota; kingdom Metazoa; phylum Chordata; class Amphibia; order Gymnophiona; family Dermophiidae; genus Geotrypetes; species Geotrypetes seraphini. The sequence goes on along the minus strand of NC_047084.1, from coordinate 440,237,511 downwards.
AGGTGCGCTGGCATTTTTAGCGTGCGCTAAAGATTAGCACGCGCTAACCACGCACTAAATGAAAAATACTAACACAAACTCTATGGAGGCTAAAACCACTAGCACACTTTAGTAAAAGGAACCCTTAATGTGGAACCCTGCCTCATGTAGCTATAGTTCAGGTTCCTCTTTCCCAAATGCTTCACTTTGTACCTGCTTACATTAAATGTCATCTGCCATTTTGATGCCCAGCCTTCCAGCCTCGCAAGGTGCTCTTGAAATTTTTCACAATCCTCTTGCGGTTAACAACTTTGTATCATTAGCAAAAGTAATTGCCTCACTAGTTATTTCCATATCTAAATCATTTATAAATTTAAAGTGCCTCCAAAGTTAGGCTCAGTTTATAGAATCACACTTAGGGCCAGATTTTATAAACAGCACCTAACTTGGTAGGCGCCTAACAAAACTGTATTCAGAGTTAGGCATCATGGATAGAGTCATGCTTAGCAGCACCTAAATCAAATTAGGCACCAGTAAGCATCTCTAAATTAGATGACAGTATATTAGGCTAGGGTTTTCTTGGCCTAATATATTGGTGCCTAATGTAATCGCCTACCAGCACCTAACTCAGTCCACATCCAAACTCTGCCCCTAACCACACCTACGTTTTTAGACACCAGCAGGTGTCTCAGTATAGACGCCTACATGGCACCTACCAAGTTAGGTGCCTTCCTACCAGTAAATGAATTTTTTAAATGTTTTTTTATGGCACAGATAGCAGCACACGCTGGTTCTCCAAGCAGTAATTAGCAGTACACGCTGGTTTTACCCGGAGCAGTATTTCGCATAACGAGTGAAAGAATATTGTGAATTTGTACGTCTTGTCTATCATGATTTAACCACAAGACTCCTGAGGCAGGCCCCCTTGGGCCGAAACACAATCATCTCGAGTCAATTACAATAAAAAAGAGGCTGAGCACCAACTGGTCACCTTTGTTGTTGTTTCTTACTGTTCAATTAACATCACTGACTGAAACAATAAAAAAGTTAAGTTAGGCACCTAGATTGGCTAGCTGCCTTGATCTAGGCACATAACGGTAGCACTTTTTATAGAATCAGAGCTCTAGTGCCCTTATGTGTGACTAACATTTAGGCACATCCATCTAGACCAAAGTAAACCAAACCTAAATAACTGTACCTAAGATATGTACAGATCAGGCATAGAGGGGCATAATCGAAAGGGTCCATTTATGTCCATCTTGCAAGTCGTCCAAAGTTAAAAAGAGCCTAAGACACATTTTCGAAAGATACATCCAACTTTTTTTTTACTTTCGAAAATGGTCTAATTATACGTCCTGCCGATCTGATCATCCAATACATTAAATCGTCTATCTTTATACCACATTTCCGTCCAACTTTCCGTCCAAGTCCAAAACACCTAGAACAAGCCCTGTTGGACATGGGAGGGGTCTGCAAAATGATGGACTGCACACCTAGACATGCCACCTAAATAGTGGGGTACCTTACAGGGCACTGCTGTGAACTTCACAAAAAGGGTGCCAACCTTATAGGTTATGGTGAGCCCCCCCCCAAACCACCTCCAAAATCCCCTAGACCCACTTATCTACCACCCCAATAGCCCTTATGGCTGCAGGAGCCACTTATATGCCAGTAAAAAAGGGTTTAGGGGGTGTATAGGGCAGTGCACATGTTTATGTATCAATGCAGTGATTACAGGGGCTTATGGGAATGGGTCCTCCTCTCTAATCTACCTCCAAGATGACTTAAGCTGCCTCTGGGCTGGACAACTAGGTTTTCCTAAGCCAGGCGGACAGGTGATGATGGTCTGGAGGCTGAAATTTAAGCTGTGAATAAAATTTTTATGGGGGGTTTGGTGATCACTGGGGTAGTGTGCGAGGGGTCTGTGTTATGTGTTTTTTGTGCTTATCTGGTGAGTTTAGGTGGATTTTTGTGACTTAGACCATGTTTTACTTGGTCTAAGTCACAACGTCCAAGTTCCATCTAGGCTCTGTTGTTAAACTTTGGGTTATACATGCTGTACGACTAAGTCTAAGCCAGCCCATGTCCCGCCCTCGACACGCTCTCGACACGCCTCCCAAAACGCCCCGTTTACCTTTGGACGTTGAGCGGCACTATGAAGGCCTAGGTTATTTTTAAATACGTCCAAAACCCGGTTTTATTATCGGCACATGGACGTTTTTGAGAAATGTTCGTCCAAGTGCCGACTTAGGACGGTTTTTGGACGTTTTTCTCTTTCGATTATGAACCCCATAGTCTATAATAGTGTGTCTAACTTTTAGGAATGCTCCTTCCCTGATCCCACCTCCTTTTGAGATCCACATCTTAGAATTTACGCACACTTTATAGACTATGCTTAGAAAATTGTGCACATAACTTCTAATTAGTGACAATTATTACTTGTCAATTGCCAATTACAAGCCCTAGCTTGTTAAAACAATTAATTAAACTTTTGTCGAGTATACAGAATCAGGACCTTAAAGCACAGTTAATGCTCAGAAAGAGACTATTGCATGACTGAGTTAAGATTTTGTAGTAGTTTGCCTATTTTTGTTTGTTAAACTGCTTATTTTTGAATCATTTTCACAAGGAGTATGGTGTTGGTGGAAATTGGGTGTGTAAGCATTAAGACAGCTAGTGTGCTGTATTTACTGCTCATTAATTGACTAATGCAAAGTTAAAATGTAAGCACTTAGGCCCATACTTTATAAATGGCACCTTAACTTAGGCACCTAATTTAACCTGAAAACACCATTTAAAAAATAAAAAAAAGCATTGTAAAAGGAAAAATGTAGATGCCTACTGGTGCCTTAAAAACAGCACCGGTATTTTGCCTACAGTGGTGCTTTATGTGTTCATGAGGAGCTAGCTAAAATAAAGGTAGACAAAACGATGGGGCCAGATGGTATACATCCAAGGGTGCTGAAGGAACTTAGGGAAGTTCTGGTGACTCTGCTGACTAACCTTTTCATTGAGTCTCTTGTGTCAGGTGTGCTACCGGAGGACTGGAGAAGGGCAGACGTGCTCCCTCTCCACAAAAGTTGATGTAAGGAAGAAGTAGGGAATTACAGGCCAGTAAGTCTGACTTCTGTGGTAAGCAAATTAATGGAAACACTTTTAAAACAGAGAATGGTCAAGTTTCTGGAATCCTGTGGATTACAGTACCGGAGGCAACATGGATTAACTAGAGGTAGTTCTTGTCAGACAAATCTGATCAATTTATTTGACTGGGTGACCACAGAATTGGATAAAGGATGTGTACTAGATGTGGTGTATTTAGATTTTAGCAAAGCCTTTGACAGTGTTCCACATAGACATCTAATAAATAAACTGAGTGCCCTCGGGATGGGTCCCAAAGTGACGGGCTGGATCAAGAACTGGTTGAGTGGAGGGTAACAGAGGGTAGTGATCAATAGAGATCACTCTGAGGAAAGTGATGTTACTAGTTGTGTGCCTCAAGGTTCTGCTTTTGGGCCTGTTATTTTTAACATTTTTATAAACAATATTGCTGAAGAGTTGTCAGGTAAGATTTGTCTCTTTGTGGATGATACCAAAATCTGCAATAGAGTAGACACGCCGGATGGTGTGAATAACATGAAGAAAGACCTGGCAAAGCTTGAAGAATGGTCTGAAATTTGGCAGCTAAAATTTAATGTTAAGAAATGCAAGGTCATGCATTTGGGCTACAAAATCCCGAGGGGACAGTACAGTTTAGGGGGTGAAGAACTTATGTGCACGACAAAAGAGCGTGACTTGGGTCTGATTGTATGTGATGATCTTAAGGTGGCCAAACAGGTTGAAAAGTGATGACGAAAGCTAGAAGGATGCTAGGTTACATAGGGAGAGGTATGGCCAGTAGGAAAAAGGAGGAATTGATGCCCCTGTATAAGACTTTGATGAGACCTCATTTAGAATATTGTGTTCAATTCTGGAGACTACACCTTCAGCACTGAATGATGGATCATCATCAATCAGTGCTGTTAGTTTCTCTTGATCTTTCAGCAGCGTTTGATACAATTGATCATCAGTTGCTCCTTGCTAGACTTCAATCTATTGGGGTTACAGATGAAGTTCTAGCTTGGTTCACATCTTACTTTACTGACCGCACGTCTACAGTCATTTTCAATAATTCATTATCCCTCTCATCTCAAATTTCACATGGGGTTCCACAAGGATCTATTCTTTCACCTTTGCCTTTCAATATTTTTCTGGCACCTTTATTGACTTTATGCCAATCCATAGAATTTCATGTTTTTGCCTATGCCGATGATATCCAATTATTGCACCCTTTAAATAATAATAATCAAAGTGAAATTTTGGTCATTAATGAAAAACTAGATCAAGTACATAATTGGCTAGATAAAAACAGATTGGCACTCAATATCAATAAAACCAATGTTATGCTATTTCCGTGGAAAGAGAGTTTTCCTCTTGTTGCTCCTATTTCTATTCTTAATGTACCCCTACAGTTAGTAAAAAATACAAAAATTTTGGGAGTAATTTTTGATACTAAACTTTCTTACCATGATCACATTAGTAACATTGTAAAAATCACCTTTTATAGGTTACGCAAAATTCGTTCCATTTCAAAATTTCTTTGTCCTAAATCAATTACAATACTTATTCACTCCTTGGTGATGTCTAAAATTGATTATTGCAATTCCTTATTTAAAGGAATTGCACTATATGAAATTAAAAGATTACAAATCATACAAAATACAGCCATAAAATTAATAACCAATGCAAAAAATATGATCATGTAACACCACTCCTCAAAGAGGCTCATTGGCTCCCTGTCAATTACAGAATTACTTATAAACTATGTTTAATTATCTTTAAGACTCTGATCAACAAGACCCCAGCATTTTTATATCGATTTCTTGTTCCTTATTCTACAAAAAGAATATTACGTTCTAGCGAACAAAATCTGCTATCTGTCGCTTCGTTAAAAATTATCAATACAAGGAGACAATTTATTTTTTCTTGTACTGCACCACAGACATGGAACGCTCTTCCTATTTTCTTACGAGAGGAAAAAGAACTTGGAAAATTTAAAACTGAACTTAAAACCTTCCTTTTTAAAGATGCTTTTATATTATAATTTTAGTTTTAGTATTATGTTTTTCTATATGAAACCTGTGTTAATCATTTCCTTTTGTGTTTCCCCTCAATGTTTCTTCTTTACTTTATGAATTGTAGTTCATCCCTTCTTTCCCATTTATCAATGTTAATAATCATGAGTTTTTACCCATTATTTAATAATTGTATGTACTGTATTGTTGTTTTTGTTTTTTATATTTAATAATTGTTAAATTTAAAGTGTACATCGCTTAGAATATTTGATTAAGCGATTTATCAAGTCATCGAATAAACTTGAAACTTGAAAAGATATAGAAAGGATGGAGTCGGTCCAGAAGAAAGCTACTAAAAGGGTATGTGGTCTTCATCATAAAGCGTATGGGGACAGACTTAAAGATCTCAATCTGTATACTCTGGAGGAACAGTGGGAGAGGGGAGATATGAGATGTTTAAATATCTACATAATGTAAACGCGCATGAATCATATCTCTTTCATTTGAAAGGAAACTCTGCAATGGAGGGCATAGGATGAAGTTAAGAGGTGATAGGCTCCGGAGTAATCTAAGGAAATACATTTTAACAGAAAGGGTGATATATGCATGGAACAGTCTCCTGTAAGAGGTGGTGGAGACAGAGACTGTGTCTGAATTCAAGAGGGCCTGGGATAGGCACGTGGGATCTCTCGGAGAGAGAAAGAGATAATGGATACCGTGGATGAGCAGACTAGAGGCCTTTATCTGCCATCATGTTTCTATGTTTCTATGTTTATTGCCATGCAACCCCTAACCAGCTAATGTTCTCAATATGAAGGATCCAATGCTAAAGAGGAGATCATGAAAATAAAATAATACATAAAGAAAACATTGCATGCATATCAAGAGAAGAGCCGTCCGTTATACTCCATTTACAAGTAAGTTTCCAAAATACATACTTAGAAAATTGGTATTAAATCATTTGCAGTGAAATTTAAGGAAAAAGGTTGCTCCCAACTGGAGAGACCAGGATGCAATAACAAAAAATTAACTTCACTGCATTTTATATGCTCTGGATAAATCAGGAAAAAAATCAATTTTGCCCCTCTATATAGTCTGCCTAAAGTTAGGTGCTTACACCTAGCCAATGAATGTAGGCATCAAGGAAGGGCTATGGCTCACTAGCTGAGCTGCTGCCTCTGCACCCAGAGGCTATGAAATCAAATCCTAGTGCTGCTCCTTGGTAAGTCATTTAATCATCCAGTGCCCACTACTTTGAATGTCAGCTTTGAAAAGTGGTATACAATAGAGAACGACATGGGGATTAATTTTTCCCCGTCCCCACGGGAACTCATTTTCCCGTCCCGGCGAGTTCTTTTCCTGTCCCTGCCCCATTCCTGCAAGCTCTGTCTTCATCTGCACTTTAAAATCATAAATGTTTGAGGCTTGTGCGGTTAGGGCAGGGACAGTGATAAAACTCGCAGGGACGGGTAAATTGAGTTCCCGTGGAGACATATCATGCTATAAGTTCTATTCTTAAATTAACATTTCACAAGAAAGTCACTTTCAATAATGTTCAACAAAATGAGAAGAAAGGTTGCAGATTCCAAACTGGATTTCTCATGCTGGACTTGAAGAGACTCCAGTGAATCCACTGTTAGATTCCCAGTCTGTTCTGATTTTCCATATGATCTAAATCATTTTCCAGGGGATCATAATAGAAGACATTCATTCAAAAGATATTTGACATATTTCACATGGACTGACCCCTGTTGTGGAGTTCCCTGGGGTTCCCCTCGTTCCCTGTAAGTTTTTAACATCTATTTAGCATGATAAACTATGTAATTACGGAATAACAGCTATGCCAGTGGTTCCCAACCCTGTCCTGGAGGACCACCGGGCCAATCGGGTTTTCAGGCTAGCCCTAATGAATATGCATGAAGCAAATTTGCATGCCTCTCACTTCCATCATATGCAAATCTCTCTCATGCATATTCATTAGGGCTAGCCTGAAAACCCGATTGGCCCGGTGGTCCTCCAGGACAAGGTTGGGAACCACTGAGCTATGCTGATGATATAACTATCGTAATTCCATTAATTCCATTCTCACATCTCAAATGTTTTACAGGCAATCTAATCTAATCTAACCCTTAGGTTGGTATACCGCATCATCTCCACGTCCGAAGAGCTCGGCGCGGTTTACAATAGAAGAAATAGGAAGGAACTACAAACAGAGGTTAGAGGTAGAAGTGTGAAGTTAAAGTACAAATATCATCAATAATTGTGACGGAAGAGAAGTGGCACAAACATCTGAACTTAAAGAGCACTCTTACCTCAATAGGAAACCAATGCAACTCTCTGTAATCTAAAGTTACATGAGCTGCCTTTTTAAATCTAAAAACTAGACATATAGCACTGTTTTGTATCAGTCGCAATCGCTAGTAATTTTTTTGAAGACCACCCAAATATATTGTATTACAAAAATCGAGTATTCCCAGAATAAGTGACTGAACTAATAGTCTATATGAGCTTTCTTTGAAATAAGACCTTGGAGTTTCCATGGTGTGAAATAGCATTTTCTAGCCTGAGCATCAACCTGTGCAAACACTAAAGAGGATTGACCCCAAAGTTTCCATGGAGAAGAAAATCCAGAAGAACCGAAAAGAAACTCTATGGAATGACGATGTTCCTTAAATGGACTTTATTTGAAAAATGACAAAGTTCCAAAGGTACAATAAATCATCCACATAAAATAAAATCATCCACATAAAAGTAAAATAATCCACATGAGAAACCTTAAAGGACCTAGTCCACTAGGGACGCAGGACCCAACAGAGTCCGCGTTTCAACAAAGAGTCTTCTTTAGGGGTCCCTGAGGGTCCTATAATGGTGAATATGTGAAAATGCTAATAGGTGGTGAGCCGCAAGTAAGACGCTGCTTCCATCCAAAGTGAAAACAATCATTGATAAATCATAGTTGAAGTGATAGGGAAGTTTATTCCATTTATAGTTAAACATTCCTCTTCACATTTAAATGGAGATGCTAAGAAAAATCTGGTGACTAGAAATATCTAGGTTGGACATTGCATACCATATTGGTTCAAGTGCTATTTCTGTAGGCTTCTGTCAGCCCAGCCTTAACTTGCTGGCCTTACCAATGTCAACAAAGCCCTATGGGAGATCATATCATTCATATCTGATCTTGGGGCATGTCAGTGCAGACAGCCTCAGAAAATTATATCTAGCACTGTCATTTAGACATTGAGAAATTGGATCATCTGTTGTTTTATTGTCCTTTGATACTTAACTTTTGGAGGTCAATATAGGGTAGAATTAACAACATTTTGGAATCATCAATTCCACTAACATATGAGGCAGTCATTTACGGTACAATATTACATGTTAATCCCCTTATATCAATATAAAGGCCGTCTTTTCCTTATAATGACCGGGATAGCCATCCAAATGATCACTCGAAATTGGAAGAACTATGATTGTTTAAATTTTTTGTTCTGGTGGGCAAGTCTACTCCAGTAATATATTTGAAAGGATGAACACTGATAATTTGGGACATGGTAATATATTCAAATTGATATGGGGCCATTGACATCTTATGTTACCTCTTTATAATTGATTGTTGATGTGAGTCAGTTTGTGTTTATTTAGGCACATATCCAGGCAAGGGTGGGAGGAGGGGGTATTATTTTTGTCTTAGTTTTGTTTTAGGGTATTTACATTTGGGGGTGGGTGAATGGATGGGAAGATATCATTAATTAGAATAGGGTATGGTTTTTTTGCGGTAATCTATGTTTTTGTGTTTTATCAAATAATCATTGGGTGGGTGGGTGAAAATGATTGTTTAAGAACATGTGTAAATTGAATGTGCTTTTATTGTATTATTATATGTTACATTTGTTGTATTGCACTAATGAAGTTTTGAAAATCAATAAAGAATTAAAAAAAAGAAAATTACATCTAAAGTATCAGTGATTAACAGACCTGAGATTCTAAAGATGTGCTAAGGTCTGGTGCTTAAGATGAACACTAGCCCCAGCTAAATGCTCCTGCACAGAATTCACATGCATTAAGCATCAGGCCAGACTGGATTGTTTATCAAGAAGATAAGCTACTTGAATGGGACAAATCGAGCAGGTCTGATGAATTCAGCAAACTAAAATATGCAGATGGGGGCAATTGGAGGAATGCCCAAATCTGCCGGCATGGATCGCTTTTCTGTGATCCCCACACATGCGCAGACCATCTGTAGATGGTCTGCGCATGCCTGTCAGAACTGCAATTTTTTTTTTTTTTTAACTTTAACTTTTATTATTAGTTTTAAGCCCTGCGAGCCTGTGGTTTTAACCCGCTTTAAACCTGCAGGTTGAAACCACGGGCTCACAGGGTGGGAAAGGGCAGGAGAGATTTGGGTAAGAAGGGCAGGAGAAAACTGGGGCAGCGATGCGGCGAGCAGGCAGGCAGGAGTTTCGAGGAAGGGCAGGAGAGATTCGGGGAAGAAGGGCATGAGAAAACCGGGGCGCCGATTTAGGGCGAGCAGGCAGGAGAGGGCAGTGAGCAGGGCAGAGAGCAGAGCTTCCTGAGTCGGAAAGACGTTTTTGACTGGCGCCTAGCAATCGCTTCTTCAGTTGATCGGCCAGCCCAGTCAGACGTGAAATTTTGTGTTATGAATCACGACACTGCCTACTTTGCATGTGTTTCACCTCATTTGCATGCACGGATTTGAAGCGGATCGCAGGAGAGGTTAATGAATGGGGCCCGAGGGAAATCTGGTCACAAAAGATGTCGCAAACCGATCGGTACACGATTGGCTTGCTTTGTGAATCTAGCCAAAAGAAGCCAGAGACTAATCCCATCTACCATTCCTGTGTTACACCTTCCTTATCAATTAAACTAACCATTGTTTCAAACAGTTTACAAATTATAAACAGAAAGATACTGGGAAATACAATAGTTTCTATTTTTAGAATAAGATTCCAACCTATTAAAGCCTTCTCTCTACAACATCCCCTCCCCCCTCGCTCTCTGGAACCTGAAGCCTGGACCATCACCCCCTCCCGTCTAGCTTTTCTCTGGAACCTGGCTTACTCCTCCCTGAAGCCTAGACCAACCCCTCCCCCCTTCCCTCTCTCTTTCCTCTTGACTCTGTAATGCAGGTAAACTGTCCTCTCTCTCACACACACACACATAAGCAGTCTCTGAATCCACTCTGTATTTGTAAAGCTTATTTCTATTTCTTTCTGTAAATTTGTAACCCAGTATTCTTGATGCATCTTTCTAAAGATTGCCATTCTGTAATATTAAGCCTATTTCTATATAATATATTCTTTATGAAATCACTTCCGGCTGCTCCAAAGTTGTCATTATTTCCTCTGAAGCCTCTCTCATTGCACTCGATCCTATGAAAAGGCTCTGTGCCATTTTCACTAGGTTGAACACCTCCTTGGATCCATCTTGGATCTTCCCCCAGATGTGATTGCTAAGTTTAGTTGACCTAAGGCTTTTGGGCCCTCTTTTACGAAGCTGAGGTAGAGGTTACTATGGTGGCCTGGAGCACTAAATGTTCTAATGCTGCTCCGATGCTCATAGGAATTCTATGAGTGTCGGAGAAGCGTTGGAGCATTTAGCGCTTTGGGCAATGGTAGAAACCTCTACAACGGCTAAGTTAAAAAAAGGGGGGGGGGGGCAATCTGATAATGGTGTCACATGGGACAGTTAAGAGTAATGAGGAAATCTGAATGGAAAATTATCTATCTGTGTTTTTAAAGATTTGTGTGGCTCAAAGGCATTTGAGTATAAAGCATGTGGGATGGGGTATGGTGATGCTTGAAGGAGTACTTTTGCCCCTCAAATTGTCTCTTTATGTCAAGCTAAATTATATCAAACTATTTATTTATTTATTTAAAAATATTTATACTCCACAAAGCTGCAAAGTTCATGGCAAGTCACAATAAACATATAAAATCAAATAAAACAAGCATCATGACAGAAGGACAAGTGTCAGAGAGTTATTTTAAAAAACCTGCACGCACAAATAAGACTTCAGCTGCTATCAAAGCAATGTTGTCAGTCATCTGAATCTCACTTGACACTGAATTTCTTTAGAGCAGGACAACTTAAAGCAAAAGCTTATACACTCTGTTTCATTCCACCTCCCACTAAAGTATGTTGCAAACTGTTGGCAAAACCAGCATATAAGATCTATAGACCATAACCAATGGAGAAAGGCAACTAGAAGACAACCCTTTGTAGATTTAAAAAAAAAAACCATCAACAAGATAAAATACTGCTTGTGCCTTTTTACTAATTTGCGGGTTCATATACAAACACTGTTCAATGTAATCCCTAGAGTCCACTTCAGTGTGCACAGGTACATCAGTTCTGCATAGTATCTATATCATGACATACAACCAATGCTTTTGTCTTCTGTAGCTTTACAAATAGTACAGTGATTGAGGTAGTTTTGAGCTACAACAGAAAAAATAATTTACAATGGTTTAACAAGACAAAATTCAACCAATCAGTTAGGGGAAGAAGAATTGAAAGAAAACAAAATTATTTAACTCCAGAGGTTAGACAACATTCTGGATAGTACAAAATGTTGACCAACTATGGCATCTTAGTGGCTATCACTCTCCATTATCGATGGTATTCATGAATGGTCAATGGGTGCTGTAAATGGATCAGATTTTCAGGCTAAGCTTAAGGAAAATTCATGAGTATGATCTGCATGTTTTCTGTCTTCATTGCATACAAATCTGTCTTGTACATATTCATTGGAAGTAGAGAATGACATAGGGACAAATTTGTCCACATAGGATTTATCTTCATCCTTGTCCCATTCCCACGAGTTCTGCCCCTGTCCCATCCCTGCAAGCTCTATCCTCAACTACACAAGCCTCAATCATGATTTTAAAGTGTTTGCAAATGTAGACAGAGCTTGCAGGGATGGGACAGGGACATGGACAGAAATCACATGGACAGGACGGGGATAGAGATAGATCCCACGTGGACAGGGACAGGGACAAATTTGTCTCCATGTCATTCTTTAATTGAAAGTCTCCTGAAAAACCAACAACCCATTTGTTGCACTTGTGGATTGGAAACCAATATCATTATTCTCCTATTTGACTAGTGCACGTGTATTTTGCTACTTTAATATTATTCTATTATCAGCTTTAGGAATGACTATGCATATTTGTACATGCTCTCTACATTAACATGAAATAGGATTTTAAAGAAAACAATAGTGGAAACATGTGCTTAACACAGTTAAAAAAAGTATATCACAGGACATGCTCAGATGTCCTGTCATAAATGCCAAATTAGCCTGTGCTAACTTGGGCACTAAAAAGCATGTGTATCTTTTGAGGATGAGGGGGCAGAGAATGGGTATTCCTTTCCTAAACAGAGCATGCACATTAGTTCACATTAAGTTCCACTTCCTGAGTTGCTTTGAATTATTGTACAATGTTATGTATGTGCTATTTTTATGTATGTTATCTTGGAAACCGTGGAGACTCTAGGCGATGTATACATTTTTAAAATAAATAAATAAATATCACCTTAATCCTTTCTACCTACAAAATGGGTGGCAGTAAGGCCTCGATTCTATAAACAGTGGCTGTCAACAGGGCAGGATTAATTCTTTGGTGGGCCCTAGACACTCAAGTACACTGGGTCCCCTGACCCTGCCTCTCCATGGCTCCGCCCCACTATATCCCCTCTCCTATGAAAGTGTACCTCCTGGCCTCCAAGCAGTACCTCCTCCTTCCTTCTTCAATATTCAGTGAAGCCAAAGTCACAGTCTTCAAAAGGTCACGAGCAGTGATTCCTACATGCTATTTGCTGCTGACCTGGAAGCCTTCCCTCTGATGCAAGTGTCAGAGGAAAGGCTTCCGGGTCAGTCGCAGGCAGTGTGTAGGAACCACTGCCCATGGCCTTTTGAAGACCATGAGTTCTGATTCAGTGAATAATGAAGAAGGCAGGAGGAGACAGTATTTGAACGACTGGAGCCAGTCTCGGAGGCAGGCACACCGGGTCATTAGAGCAGGCAGCACACCGGGCCCCCCTGAACTCTTTGGGCACAAGGCACGTGCCTACTTTGTCTACCCTTTAACATGACCCTGGCTGTCAATCTTCAGTTAGGCGCTGCTTATAGAATTGCACCTAATTATTCCAGGGTTTTCTTGGCCTAAATACAAGTGTCTAAGTCCAATTTTGGCACCTACGAGGAAAACACACCAAAAATCCGCCCTTGATCTGCCCTTAACCATGCCTACGTTCTGGTAGATGCCTTTGGCTAGGTGCCTAGTTAAAATTGCTAGGCACCTACTGATTTAGGCACCTAAGTGGTAATTAATATTCATTTAAGCTAATTATTAAGCACATTAAATAATTAAGCTAGGAGCGCCAATTTAGAAGCCTAACTTTAGGTAGAATCTGGGTCCATGTGCAAATGCTCATGCAGACATTTTTGTAAATAATCGCATACTAATAGCAACATGGTAGTGCATTTGTGTATTTTTAGCTGTTAACTTGCAACATATAAATCATTCTAGCAAAATTCATTCATTTTGATATTTTATCACAGTTTCTAAAAGAAACTAATTACTCACAGTGTGTTCAGTGGACTCAAAATGAACATGACTGCATCCTGAAAAGATAAAAGAGGAAAAAGAACATGCTGAAATATTTGTTGGAAAGCTTTGCAGCCTCCCTAAACTTGTCTTGAAAAAAAATTGGTTGATTAGGGTCGAGTTCCTACCACCGTTTTCATCATGCAAATAGTGATTATCATACTGCTGTTTAAGAAAACACTGCTTTGCATCCCATCCAGAAACTGTAATTAGGGTGCTGCATATTAAAACAGTAATCTACTCTTCTCATGGAAATTGTAATTATCATGGTATTTATCAGCACTGTGATAAATACTGTGCTTTTAAGGCTGTGCATAATGTATTGTCGTTAACACAAAACATCTCATGTTTTGTGCAGGCCTGAACCTCTGTGTTATGGAAGACTACTACTAATTCCCGACCAGAATTCAGTCATATTAGATGACAAACATGCCAGCACGATTGATATGCGTCTTCTACTACGTTGGGGTAAGCACTAGTGCACGCTTAAAGGGACTTACTGTGGGATGTGCTCAGGTGCACTTAGTATAAATCATGTTTTATTGGCACACCAGCAGTAAATATACAATACAGCACGACAAAACAACAAGGTCGCAAACACCAAACGTACCATCAAATACATTTTCACCCCAACCAAAGAATCCCCCTAATCCCCACCCACTCCAAAGCCCAAACCCCCACCCCATCCCAAACCCACACCATGAGACCCAATCCATACCCAAAAACCCCAGCAAGAAGCTCAGGTGCACTTAAAGGGTATTAACATAGAACAAAATCTTTTCCAGAGAAAGGAAAATGGTAAAACCAGAGGACATAATTTGAGGTTGAGGGGTGGTAGATTCAGGGGCAATGTTAGGAAATTCTACTTTACGGAGAGGGTGGTGGATGCCTGGAATGCGCTCCCGAGAGAGGTGGTGGAGAGTAAAACTGTGACTGAGTTCAAAGAAGCGTGGGATGAACACAGAAGATTTAGAATCAGAAAATAATATTAAAGATTGAACTAGGCCAGTTACTGGGCAGACTTGTACGGTCTGTGTCTGTGTATGGCCGTTTGGAGGAGGATGGGCAGGGGAGGGCTTCAATGGCTGGGAGGGTGTAGATGGGCTGGAGTAAGTCTTAACAGAGATTTCGGCAGTTGGAACCCAAGCACAGTACCGGGTAAAGCTTTGGATTCTCGCCCAGAAATAGCTAAGAAGAAAAAAAAATAATAATAATAATAATAATAATTTAAATTGAATCAGGTTGGGCAGACTGGATGGACCATTCGGGTCTTTATCTGCCGTCATCTACTATGTTACTATGTACATGCTACCTGTGCACTAAATATGCCTTATTTTTTGGTTGAGGGGGTATCGTGTGTGTGTTTGGAGGGGGTGTGTGCGGAGAGTGGATGTGTCTGAGCTAATCAGTTAGTGCATCTAACATAAGAGCATAAGAATAGCCTTACTGGGTCAGACCAATGGTCCATCTAGCCCAGTATCCCATCTTCACGGAGGCCAATCCAAGTCACAAGTCCCTGGCAAAAACCCAAATAGTAGCATCATTCCATGCTACTGATCCAGGGCAAGCAATGGCTTCCCCCATATTTGTCTGAACAGCAGAATATAGACTTTTTCTCCAGGAACTTGTTCAAACTTTTTTTTTTTAAACCCAGCTACATTAACTATTCTTACCACATTCTCTGGTAACGCATTCCAAAGCTTATTCTCCGAGTGAAAAAAAATATATATATTTTTTCCTATTGATTTTAAAAGTATTACTACGCATTACCACGTGCATAACTGATTAGCACAGGACATAAGCCTTTAGGCCCAAATTCTATAAAAGATGCCTAAAGTTAGGTGCCTAGATTGGCATACCTACCTAGTGCCTAACTTACCCCCTCCCCCCTTTTACAAAACCGTACCATGGTTTTTAGCACAGACTGCGGCGATAGCAGCTACAACAATGATATAATTCCTATGAGTGTCAGAGCTGTTACTGCCACGGCTGACCCTAAAAACTGTATGCTATAGTTTTGTAAAAGGGGGGTTAATTATTTAAAAAGCTTAATTGGTGTTAACAGCTAATTAGCATCTCATAATTGTCTTAAATTAAAATTAATTGGATGGTAGGCACCTAACACAGTAGGCGCCTTCTACTTTCAAGTAAGCACCTAGTCCAAGGTGCCTACCGGAAAGTAGGCATGGTTAAGGGCAAATCATGGGCTTGTTTGGCATATAGGCCCCTGCTTTTGACTTAGGCACTGGTATTTAGGCCAAAAAAGCCCTGTCATAAATAGGGTACGCCTAAGTTTAGGGTGCCTATTAGCACCTAAGTCCACTTTAGGCACCCACTAGGCATGAGAGAAGAGAAACTGGGCCTCTTCTCCCTTGAAAAGAGGAGACTGAGAGGGGACATGATTGAAAAACATTCAAGATAATGAAGGGAATAGACTTAGTAGATAAAGACATGTTGTTCACCCTCTCCAAGGTAGGGAGAACGAGAGGACACTCTCTAAAGTTAAAAGGGGATAGATTCCGTACGAACGTAAGGAAGTTCTTCTTCACTCAGAGAGTGGTAGAAAACTGGAACGCTCTTCCAGAGGCTGTTTTAGGGGAAAACACCCTCTAGGGATTCAAGACAAAGTGAGACAAGTTCTTGCTGAACCAGAACGTACACAGGTGAGGCTAGTCTCAGTTAGGGCTCTGGTCTTTGACCTAAGGGCCGCCGCGTGAGAGGACTGCTGGGCACAATGGACCACTGATCTGATACAGCAGCAGCAATTCTTATGTTCTTATGACATTTGCTATGCGCCACATTCTTTGGTGCCTACGTTTTAGGCACCATTTATAGAATAGGGGCCTTACTGCCTACAAAATGAGTGGTTGCAAGTGCGCACATGGTAATTGTTTATAATGAATCACAACTAAATATATTATGGGAACAAAACTGTAGCCATCTGTGATAATAACTTATGTAATCAAAAACAAATCGCAGTCCAAATAATATATATAAATACCGTATTTGCCGGCGTATAAGACGACTGGGCGTATAAGACGACCCCCCAACTTTTAGTTAAAATATAGAGTTTTGTTATATACTCGCCGTATAAGACTACCCCTTCTTCCGCACACCTTCTCTACCGCCCCGGGTGCAGCACAGCCGGCCAGGTCCCCTTACTTTTGTGGCACTTCCCCGACCGACCGACAACAGCCCCGGTCCGACAAACCTCCCTGCCCTTAACCGCAAATCTAAATTACCTTCTTACAGCTGCTGTAAGAAGGTAATTTAGATTCGCGGCTACAGGGCAGGGAGGATTGTCGGACCCGGGCTGTTATCGGTCGGTCGGGGAAGTGCCACAAAA
The DNA here is from genome assembly GCF_902459505.1 of Geotrypetes seraphini. Classification (NCBI taxonomy): domain Eukaryota; kingdom Metazoa; phylum Chordata; class Amphibia; order Gymnophiona; family Dermophiidae; genus Geotrypetes; species Geotrypetes seraphini. The sequence goes on along the minus strand of NC_047084.1, from coordinate 440,220,442 downwards.
GTAAGGGAACCTGGCCGGCTGTGCTGCAACCGGGGCGGGGCGGCCGCCCCTCTCTCTTGGTAGCCACTCGAACCACGAGGCTACTCTCCTTCTCCTTATCTGCCCTGCCTGCAGCACAGAGCCGAACGGAAGTCTTCCCAACGTCAGCGCTGACGTCGGAGGGAGGGAGGGCTTTGTTTAAGCTTTGTTTAAGCCCTCCCTCCTCTCCGACGTCAGCGCTGACGTCGGGAAGACTTCCGTTCGGCTCTGTGCTGCAAGCAGAGAAGGTAGGGAGAAGAAGAGCCGCGTACATCCAGAAGACTGAGCATCCAGCCCCGCAGGAGCCCCGCGACCCTCGGAGGCGTCCCCATGGGATCCCCGCGACCCTAGGGGGCGTCCCCGCGACCCTAGGGGCGTCCCCGTGCAGCTCTCTAATGTAAAGTAAGGGCATGTAAAACAGTACCCGGCGTATAAGACGACCCCCGACTTTGGGGAGGATTTTAAGGTACTGAAAAGTCGTCTTATACGCCGGCAAATACGGTAATTATGTTGTGCTCAGACCCACAACCTATTATAGAGTTCATGTGTAGTGAACCAAACATAGGCTGCCCAATCAGACCCTCATAGCACATACATTGTCTAATCACCACTACAGATATCAAATAAATAAAAGCAGAAACGTGCTGGTCACGAACGATGGGCAGACCACATATATATAAGTGCCAGTGCAAAAAACTGTAAACTCCGTGAATTGTTTTTAATGGCCACATGCTAATGGCAACATTAGCACATGACTAAAATGTAGAAACGGTGGAATCAAAATACACTCATTCTATTATATAGAATATTCTGGACTCCAGTAAGATTGCAAAAACTGGATAACACAAAATCTAATAGATGCTGGCACTGTCATCTTGAAGTGGGGACTTAATTTCTGGAAATCAATTTGGGGCAAAATTAATTTTGTTTTAGGTGTCTCTATTACGTTGTCATATGATGTGATCCTATTTGGGACTTTGTTAAAACCTAAAAGTCCAATTGACAAAAATAAAGATAGACTTCTTCTTATAATGACTGGGGTGGCCATACAATTAATTACTGGAAATTGGAAAAATTGGGATCGTCTAAATTTTACTTTTTGGTGGGAAACACTCTGTCTATATTACCATTATGAAAGAATGTTAGCAGAGCAGTCAGGAAAAGTCAAGAATTTTAAAGAAATTTGGAGACCATTGGATTCAATTGTTAAACACCTTAAAGATTTGTAATTTACCTACCAGATTCAATCTTATTTTTATTGGTTTCCACACATATCCAGGGAGGGAGGAGGAGATGGGTAAATTGATTTAGTAATTAGCAAGTATGTAAGTGCTGTTTATTGAATTTTTGAATGTATAATTGTTGCATTTTTTTTATATGTTTAATAAAATCAATAAAGATTAAAGAAAACAAAAAACCCACTCATTCATACAAAAATTGGAGGAAAAAGCCTCAAAAGTCCCAGTGTGCACAGTATGATAACTAATTGCAAACACTAAGCAGGACTGGTTTCTATTAGGGGCAAAAAAAAAAAAACCCTTCCAAATCAAACAGAATAATATTTTAGTTCAAGGCAAGGCAATTTCAAACAGTCTCTAAACAAATTATCCGTGAAGTAATTTAGACAAGCGCTTCTCTTGTAATTCCCGAAGATGACCCATTTCACCTATGACTAAAGTGCTGCATTTCACCGCTAAATTTCTTTTTCTTTTTTTTATATTTTTTATTCATTTTCAAGATTACATTAAGTGTTAAAATATATTAAATCACATAAACAATAAATACATCACTTAGAAATAATCATTGACACATCTCACAAATTCTTATCCCCATCCCAACCCTCCCTCCCATATATTCCATTATCATATAAAACATGTGATAATAAAATACCCCCCTCCCTGCACCTTAAATTAACAAATAATATAAGGGAACCAATTTTAAATTAATCTTTACAATATTTCGTTAATGGTTTCCACACATCCTGAAACTTTTAAAGATAACCCCGCTGTACTGCAATAAACCTTTCCATTTTATAGATATGGCATAAAGACTTCCACCAGAAGTTGTAATTTAATCTCCTCCAATCCTTCCAATTAAATGTGATCTGCTGAATGGCAACTCCAGTCATTATAAGTAATAATTTATTGTTATTTGCAGAAATCTGACTTTTTGCTCTCATTTCCATACCAAATATCACAGTATCATAGGGATAATGCCACTGGGTTATCTAATAAATTATTAATTTGGTCCCAAATTGATTTCCAAAAATTCATAATAAATGGGCAATGAAACAATAAATGATCTAAAGTTCCTGCTTCTAAATGGCAATGCCAACATCGCTAAATCTCAATTCACTGGGTTCTCTTTGTGCCATGCACATGGCCATTAATACAGCAGTAAAAAAAATCCTTAGCGCACAGAAAAAATCTGCAGAAGAGCGTGTTAAGAGCATTTTTTAAAAGCAGCATAGTAAAGGATGCCTTTAACCAAACTGCAGTGTATAGTTAGGGAACTCTAAAATATAATTCAACAGACTGATCGCATCACTGACCGAAAGCAAAACCAAAACTAACGCTTAAACAGGTCAAATATGATGATAAGTTTGGTTGAACTTTATTCAAATGTCATGATAAGTTGCTGGTGCCAAGACATCCTTGAATTAAACTTCTGCTGCAAATGTCATCTCATAAGAGGCACAGAATTCAGCAGGATTCTGGAATCGCTGCTCAGAATTCTCAAGTAATGAGAGTTAAGCTATCCAGCTGTGCTTGAAATGTATTTTTATTTCTGGAGATTTATTGTAGAAGAGGACAAGTAGTTTAAAAGGCCAATGCGGCACCCATTTAAGCATTATGGGGTTAGTTCTCTAACTGGGTGCATCCATTTATGCTCCTCAAGGCCATGTAGTAGGGAACTATTCCACAAGAGAACCAAGATGCTAAAGTTCCATTATAGAATACAAGTTATTGGCATACCTAATACCTGCACTTAACCGAACCATAGAGCTGGTGTAAGTGCAAGCACGTAAATGTGACAGTGATGCATATAAAGTAACCAAAAAGGAAGAAAATAAGCTGAAGAAGCACATGTGGATGTTTCATATCAAAAAAAGGGAGAGGATTTTCTGACCTATGATTGCTCGATGTTATGCGAACAGTGCATGAAGGCTGTTATGTTTTAAAGTTCTGTTTCACGGAGCCCTTGAGGTCTTTTCCTCCACCCAATTCATTTTGATACATCCTCTATTGTGAATTATTACATGGTTACAGTCTGAACCTTTTTTGATTACTTGTATTTTCATACTTAGACAGTGATACATCTAACATGCTAAGAAATGCAAGGTCATGCATTTGGGTTGCAAAAACTCAGGGGCACGGTATGTTTTAGGGGGTGAAGAACTTCTGTGCGTGAGAGGAGCAGGACGCGTTTGTGATAATATGTGACAATCTTGAGGTGGCCAAACAGGTTGAAAAAGCGATAGCGAAAGCTGGAAGGATACTTGGGTACATAGGGAGAAGAATGGCCAGTAGGAAAAAGGAAGTATTGATGCCCCTGTATAAGACTCTGCTTAGACTTCATTTAGAATAGTTTGTGCAATTCTGAAGAATGCACCTTCAAAAAGATGTAAGCAGGATGGAGTTGGTCCAGAGGAAGTTCTACTAAAATGGTTGGTGGCCTATGTCATAAGGCAAACGGGGACAGACATAGACCTCAATAAATGTACTTTAGAGGAAAGGTGGGAGGGGGGAAATATATCTGTGGCTTAAATGTGCATGAGGCAAATCTTTTTCAATTGAAAGGAAACTCGAGTGAGAGGGAATGAGATGAAGCTAAGAGGTGATAGGCTGAGGAATAATCTAAGGAAATATTTTTTTTCAGAAAGGGTTTTTACAGAAAGGGTGATACATGCGTGGACAGGCATAATAATAAAAAAAAGATGTTTAAGTCCGATTTGGACATAGAATGCTAGTCATTCAAATTCAGCAGCGACAAAATGTCCATTCTCGAAAAGTATGTCTAAAATATATTTTTGCTTGAAAATAGCCTATCTGTATGGCTAGGCATTTGATCATCCACTACGTTTATCTTTATACCACATTCTCAACCAAAAATTTGTTCAAGTCCCAAATACCTTTTGGACATGGGAGAGGCCAGTATTGTGATGGACTGGCCACCCAGACATGGCAACAGAGCAGAGGGGCACCTTACAGAGCACTGCTGTGAACTTCACAAAAAGGGTGCCACATAACCATCTCACCAGAACTCCCTTATAGGTTATGGTGAGCCCCCCACAAAACATCCCCAAAAACCCACTATACCCACCTGTCTACAACCCCAAAAGCCCTTATGGCTACAGGAAGCATGCGTATGGCAGTACAGTAGGGTTGGGGAGGGGGGGAAGGGCTTTGGGGGCCTCACATTTTCCACCATGAATGTAGTGGTTAGAGTGGCTTAAGGGCCTCGGTCCTCCTCTCTATGGTTCACTAACTCACAACTAGACTACTTAAGCCACCTCTGTGCAGCTCTAGTAGGCTTTCCTATGCCAGATGCTGATGTTCTGGAGGCGGGTATGTACGTTTTTATTCTAAACTTTGTGCGGTACAACGGGATCAGTGAACACGGGGTGGGGGGAGTGTTTGTGGGTCTTTATTTTGTCTCTGCAGTGGTTATCTGTTCAGTTTCGACACCTTTTGGGCGCTTCTACCTGTCTTTACATCGTCTGACTCACAACGTATAAGTTTTGCCTAGGCAGTCTCGTCAAATGTTCAATTATCCCTGCAGGACGACTAGGTCTAGGTTGGCCCGTATCTAGCCCACATCATGCCCTAACCACTCCTCCAAAAATGCCCCTTTCAGCTCTGGGTGCGCAGCGGGATTCAGATGCCTAAAGTGTCCCTGGATATGTCCAAAAAAGCCATTTTGATTATTAGCACTTGGGCAACCTGTGTTTTCGGTTGTCCAAGTGCCAACTCGGACGGGTTTTTAGACATATTTTAAGTTTTGATGATGAGTCCCATAGTCTCCCGGTAGAGGTGGCGGACCGTGAATTCAAGAAAGCATGGGACAGACACGTGGGATCTCTTAGGGAGAGGAGCAGGTAGTGGATGCTGCAGATGGGCAGACTTGATGGGCCAATTGGCTTTTATCTGCCATCATGTTTCTATGCAGTATTCTGCAAGTTACATGCATAAGAAGGAGCCCCACTTATGTCCTGCCCCCTTTTCTATTGCAAATGCAAGCAGTGTCTCACTTCCGGCTCACCACACAATTGTTTCCCATGTATTCACCTTTATAGGACCCCCAGGGACCCCTGAAGAAGACTTTTTGTCGAAACGCGGACCGTGTTGGGTCCTGTATCCCTAGTGGACCAGGTCCTTTAAGGCTTTTATGTGGATGACTTATTTTTATGTGGATGAATTTATTTTATGTGGATGATTTCAGTGTACCTTTGGAACTTTGACACTTTCAAATAAAGTCCATTTGGGAACATCGTCACTCCACAAGTTTTTTGGGGTTTCTCTGGATTTTCTTCTTTGTGGATATTTTGGGGTCAATTATTTTTGTTTTATACTAGTATATACAAGCCTATGTACACACAGACTTATACATTTAAGCAAATGTCTTCTCCACTTAAAATCATAGGGGTCTTCAACAGCAATTCTTATAATGTCAGCCACTGTTCCCCTCATTCTATAATTGTGGGCATGCATTGGTACACCTCTTGCATGTACAGAACAGTGGCATGTTCATGGGCAAATACATACTTAACCATTGAAAGTGCCCCAACAGGGTGCCTAAGCACTATTCTGTAAGTGCACGCATAGGTAACATACCCTTGGATTCTATATATGGCACCCAAGATGCATATACAAATTAATTGACTAGAAAGCATTTAACTACCCATATTTGAGTGCTAATTACCAATTATTGCTGTTAATTGACACTCATTAAAATTTGCACACACATCTGTCTATTTGCTATTCTGTAAAGCATGGTGACTAACACTAGCAACTATACTAGTACATAACTTAAAAGGCGGCAAAATACATGTGTAGTTATAAAATTCCGCCTCAGTGTGCCTAACATGGGCGCCAGCATTTACACCAGATTACAAGATAAAAAACTGGTGCCAGTGGCATTAAGGCGGGGGGGGGGAAGGTTGGGATGGACCTCCCCCAGCACCTTTCTGCCCCCACACCACTCGCATTCCTTCCCTTCCCGCCTTACCTCTTTAAATCTTCGCCAGTATGAGCAACTTCTCAGACTTGCTGCTCACGCTGGCCTGAAATAGGGCCAGGAAGTGATATCAGAGGGAAAGCCAATGCCAGCGCAAACGGCAGGCTGGAGATGCTGCTTGTGCTGGTGAAGATTTAGCAAGGTACGTGGAGAAGGGAGGGCATAAGTGTGTCATGGGGGTGGGGAAGGAGCAGGGAGGAGACAGAAAAGAGCAGGGGGGCACCAATGCCCTGAATGCCTCCTACCCTCACCATGCCACTGTCTGGCACCCAAAGTTAGGAGTGGGAATCGGCACCATTTTTTTGAAAGGTAGCTGAAAGCATTTTCAACAAGGATCCCCGAGGAAGCCATTATTTATGGTGAAACGGGACCCGTCGGGCTAAACTGCATCATAGCACTATTGCACTTTCCAATGAAATATTAAGATAAGTGCATTTTCATATTTACCATTGAATGTTATTTATATAACAAAATATATTTAAAAATATAACAAAAAAAGATTGATTAAGTTAATAGAGAAGTTTTTGGTTGATGAGTGATAACCTGATCTGCATAAGCTATTCAAATGATCATTCATTGAAAGCGTACGAGTTCTGAGACCTTTTTCTCTCATTCAACATAACACTTGAGTTGTGTTATAGAAACCTGTTGTTTGATTGTAACTTTTATAAGCTAGCGACCATTTTTTATCACTTTTCATAGAATTCACCCCATAGTGTGTTAACTTTAGGGGGAGGGGCATTCACATAGGTGAAGCATCAGAGGGACATGACCCTTACCACATTTATCACCCAAAGTTAAGGAAAAGTGGAGTGTTCAAACCTCACAGATAAGACAACAGCAAAGGAGGAGGAGTGAGGGACTCCATAAAGAGAGTGCCAGGTGTTATAACGATGCACTTTATCGAGGAGACTCAACCCGCCTGTGTTATGGTGTTCACGTCCATTAACCTTTGAAGGCAGTGGAGTCAGGGTAATGAGATATATTGTATATATTGGCGCTCGGATCACGACAATATTTGCTGATCATTTGGTGCATGAAACTTGGAGTAGTTCTTCAGTCCCCGCTCTTTCTGCACTTATCTGCTTCCCTGTTCTCTGAGTGAGAACTCTGGGATCCCTGCTTGCCAACCCTGTTTGCTACCCTAATTCCTTCAATGGGCCATCTTCCCTCTCAACCTAACACTGCTCACCCCAAACATTATCCCAATATTCCCTCCTCCAGGCAACCCCAAAGCAAGCTCCTGCAGTCTCTCTCACCAGCCATTACCCCCATTCACCCCCTAGCCTACTCTGTACACTCCCCCTCATTTGCCTGCTTATCCCCTAGGCCACCCCATACCCCTCCACCTGAGCGGTTTTTTGTTGTTTTTCTTCTGTTGTTGCATGTATAGTGCTAAAAAATCATCAAATGATTGTCAGTATTAAAAAAGAAAAAAGAGAGAAATAAATGACAAATTTCTGCTTGGAAGTACAAGAAGCTCACTTTCATCATAGACCTACTGTGATATACCTTGATATTTTCTAAAGGTGAGTTAGAATTCCTGTTGATGGGTCTCCTTTCTCATTCAGAGTCCTTTCACGTTTTTACAATACTTTTAGGGGGACCACCCTCCACTATGAAACTTTAAAAGAAGAAAGTTTTGTCCATCTCCAAATGATAAATAGAGTAACTCCTAGCAGCAATGGAAAATGTTTCAGAATGATCCTTGAGCAGAAGAGAGAGAAAATACGATAGAAAAAAAAAAAAAATAAACCAATAAACCCTTGGATGGTATTTATGGTCATGCCTTCAAGGTAAAAGTGCATTTTATCTGTATTGATCTTTTGATAGAATAGGTATTTTTTTTTAGAGAGAGAGAAATGTAATTTCATAAGTAGATACAGTAAAACCTTGGTCTGCGAGCATAATTCCTTCCAGAAGCATGCTTATAATCCAAAGCACTCATATATCAAAGCAAATTTCCCCATAGGAAATAATGGAAACTCAGATGATTCGTTCCACAACCCAAAAACTTTAATACTATACGTACTTGAATTGCAAGACTTTGCTCATTTAGAACAGTCACTACACTCCTGCAGCGTCAGAGAGAGAAGAACCATCGGCTCAGTCGTGATGATGTGACGCGTGTTTACAGTATGTACTCGTATTGCAAGACATTGCTTGTATATTAGATTAAAATGTATTTTTTTTATTTTTTTGAAAATCTTTATTCATTTTAAAGCTAACAATAAGTGCAACATATTATTCAAACATTTTACACTTTAAAAAGCACTTAAATTCAATTTATTAAAGTTCATCCATGAGGGTGATACTAGAATGAGGGAAAACTATTATTAAGCTTTCATGGCTAAAACATGACCTCTGTGTACTACAGTAATGGATGACAAATAAAGTCAGGAGGAGTGGAGATCTGGCTATGGTTGGTTTTATGGTTTGGATGGAGCTGCCATTCTTTTAATGAGCATTCAGGCAAAGGTTTGCAAATAGGGGGCAATACTTGCTTACTCAGCTTGGATAGGGTCTATCATAAGATAATCAAATGCCAAATCACCATGAAACAAGAATAAGGGGAGGTCAAACCATTCCACAATTCCTGATGGTTCTATTTAATGCAATTTATTATTTGATTATTATTTGGGCCATTATTTAGTGGTTTAAGCAAGCAGGAGTCGTTTAAGCAAGCAGGAGAGGCTCCTGTCTGCTTAAACCATGCTGAGCTGGCTAGCCACTGACATTCAGTGGCACTTAACCAGACTGTGCCACTGAACAGCAGTTTTGACTACCCAGACACAATCCATGCAGAGCCAGAGTGCTCCAGGGACAGTCAGAGCGGACCTGGAAGTTATGCGGGCACACAGGTAATATTTTAGTGCTGGTACCCACATACCTAACCGAGCAGTTAGAACTGCCTAAAAAGCAGTCCTAATTTTCTTCAATCGGCTACGCAGGTATTGGCACTGAATAATGGCTGGCACCTGCATAATTTTTTTTTTTCTTTCCAAAGCCTCTAATATTTAACACTAATGCTGGCTTTTGCAAAACCACAGTTAAGGTTTCTACCGCGGGCCAGTGAGGTAAATGCTAATTTATCCCCATCCAAATTGCAACCAAGATAGAACACATGCAATTAAAACACCTGCATTTTAAGCTTTGACCTTTTTTTTTGATGAGAAAACTCAACATCTTGAATGTTACAACTCGGCACCACTGTTAGAAAAAAGAAAAGTCTCTATCAAAAGAAACAATTTTAACCTGTAAATATACCGACAGTTCAAAATATTGGTCAAAAAATAGCCTTTTCTAACTGTACTGCTGATTTAACATCTCTTCTGTATGGAAAATATGCTGAGCTTATATCTCACTGTGCGATATTCAGGCCAGCTAATTAGAGTGTTCCCTGCTGGGCCATTGCTCATACTGTGCTTGCCTTGAATTTACCCCTGAGGATTTTCCTTTCTGTTTAAATAACTGTAACCAACACCTTTCTTTTGCTTAATCTACATGATTCTTTAAATGTAGTAATAGCCAAAAAGTAGAGTCCCCGTTTAGCAAATGTACCACTGGTATTAAAACATGAATACAATCCATTTTTAAGATGCATTTCATACATGAAAGAATGGGAAGGGTTCATCATCCATCTATCTGTTTGTCTATCATATATATGCTTGTTTGCACTAGTGCAAACTTATATATTGAGTTACATAGAGAAGAGCAGCCCATTAGAGCAGTCAGTGATGGGGGGGGGGTGTACTGGGTGCTGTGGGGACCCCCCCAACCTCCGCAGCACACTCAAACTGTAGAAAAGCTCCCAGTGGCACAATTTCAGTGTGCTGCCAGGGACCTAACCTCAGAAGCTAAAGAAGACAAGAGCGCAGCAGCTTCAGCCTTTGAAAATAAATTGTGCATTTGGCTGCCACCAGAGACCCAACCCCCAGCAGCAGATGAATTAGAAATCCAGGACCGTAATGAATAAATGCTCAAAGTGAGCAAACCTACTATTTAGTATTTATACAGCCACCTAACTGGAAACCAACCAGAGGGTGGGAAAAGCTTTAGTCTTAATCGGGAGTCATATAGAAAAATCACTGGATCTTTTCAAACTCCCTTTTCCAGTCATTGGCATAAAAACCTCCCTCTGGCTATTTCTTTAAGCAATATTGTTAATATAATGTTCAAGTGTTTAAATACTTTGTGTATTTTTGAATATTCTCCAAGAGCCATAGTCTGTTTTCTTAGACAATTCAAAAACGTGCAAAATTAATTGCAGGTTGTGCTTAAATCAAATTCAGTATCTAGAAAAGCTTTTCTTCAACTATATATTCAAAGAGTTAAAGAGATCACATTAGAAATTTTATTTGTTCTATAGCTCCGACGCTGTCAGCATTTCACAGCTCCAACCACCGCTGCATCAGGGAGACTGAATTCTTCTTTCATAGGATCCCTCGACCAGATCAAACATCCACTGCAATATATAACTAATTTATCCCCCCCCCCCTTTTTAGAAAGCCACGTTAGGTTTTTTTGTGGCCGGCCACAGCGGTATTAGCTCCGACATTCTGAGTCTTACGCCATACCCATTCCATCCCGGGATGCACCGGGAAGGAGGCTTAAGACCTTTAGGCATCTGAGCCAATCAGAGCCTTAGGCCCACTCCATGGTGCATCCCAGGATGCACCGGAAAGGGGAAGGCCGCCATTTTGAAGCAGCGAGCCTGCCGACCAGAGGGAGTAAGCATCCCTCCAGCAGGCCTTTTCTTCTACAAAGGTACAGGGCTTCAAGAAGCCTGCAGGTTAAGCTGATCAAGGGATCCCTTGCCATCTGCTGATCATAGCAAAGGAATCTCTAATCAGGCAGGTGCCAATGATACGAGCGCCAGTTAGAGAATCGGGGGGGGGGGAGAAGGGGGCGGTTAAGGCGTCTGTTTTTTTAAGACAGACACAATTAAAGTTCATCCAATCAAGTGGAGCAAGCTTCATCCAAGGCAAAGCAAATCATAGGTTGCATACGCAGGAATTTCGTCAGCCATAAGCCTGAAGTCATTATGCCACTGTATAGATCCATGGTGAGGCCTCACCTGGAATACTGTGTGCAATTCTGGAGGCCGCATTACCGTAAGGATGTGCTGAGACTGGAGTCGGTCCAGAGAATGGCCACCCGGATGGTCTCGGGACTCAAGGATCTCCCGTACGAGGAACGGCTGGATAAGTTGCAGCTGTACTCACTTGAGGAACGCAGAGAGAGGGGTGACATGATCGAGACATTCAAGTATCTCACGGGCCGCATCGAGGTGGAAGAAGATATCTTCTTTTTCAAGGGTCCCGCTGCAACAAGGGGGCATCTGTGGAAAATCAGGGCCCGGAAACTGCACGGGGACACCAGGAAATTCTTTTTCACTGAAAGGGTGGTTGATCGCTGGAATAATCTTCCACTTCAGGTTATTGAGGCCAGCAGCATGCCTGATTTTAAGGCCAAATGGGATAGACCTGTGGGATCTATTCACAGAGAAAGGTAGGGGAGGGTCATTGGGGTGGGCAGACTAGATGGGCCGTGGCCCTTATCTGACATCTATTTCTATGTTTGTAGTTCTGTATAGGATACCAGTGTGCTTCTTAGGTGACAACTAAGACTAGTGTCCTATACAGAATAAACCCCATTGCATCTAATTTGGGATGCAAACATTTATGCCTGCCCAAATCTGTTGTAAATGTTGTCCACCAACTAATGACAGTTAGGCATGTCAATACCATTATTCTAAAACAGCATGCCTAAATTCTGGGAACACCCTTTATCTGCCCATGCATTTCCCATGGCCACTTCCTCTTTTGAGCAGTGCGCTATAATTCATAGACTGCAGGTTATAGAATAGGATGCACGGCAGATCTGCCTATAACTCCTAATTATTGCCAAGTAAGTGCTTATTAATGTCAGTAATTGATAGTTAAAGCCTAATTGTCTAATTAATTTACATGCGGATCTGTGATATGGACCCAAATTTTGTGCATCTATACCAAATCTGGCAGTTGGTGCTTAAATGTCGACACCCTATTACAGAATAAGGGTGTTGTGTATTTTTTCTGTGTTTGCTTTATCGCTAGAATCTGGGAATATCTCCAGAATTATGATAGGGTTTGCACTGCACTTGTCTTGTGCAGTGGTGTAGTAAGGAGAGGGGGGAGAGGGGATGGTCCGCCCTGGGCGCCATGTTGGTTGGGGCACCGGCACCCCTCCTCCTCTTCGCTCCCCGCCTCTTCCCATTCCTCCCTTCCATGTGCTCACCCCCTTCCCTTCCCCCATACCTCTAGTTGAATTTGCTATTTGCAGCGGTCAACAACATGTTCCTCACAAACCTATCAGCTCTCCCACTGATGTCACTTCCGGGAATTAATGTCAGAGAGAGAGCCAATGGGATCATGAGGAGCACATTGTCGAATGCTGTGAACAACAACTGAACTAGAGGCACAAGGGAAGGGGGAGGCACACGCACAGCAGGCGAGATTGGGGAAGGAGCGGGAGGGTGGAGATGAAGATGGTGGAGGGGCACCACCACCAAGGGTGCCTCTCACCCTCGCTACATTATTGGCCTTGTGGTAATTTGGCAATTACTTTGCCAGAGCTATATAATTTACTGTAGTTTAGTAGGAGGCCCCTTCATTAACAGACTTGGATGTCAGGAAAACAATTAAAATGAATAAACTTTTAAAATATTCATACTTCTCGTTATCAAGTGCAAGAAAAGGTGATAATAAGCCTCTTGTGAGGCTCATAAGACACCATTTAGTTAATATGAAAATAAGGAAGCAGCTCAGAAAAGGGCTACCAAAATGACACTGAACCTATAATATGGACTTTACAAATAAATGCTCACAGATCACCTAATGTTTTCTTGTTAAATGCTTGATAAAACTACACAATCATATATATTTTAGGACCCTAAAGAATTAAGGGGCTGAAATTCATGGAAACTTGGGAGTTAGCCGGGATGACTCCCATAGTCGGTACAGAGCCTGGATATTCAATACTAAGACATCTCCGGTGACCGCATTTAATATCGAGTTTATTTTTGGCTGTTATTTCTGTCCATTCCAAAAAACAAAAGGAATTGACCCTGAAATATCCACAAAGAAGAAAATCCAGAGAAAACAAAAAAAAAACCTCTGTGGAGTAATGATGTTCCTAAATGGACTTTATTTGAAAGTGTCAAAGTTCTAAAGGTACACTGAAATCATCCACATAAAATAATTCCATCCACATAAAAGTAAATCATCCACATAAGAGCCTTAAAGGACCTAGTCCGCTAGGGATACAGGACCCAACACGGTCCACGTTTCGAAAAAAAAGTCTTCTTCAGGGGTCCCTGGGGTCCTATAAAGGTGAGTACATGGGAAACAATTGTGTGGTGAGCCGGAAGTGTATACCTAGCGGACTAGGTCCTTTAAGGCTATTATGTGGATGAATTTATTTTTATGTGAATGAATTTATTTTATGTGGATGATTTCAGTATTTCTGTCCATTCCAACATTCAGCACTGGCCATCTAAGCTTATAGCAGTCAAAGTTAGACCACTTATTTAAGCAGCCTTATTTGACCACTTGACTTAGCTGAAAAGCAGTCTGAATTTTATGGATAGCTGGCTATTTGCTAACCACTAATATTCAGTGTCCATCTTGTGCTAAATTTTAGCGCTTAGTCAGCCATATGATAGTTAGCCGGCCAGGAGCCATTTTTGGCCATAAAGCATTGAATATTTGGCGGTAAGAGTTTTTCTGGATTCTAAAAAGAATGTTTCTGTCTAACCATCATAATTTATGACCTAATATTAGGCTCTTGGGTATAGTGTGTGATTATGATTTGGATTATTACCCAAATCTGCTTCCATGTTTTGATGTCATCTGTTTTCTTTGTGTTTAATTGGTTTGTATAACAGCTCCATATTTCCTGCTACAGTTATTATACTTATTCTCCTAATTTACACTGGGTTTTACTAAACCATGGAAGAGCTTCTTACTGCAAGTTAGCAAGGTAAATTCACCGACACTCATAAGAATTGAATGAACGTTGGAGCATTTACCTCGCCGGCCTGCAGTAAAGAAGCACTTCTATGGTTTAGTAAAAGGAGCACTTAATTTATCTTGCAGAGAATCAAAATGTGTCTGGGCAAATATATTATTTGTTTGTATAAGTTTACAATCATAATCAAAATTAAAATATAAAAAACAAAGAATCTATAATAATAAAATTCTAAGCGCGCATGTGCACTCTTACCGCATGTTCCCTGATCCCTGATCTGTAGGTCCTTGGTCGGCAGGAGTGCTCATGCGTGACACTAGGGTTTCCTCCTCCTGAACCCCAGACACGCTGACCGCCTTCGGTCCCGCAGGCCTCTCAAGTAGCGGCAGTGGCAGGGATGGTGGAAATGTTACCGAGGCGGTTGTTGGCGTCTGCAGGCCGCCGCGGCTTGAGGCAGCTGTGGTGGAGGGCAGACGCGAACGGAGGTAAAGAGTGCTGCTGGACAGGGGAAGAGGTGCTGATGGACAGGGGGGGCAGAAAAAGGAAGGGAGGCCTACTGCTGGACAGGGGGAGCAGGAAAGAGGTACTGATGTATGGGGGGGGGCAGAAAAAGAAAGGGAGGCCTACTGCTGGACAGGGAGAGCAGGAAAGAGGTGCTGCTGGACAGGGGAGAGGTAAAACAAAGGGAGAAGGGCTGCTGCTGGATAAGGGGAGCAGTGAAGGGGTGGTAGTGGACACAGGGGAGGTAAAATTTAGGGAGAATGGACAGGGGGGCAGGCAAGGGGTGATGGTGGACAGCCGAGGAAAAAGAAAGACAGAAAGAAAGAAAGACAGAAATACAGAGAGCGGCTAAGGTGAGAGAGAGAAAGAAATAAAGACAGACACACACACACATATATTCTAGCACCCGTTAATGTAACGGGCTATAAGACTAGTACATAATAAAGTCAATGGGTGGATGGCGTTAACTGCTGCCTTCACATGTAACACAAGGTTCCATACTGTGCCTTAAGTAGGGAATTCAGGAAATGCACAACACCAAAAGACCTCATATATCCTCGTATACTATAAGCAGTGAACTTACGTAAAGACTTTTTAAAGAGA
Organism: Geotrypetes seraphini; assembly: GCF_902459505.1. Lineage (NCBI taxonomy): Eukaryota > Metazoa > Chordata > Amphibia > Gymnophiona > Dermophiidae > Geotrypetes > Geotrypetes seraphini. The sequence continues at coordinate 440,205,073 of NC_047084.1, read as the reverse complement.
GAAAAAGGATCTCGTAAAACCATAATACAGCACACCAATAATTTTTGTGCTCATGATATCTGGTTCAGTTTTCTTTCATTGATCCCAAAAAACTCCCTCACAATATATCAAATTCTTGTTACCTTTGGTATATACTGTATATATAAATATTGCAAATACATTTGCTTATAATCTCTGAAACACTTCATTTACACCTGCAGGGATAATAATGGACTTGCAAAACATTTATAACAAATATGTAGAATAACCATTTATAGTGGAAAAAGGAGCACAAAAATATCCATTTACCTTATGGAGCTAAGTTCACTGCTTATCTTATCAAGGTCTTTTTGTATTGGCAATGTTCCAGTATGAGCTATAGCATCCTGTTTTCCGAGTTGAATTCGGGAAATGCCAAATGTTGGTGCAAATGCTAGTGCTCAACTAATAAATTATTCTATATTATTCTATAACTAGTCGTTAAGCCCGTTACATTAACGGGTGCTAGAATTTATGTCTGTCTGTATTTTTCTTTCTGTCTCTTTCCTCCCTCCATTTCCCTGTGTAGCGCTGTCTGTGCTTTCTTCCTCAGTCTGCACTCTCAAGCTGTAACATTACTGCTTAGCTTTTTCTCCCTGCAAGCATCTCTGCTCTCTTTCTCATCCCCAGTCTCTTTGCTATTTTTATCTTCTTGCAGGGGTCTCTGCTCTCCTTTCTCTATATGTTCCTGATTCCTGCAAACTTCTGTTTTCTCTGTATGCTCTTGATCCTGTGTTTCCCTGTAGGTGCCTTTTCCCTTTTTTTTTTTTTTATTCCTTCTTCATGTATGGTTGATTTATTAAAAGTTTTTTTATTTTTCCTATTTGTTGCATGCCTGTCTCCTTGTCCGCTGTATGTTTCTATTTTTTTGCTTTGTGTGTTTGTTTGTGTTTTTTTGCTGATTGTCTACTTGGTCGCTGTCAGTCTGTCTGTCTCATTGGCTGCTGTATGTCTGTATGCCTTTTTTTCAGTCTAACTCCTTGGCCACTGTATGTCTGGAAGGTTTTTTTTCCTGAATTTATCCTTGGGCATTGTATTTTTTATTTTTTTCTGTTTGTCTCCTTGGCTGTTTGTATTTTTTTGCTGTCTCTCTGTCTGTCTACTTGGACGCTGTATGTAAGTATGTCTGTCTCCTTGGCTGCTGTATGTCTGTTTGTCATTTTTTTTCCTGTGTCTCTCTCTCCTTGTCCTCTGTGTTTTGTTATTTTTTCAATCTGTCTCTTTAGCCCCCTGTCCTTCTGTGAGTGTCTGTGTCTCTCTCTCTACTTGTGCACTGTTGTTTGTTTGTTTTTTTCAATCTCTCTTTAGCTCCTGATCGCCTCTCACTGACCCTTGCGCGACTGCATGTAATTCCGGTTAGGTTTCCATGGCAACCCTGCTCGCGGGTCTTTGAGTGTAGGACCGTTTTGTCAGGTCTGGCGGCGCCGGGTTGGGAAGAGTCCTGGCTCCTTTTTTGGTTTGGGCCCGTGCAGAGGGGCTCAACAGCGCACAACCACCTTTCCTTCCCTCCCTCCATCAGGTGCAGTGCAGCTCCACCAATGTTAAAAGCAGCCGCGTCGAAATCGGAGCCCTGCCACTGCCGTAGCACTTTCCCCTCTGCCTTGGTCCCGCCCCTTCTCTGACATATGGGACCGCGGCAGAGGGAACGTGTTACGGTGGCGGCAGGGCTCCAATTTCAAAGCAGCTGCTTTTAACATAGGCGGAGCTGAACTGTACCTGATGGAGGAAGGGAAGGAACGGTGGGGCAAATTTGGTCAACGGCAGGAATTGTTTGGCGGACCAAACACCGTGAAACCGTGAGGAAGGCCGCCGCAGCCTCGCAGCTAGGTAGGGGGACAACAATGGCGCTTATGCTCAAGCCCCCGCCGCAGCTCCTCACTTGATCCTGGTGCGGTTCGAGAGAGGATTCGTGGCGGCGGCTTGAGCATAAGCGCGATTGTTGTCCAAGTTGCCGAGTTTGGTGACGTAAACCCGCGCATGCGCACTAAAAAAATGCGACGGGATCAGGGAACACGTTTTTTTAGTGCGCATGCGCGTCCTATCATTTTATTATATTAGATATTGTGCCTAAATCCTGCAAATGCCCTGACACTCCCCCCCCCCTTTTCATGGCTATGACCCCTTTGGAGTTGAGCATTATGAAATTTAGGTACAGATGTTATAGAATAGGATGCAAAACAGAACCACATGTAGTTCCTAATTACTGCCAATTAACTGCTTGTTAATGACAATAATTGATTGGTAGTAGAGAGCTGCACGGGAACGGGGACGACAGGAATCCCGCGGGTTCCCCCTTCGAGTCACAGGGATCCTTTGGGGATGCCTCCTCGGGTCGCGGGGATCACATGGGGATGCCCCTCATGGTCTCAGGGATCCCGCGGGGTTGGATGCAACTCGAGCCGCAAGGCTTGTCTTCTTTTCCTACCTGCCCTGCAGCAGCACACATAGCCGACCGGAAGTCTTCCCTGACATCAGCGCTGACATCGGGGGGGAGGGCTTTGCATCAGTTACGTGCAGCATGTAGGGCAATGAGCCTTGTAAGCTGCACGTGACTGACGCAAAGCCTTCCATCCGACATCAGATTTGACCACGGGGAAAGAAGACTTCGGGTTGGCTACGTGTGCTGCTGCAAGGCGAAGTAGAGAACCGTGTAATTGGCTAGGAATGTGAAAAGCACGACAATTTGCTCGGTTGCTATGATCGCACAGGCGCCAAAGCCAGACGATGGTGAAGTTGGATGTTGGGCAGAACTGTGGAGTAAAGCACTACGGCCAACTAGGTAACAGTGGGTACTCAACTTGGTTTTAGAGCACCAGGAAGTTGCACGAGGCTAGTGACTGATAGGAGCATTTTATATTACCTGCCGTTCCTTCATGCGCTATTCTACGACTTTTCCTTTATGGGTGCGGCATCCCCCACTAATCACCCACCACCACCACCACGAGTTGAGGTCAGGGTTACAACAGTGTAGTTAGGGGTTTCTGTTATTTTGTATTAATGGAAAATATAGTCTTCTTGATCTAAGAAGGGAAATAAATTTTGGCCTATGAAAACTACTAGTCAAAAGATGACATGTTAGTCCAGTAAAAATGTATCACTTTCTTTTTCTTTCTTTATTATTTTGTTTGTTTATTAATCTTTAAAATGGACTAACATGGCTACCACACTTTTATCTGACTACACTTTTATCTGTAACCAAAAAGAAATCATTAACCTGTTCAGAATTTTATAGCATGTGTAAATGGCTTGGTTTCTTTTCTCTCATTTTGTATAAATATGCTTCCCATATTTTCCAGTGTAATAGCACATTAGTGAAAAATGTGCATGTATTACTCTCAGAGTTCCATTTGGTTGATAAAGAGAAAGTTGCTGATAAGGTAATTTGCTGGAAGAAGAGGGCTGGACACGAACGTGGGAGGCAAACGTAGGACACAGAAGGGGTTTAATGTGGGAGGCATATGTGGGACAGAAGGGGGTCAAACATGGGAGGCAAACGTGGGACACAAAAGGGGGAGAGGGAGTGCGTTTTTGGACACAAGGCATGAACTTGGGAGAGAGGATGGATGAAGGGAGGGAAAGAGATACTGAGGTGGGAGAGGGAATGGAAAGGGAGACTTGGGTGTTGGTGTTTCTGAGAGGGAAAAAGAGATGGTCGTGTACACGGCGAATGGAAGAAAGGATAATTTTTGGTCATGGGGAAGGAGTGAGGTACAGATGAGAGGGAAGAAAAAGATGAGAGGGAGAAATGTTGTGGTGGAAAGGGAACAGTGGGACAGATTGAAATGGATGCAAGAGGGAGATATGCTGGACATAGTGGTGAAGGGAATGAAGGGAGAGATGTGGTATGGTGCTGGAGAGGTGTGATAGAAGGAGAAATGTTGGGCATTGGGTTGGTGGGCAGGAGCGAAAGATGCTACACATGGTCCTGGGAATGAGAGAGGGATAAATACTGGACCATGGTAGGAGGAACCAAAGGACAGCAACAGAAGAATTTACAGAAAATAGAAAAGCGGAAAATAGAAACTGTGACCATCTTTATGGAAAAATAAGTCTCCAGACAACAAAGGTAAAAAACGGAATTTATTGACTAAAATATGTTAGCTTTGGGAAATGTATATAGCAGATGTCTTTGTATTGTATTTCTACAGTGTTGAAGTACTTGCTGATCCTTACTGTGGCTGGTGGGGATCCCCAAGCACCGCCAGCAGAGGACCTCCTCTAGAGATGGCTAGAACTCCCATCCACCAAGCACAGCAGTCGCTGGCAGCATCCATGAGCCACTGAGGTCCCAGCATCTGTGACTCAGGGACACTACTGCTGCCTGCCAAGCTTCACAAAAGGGACCCCCGGCCAACTGCAATGGAAGTCCTCAGCTGACAGCTTGGGGGTTCTTATCAGCTGAGTATTTATATTTTATATTTACATTAGAGGCTCTGGTAGAAACCCGTTTACAAAGTATGTATTCTTCCCAATTAATATTTCCAAATTAATAAAGTGTCTTTGCTTATTTGTAAATGGGTCTCTACCAGAGCCTTTAATTCAGTAGCATAATTAAATGAAATAACTATTTTTGAAGTTTATAGGGACGGGTGGGGACGAAGGGGATTCCTTGCAGGGACGGGTGGGGCTGGAGGGGATTCCTCATGGGGACGGGTGGGGATGGAGGGATTCCTCGCGGGGACAGGTGGGGACGGAGGAATTCCTCACGGGGACAGGTGGGGATGGGTGGGATTTTGGCAGGGACGGGTGGGAATGGGTGGGATTTCTGTCCCTGCGCAACTCTAGTCTGAGTTGGCACATTTTCACTGAATCTGACTCCAGTAACCCAAAAATTGCTTCCTACTCTCCGACTAGACACCACAGCTCTGGATTTGACAGCATTGTGAACAGTAATGAAACAGCTGATGAACAAAATTCTTCCCTGATACTGTATAACGTGTTCCCGATCTCCTAGGAAGGATTCTTACTATTTAAACACAGTCTCTTGTATTCTTAAGGTGGAAAGTCTTGTTGAGGACATCTGGCACTCTACCAGATCAAAAGCTGCTAGGAAGGCTAGCGGCACCAGGTAAGAAAAGCAGAGGCGATGTCACTGTGATTCTCCTGAATTTACTCCCTCTATCACACAATAGAAAGAAAAATATGTGTATTATCCCTCCGGTCCCAACAGTTAGTGCGTTAGTGATTACCGTATTTTCGCGGATATAACGCGCGCGTTATACGTGATTTTACGTACCGCGCATACCCCTCGCGCGTTATATGCCTGAGCGCGGTATACAAAAGTTTTTAAACATAGTTCCCACCCCGCCCGACGCCCGATTCACCCCCCCAGCAGGACCGCTCGCACCCCCACCCCGAACGACCGCTCGCACGCGCTCCCACCCGCACCCGCATCCACGATCGGAGCAAGAGGGAGCCCAAGCCCTCTTGCCCGGCCGACTCCCCGACGTCCGATACATCCCCCCCCCGGCAGGACCACTCGCACCCTCACCCCGAAGGACCGCCGACTCCCCAACAATATCGGGCCAGGAGGGAGCCCAAACCCTCCTGGCCACGGCGACCCCCTAACCCCACCCCGCACTACATTACGGGCAGGAGGGATCCCAGGCCCTCCTGCCCTCGACGCAAACCCCCCCCCCCCAACGACCGCCCCCCCCCCCAAGAACCTCCGCCCGTCCCCCAGCCGACCCGCGACCCCCCTGGCCGACCCCCACGACACCCCCACCCGCCTTCCCCGTACTTTGTGTAGTTGGGCCAGAAGGGAGCCCAAACCCTCCTGGCCACGGCGACCCCCTAACCCCACCCCGCACTACATTACGGGCAGGAGGGATCCCAGGCCCTCCTGCCCTCGACGCAAACCCCCCTCCCTCCAACGACCGCCCCCCCCCAAGAACCTCCGACCGACCCGCGACCCCCCTGGCCGACCCCCCCACCCCCCTTCCCCGTACCTTTGGAAGTTGGCCGGACAGACGGGAGCCAAACCCGCCTGTCCGGCAGGCAGCCAACGAAGGAATGAGGCCGGATTGGCCCATCCGTCCTAAAGCTCCGCCTACTGGTGGGGCCTAAGGCACGTGGGCCAATCAGAATAGGCCCTGGAGCCTTAGGTCCCACCTGGGGGCGCGGCCTGAGGCACATGGGCCAAACCCGACCATGTGTCTCAGGCCGCGCCCCCAGGTGGGACCTAAGACTCCAGGGCCTATTCTGATTGGCCCACGCGCCTTAGGCCCCACCAGTAGGCGGAGCTTTAGGACGGATGGGCCAATCTGGCCTCATTCCTTCGTTGGCTGCCTGCCGGACAGGCGGGTTTGGCTCCCGTCTGTCCGGCCAACTTCCAAAGGTACGGGGAAGGGGGGTGGGGGGGTCGGCCAGGGGGGTCGCGGGTCGGTCGGAGGTTCTTGGGGGGGGGGGCGGTCGTTGGAGGGAGGGGGGTTTGCGTCGAGGGCAGGAGGGCCTGGGATCCCTCCTGCCCGTAATGTAGTGCGGGGTGGGGTTAGGGGGTCGCCGTGGCCAGGAGGGTTTGGGCTCCCTTCTGGCCCAACTACACAAAGTACGGGGAAGGCGGGTGGGGGTGTCGTGGGGGTCGGCCAGGGGGGTCGCGGGTCGGCTGGGGGACGGGCGGAGGTTCTTGGGGGGGGGGCGGTCGTTGGGGGGAGGGGGTTTGCGTCGAGGGCAGGAGGGCCTGGGATCCCTCCTGCCCGTAATGTAGTGCGGGGTGGGGTTAGGGGGTCGCCGTGGCCAGGAGGATTTGGGCTCCCTCCTGGCCCAATATTGTCGGGGAGTCGGCGGTCCTTCGGGGTGGGGGTGCGAGTGGTCCTGCCGAGGGGGGAGAAGAATCGGACGTCGAGGGGGGGCATCAGGCTTTCAGGATGGGGACAGGACTTCAAGGGGGGACAGGCAGACCTTCAAGGGGGGACAGGCAGACCTTCAAGGGGGGACAGGACTTCAAGGGGGACAGGCACGGAGAGGCGGGGCAGTGCACCGAAAGTCAGGGCGGGTGAACGGTGAGTCGGGGCAACCAGAGGAGAGTCGGGGCAGTGCACCGAAAGTCGGGGTGAGTCGGGGCAACCAAAGGAGAGTCGGGGCAGTGCACCGAAAGTCAGGGTGAGTCGGGGCAACCAGATGAGAGTCGGGGAGGGCGAAAGGAGAATCGGGGTGGCCAGAGGAGAGTCGGGGAGAGTGAAAGGAGAGTCGGGGTGGCCAGAGGAGAGTCGGGCAGCATGCGCGTTATATGCCTGAGCGCGGTATAGAAAAGTTTTTGTACATATCATCGTGATTTCTGCGCGCTATACCCCTGTGCGCGTTTTACAATGGTGCGCGTTATATCCGCGAAAATACGGTAAATATGTTCATGTCACAAGTGAAGCCTCCAGAGTCTTGTTGTTCTGAGACACAAGTTACTGTTGAGTTTTTGAGCTTCTCTTTATGACAGCATTTGTTATCGGGGGACAACTTTTTGAGAAAAAGCTCTAAAAACATTATGGCAGCTGTTGAATAATTCAACTCTATTGTATTGTGGTGATAAGCAAGGACCCTTTCAAATACATATTGAACAAGTACAATACAATCCTTGTTTAATTTCCTTGCAATTGAAAACTGTGAGGTGCGCTCACTTTGATCTAAAAAAATCCACATCTTCAAATGCATTTCTATAAAAGTAAAATGGGAACTGTGTAGCAAAGATATGAAAGGGGGCACTGCAGGATGGAACCAAAGTTATGTCTGGAGGTGGACTAGTTACTATAAGGATTTTAAGATCTACCGCCCACAACCTTCTTACCATCCCCTCATTGAAACATATAAGCACAATGAGGACTACAGTTTTCTCTTTTAGCGCCCCCTCTCTCTGGAATAATATTCCAAATTACTTACGTGAAAAATCAACTCTTGCCAACTTCAAGGTGAAGTTGAAGACATTTCTCTTTCACAATGCTTTTGTAACATAAACTATCATTTTAATAATAATAATAATAATTTATTTCTTATATACCGTTCGAAGCGGTTTACATTTGACAGTACATGGGATGCAAGTGGGTTACAATACAAGTGGTTTACTATCAAGGTGCATTTTGTCAATGTAAGGGATACAGGTGGGTTACCATAAAGATACATTTAGTCAGTACATGGGTTACAATAAAGATACCTTTTGTCAGTACATGGGGTGCAGGTGGGTTACAATAAGGGCGACTTAGATCCAAGAAAAGTTTTTACTTTAAAGCCCCCCTTCCCTTTTGTTACTCTTCCCCTTGTTCTATTTCTCTCTATCAATTGTAGTTCTAACCCTTCCTTCCCTTTTGTTCCCATTTGTCAATGTCTTTAACAATTGTTACTCCTTGTCTGTTTATGTTTAAAATGTTATTTTATTAAGCACATTGTTTTAGCATTTTTGTACACTGCCTAGAAGACTTGATTGGGCAGTATAAAAATTTTTAAATAAACTTGAAACTTGAAGACTTAAAAAAAACCCCAAAAACAAACCATTAGGTTTACCTTCTTTGTGGAGGTCTACAGGTATTTAAACTGCTTTAGTTTGCGCAGTACTTACTTCAGTGCTAAACATTTTAGATTCCTTTGGCATAAGGACATATTTGGTAGGTTTTCCAACCACATTTAAGTTAAGATTCACAGCACTCTATAATAATAATAAATAATAACTTTATTTTTCTATACCGCCATTGTCAGGCGACTTCTAGGCGGTTTACATTGAAAGAAGGCTGGACAGTCAGCGAATAACAAAATAGAAAGCTTACATACTACTTGGAGTTCCATGGGTATTTGACTCCTGATGCAGGCATTTGAGCCAAAACATGGCCATATCAAGTTGACTGTTCTGTTTTAAGGATCTTCAGATTGCCATGAGTGTAGCATAACACCTGAAATCCTCATTAGTATCCAGCATCACATTGTTTCAACCTTTAGTTCATTTACTTTTTACTTTTTAAACTTTTATAAAACTTTATCTTTAAAGTGCTTAGTGCAAAGTGTAAACTTAGCTTAATCATATTGCTCCAGCATTGACTCGTCCCCCCCTTTTTCTCTCCGATGCATTTCGACTACTTTTTCAAGGTTGGGGAATACACTAAAGGATGAAATAAAAATAAAATATAAACTTTCGATTAAAAATGAGTCCTCCCATACTAACAAAAAAGTTCTATTAACACTTACGTCTACTGAAGGAGATTTTAGCATCAATGTTATCCATACCCTGACATCGTCAGGGCTAAAACAATACTGCGGTGTCTACCAGCAGTATTACTAACCTCCCAGTGATAAAGTTTTATTAAAGTTTAAAAAGTAAATGAACTAAAGTTTGAAACACTGATGTTGCATATTAAGTTGAAACATCTCCTCCTAGTGCAATGCTATACTCCTGTTGATGTTGTTTTATCTTTTACAGTATCTCCAATCATAAATAGAAGTGCCTATTTTAAGTTCTTAGATTCCACTTTTTTCCCTCTGGGACCTCGCTCACTCAGTACACTAATTGCATGCCGAACAGCTGCCTGACCTCCTCAGCCTTGGACTCCGCCAGCTCTTCCTGCTGTCCGTGGGGCCACTCCCTAGCCACTTGGGTCCCCACTATCCGTCTTCATTGGTCCCACCACCGGACATAAAGCCTGAGCCTCTCTGCTGACTCTAGGCTCTACGGGATCCTCCAGCTACATTCAGCTCTTTCCTGCCAGTTTATAGGTCCCCGCTGTCACAAACACTCCTCAGAGTGGGGTTGAACAGTGACAAAAATCTACTGATGTGGCGTGTCCCCTACAACCAGGGGTATCTTCAAGATTTCTACTTGGCCCTAGGTACCTGCCTCGGTTATGGGAGCACCGGTAAGTATTTGTTTTATTCACAAATGCAAGCTCATTCACAAAGTCATGAATCAAAATGGCCTTTATTTTGACCCCAGCGATCAAATGGATAGCATAAAGAGAATAAAATTCAGCTATCAAAAATAAAGACAAAAGGAAAATCTATGCACCTGGCAAACAGCACAAATGATGTGAGCTTTAAACCAGCTCCACTACACTGCAGTAATTATTAACCAGCATTCAGTTCCTTGCATAAAGACATAGACTTCAGTCCTGACTGCAGTGAGTTATAACAAAAAGTATTTTGAAGAAGAAAAGACAAATGAAATTCCGGAGTCTGTTAAAGAGGAAAACACTCTCCAGGGATTCAAGACAAAGTTGGAAAAGTTCCTGCTAAATTGAAACGTATGCAGGTGAGGCTGGACTTATTTAGAGCACTGGTCTTTGACCTGGGGGCCACCGCATGAGCGGACTGCTGGGCACGATGGACCATTGGTCTGATCTAGCAGCGGCAATTCTTATGGTCTTATGTTGTCTTGCATGAGACCATACACTCTGGCTCAGAACTCAAATTAAAGCTGCTCTCAAGAAATAGAGCTACTTCTCTGTGGCAGTTATTTCCAGGCAGGAAAATATATTTACAGTGCAATGCATACAGGAGTGCTATAATTCAGCAGCTGACAGTTTTTACAGTCTCTGAGGCACCAAGAGATATGTTTGTAGCAGTAAGTAAGCTTTGCATAAGGCTCTCTGATTTCTATAGCACACATTGGTAGGCATCATAGCTGAATGGGGTTCTGTGATTGCTCTCAGCAACAGCAAACACAGTGTTTTTTGTCCAGCATTCAGAAACACTACTTTTGCACAGAGTTCTTGGTACAAAAATCAAACATGATTTTGGTAGACTGCATAAGCCCCCAAATAATGCCAAACTCAAAATCACAGAACAAAAACATAGAGCATACTATGCTAGGAGAAAAAAAAAGCCACCAGCTGTTTCACAGCTACTCATGGCTTTAGCTTATCTCCATTTTCTTTGACTGGCTTTCTGAGACAGGGCAGGCTTCCTAAATTTCTATTCCCTCCACAGCCTCTTGAACCTGGAAGTCAGAAGTAGGGAAACTTCCTAACACTTCTTCCATGGGCCAGTCTGAGACTCCAGAATCTCCCTGGTCTGGCCAAGGCTCCTGTCTTTCCTCAGCCTGCTTGAGTATGTCTGCCACGTCACTCTCCACTCTCCTTACTGCTTCCTTCAGCCTGTCTTTAACCAGACCAAAGACACTCCCCTTCAGCCTGTAGGCATTCTACAGTAGGCTATGTCAGTTCAAGCTTGCCCTACTTGTTATGCCTTATTCTCAAAGGCACAGCTTCCCTGGCTTTATCTGTCCTAGCTGATGTACTGATAGAGTAAAGAGGCTGTGTTTCTGTTTGCTCATAAACAACCTGGTCATGTTTATTACTGTTCCTACAGCATGGGCAAGGAGGTCAATCTCAAGTTGTTCACTAGAGCTGATCTGGTCAGCTCTTCTGTACTGGATCTTATTGCCTGCACTAGGGGCAAAACCAGCACGGGGCTGGCTCTGTCACACCGTGGACCCTCCCTCCACTGGACTTCACTTCAGGGTACCTACAGCTCTTTTCCTGCTGGTGTATAGGTCCCTGCAGACCCTTCCACCACCAGGTTTCACTACAGGGCCAGATCTCTGTCCCAGATCTCTCCATTGGTGTATAGGTCCCTGCAGACCTTCCCACCATTGGGCTTTCTACTGCTGTACTATGCATTTTCCCTAATGTGCAGCATTTTTCTATAACATAGGCACACAAGCTGCATAAGGGAGGTATACATGTGTTCAGGGCTTGGGTAGGTACAGGCAGGTTCCACATTCACACTCGGAACTTACGGAAGTTATGTGCTAAAGTGCTGCATTTAGGTGTACTGTACACATTTCTGTCTGCTATTGACACGGCATATGTGGGCATGCCTAAATGTTGGCATGTGAATGCTGGTTCGCAATAATATTCTAGAATGGAGCTTTTGGTGCTCTTTATGGAATTGCTCCATATATAATAAAAATGAATAGAAATGAGAGCTCGTTAATGCGCTTATTCTAAAGTAAGCTGGCCCTTCCACATAAAATTTTGCACTTAATAACAGGTGCAGCTACTGCAGTCATGAGATAACAGTGTGTGCTAATTCATGAAATATCTGCTTAACATCTAAGGCCCTCTTTTACTAAGGTGCGCTAAGCATTTTAGCACACGTTTAGCGTGTGCTAAATCAACGCGTGCGCAAACACTAACACGTCCATAGGATAACATGTACATGTTAGTGTTTAGCGTGTGATTAGTGTGCACTAATATTTATTGCGCGCTGAAATGCATAGCGCACCTTAGTAAAAGAGGGGGGTAATTTCAATAAAAGTCCTGCATTATGGTAGTATAACATATTACCATATGATGGGCAGGTTGGGCCCCGGCACAGTCGGCTGATTTCTGCAGAAACATTATCTTTCTTCTCTCCCTTTACATCCTTGCCAATGTTTTTGTGTGATTGATACTTCTTTTCTATTATTTTAATGGTGTTCTTTCCTTTTCCATTTTTTAAAAAGATTTTAAACTGCTTACCGTATATACTTGAATATATACTGCTTACCGTATATACTTGAATATATAGAGACTTACAAGATCATGAAGGGCATAGAGAGAGTAGAGAGGAACAGATTCTTCAAACTTTCAGAACATAAAAAAACAAGAGGGCATTCGGAAAAGTTGAAAGGGGACAGATTCAAAACGAATGCTAGGAAGTTCTTCTTTACCCAACGTGTGGTGGACACCTGGAATGCGCTTCCAGAGGGCAGCGAACGGTACTGGGATTTAAGAAAGGATTGGACAATTTCCTGCTGGAAAAGGGGATAGAGGGGTATAGATAAAAGATTACTGCACAGGTCCTGGACCTGATGGGCCGCCGCGTGAGCGGAATGCTGGGCGCGATGGACCTCAGGCGGAGGCATTTCTTATGTTCTTATGAATATAGGATGAGATTTTGGGGCCTGGGTGCAGAACTTGGTTGGGGGGTGGGGGGCTGAGTGCAAAGCCTGGCAGGGCAGGGCGTGAGGGAGGGGACACTGGGTGCAGATCCTGGCAGGGTAGCACTTGAATAATTAAGCCCTCATCTTATATTTGAGTCAACCATTTTTCCTCCTTTTTGGGGGGAAAAATAGCGGTCTCGACTTATATTCGGACCAACTTATATTAGAGTATATACGGTAGATCTATCTTGTATAGTCGTAGCGGTTTAGCAAGTGTGTAATAATTAAAAAAATATATATAGCACTGTGCTTTTATAATGTATTTATTTTTCTTAAGAGTCACCTCCCTTAGCAAATGGACATGCACAAAACAGGAAGAGCTTTGAAAAAAAGAAAAAGAAAACACTGACAGAAACAATGCAACTTGATAATGTATGAAATTGCTCTCCTTGGCAACTGGGAATTGAGTGTGTGTGTGTTGTTTTTAATGAAGCAGCATGGCTCAATATGTATTTTGCTGCAGAACATTATTAATAAAATACCCTTGTCTTCGCCATTCTGGGAACTTTGTCCTGAAAGCAGTTGATAATGGCCTTGGAGAGGCACACAAAGAGCCTTGAAGAAGCTGCAGTGTCTTCTTTTATTTCTTTCCCTTATTTTTTTGTGCTCATCAGCAGTATACAGCTGCCAGAGTAGAAAACACAATGAAAAAAGGTAAACACTACTACCTATGTTTCATCACATCTGCTGTGCGACTCTTCCTTCCATGCAATTCCCTGGTAAAACATCTCTAGCAGAAAAGAGGGAGAGGGAGAGAGACCACCGATCTCTCTCTACAGTGCAATATTATAGCACTATTTCCTGTTGCCTCCACACTGCTGCAAAATGATGTATGGAAATTGCAAAGCCATTATATCAAAGCACCACCAGCTGTCCCTGAAGAATGTGTATAGCGCTGGGTACGTCTAGTAGCACTATAGAAATGGAAAAGGTGGTATAATAAATAGTCCTTAACAACCTAATGTAAGTTTCAAGTTTCAAGTTTATTAGGTTGCTTGTTGAATCGCTTAATCAAACTTCTAAGCGATGTACAATAAAATATAAATGAAGGGAAACAAAAACATTACATACAATTTCTCAATTATAACGTAAAAAAAAAGGGTAAAAAGGGAAAGAACTCCATTTTTTATAGTAAAGAAAGAACATAAAGGGAAAACACATAAGGAAGTTAAAATTGGCTGAAAAATAATTTACTAAAATAACACTGTATAAAAAATTTTACTTAATTTGCAAATGCATCCTTGAACAAAAAGGTTTTTAATTCGCATTTAAATTTCCCGAACACTTTCTCCTCCCGTAAAAACATAGGAAGCGCATTCCAGATCTGGGGGGCTGTACATGAAAAGATATATTGTCTTCTTGTGCCTATTACTTTCAAAGTAGGAATTGATAAGAGATTCCGTTCACTAGATCTTAAAGTTCTTTTAACAGAATATGGGATAAGTAGTCTGAATAAAAATGCTGGAGTTTTATTTTCTAATGTTTTAAAGATAATAGTACATAATTTGTGTGTAATTCTGTGTATGACAGGAAGCCAATGAGCCTTTTTAAGGAGTGGTGTCACATGATCGAATTTTTTAGATTTTGTTATTAATTTAATGGAAGCATTTTGAATAATTTGTAAACGTTTAATTTCTTGTAACGTAATTCCTGTAAATAATGAGTTGCAATAATCGATTTTAGACATCACCAGAGAGTGAATAAGAATATTAAGTGCTCTAGGACAGAGGAATTTAGAAATGGATCGAATTTTCCGCAATCTATAGAAGGTGGTTTTAACAATACTACTAATATGATCATGATAATTTAGTTTGTTATCAAAAATTACTCCTAGAATTTTAGTATTTTTAACTAATTGAAGAGGAATATTTTGAATCATAATAGGAGTAACTAAGGAAAAGTTTTCCTTCCAAGGAAACAGCATGATGTTAGTTTTTTTAATATTGAGAGCCAACCTGTTTTTGTCCAGCCAATGATGAATTTGTTCAAGCCAAGAGCTACCCCAGATATTTCTTCCTTAACCTAATCTAAGAAACTCCACCTCTACCTATCTACCTCTTCTGTATGTCACTTTGAGACTCTTTTACTAAAATGTATCAGACAATTAGGGGTCAATTCTATAAAAGGCACTCAAATGGGAAAAATTTGGCAGAAAGCGTTATTCTATAAAGTGAGGTTCAGAGATGAGTGCCCTTTGGAGCTGATTGTGTAAACGGTGCCTAGAAAACTGGCGCCTGCTGCATGTCAATCACACTTAGGCATCGTTTACAGAATCACGGCTAGCTGTGCCTATGTATGATGATTACTACACTCATTACAAAAAGATACGTACAGCGTATATTTGTTACTATCAGTTCCAGCTTTATATCTTGTTGGACTCTTTCACCTTTGGCCCCGATATGAACTATGTACGCTGAACTGTGTTTATAGCAGCAGCCAAGTATGAATGTGTTTTTCATTGGTTTTTCACATTTTTTTTTAAATGTATATGGAGGCACGTTTGTGCACTGCAAATTCACAACGAGGGTGAGACCAGGGATGTTACACCTCCTGAACCCTGAGTGGGTATAAAGAGTGACAGCTGACACTTTGATCTTGTTAGCATTTAGTTGTGTAAACTGAAGACTCCCCCATCACACTTAATTTATTTCACGTTTGTTTTAGTGTGTGAACCATTGTTCTTGGCTGCTATTATCTTCACTTTATCCTTGAAGAATTTTTTGGATTTCTTCCATTGTGACATTCTTCTGAGTGGGTTTTTTTCACTTGATTTGAAATTTCAGAAGTCATGATAAATCTTCTTTTGATCAAGCCAATCATTCATGGAGGTTTGTAGTCAGTTACTTTGCTGACTTCATGCTGAAGAGATCTATAAGACTTGGAAAAATAATGTGTAATGACATGCATGCATAATTTCTTTAGGCTGAAATAAAATAAACCACAGCTTCGGAAACATCCCAACTATGGTGCAAGGAGGTGGTAGGGGGGAAGGGAGGGAGAAAGTCCAACCCTGCTGAATTAAAGCTGCAAAACAATTACCATGAACGAATATGAGGAGTGAGTTTAATTGGCTTTCGGAACAGCCTAATTATATATTCTCAGTCTCAGCTGACATATGTATGTTTTATTTCTCCCCAGCCTATTGTAAGCACAGTCTTCGGGCAAAGTGAAAACAAGATGACTAACAGAATAGACACTGTGTGAAAGAATTTTTTCCAACACTAGGAAAATTCACATACGGTATGAAAAGGAGCCTGTTTAAAATTTGATCCTCTGAAAACATCATGCAGAGCTCAAAAACTTGAGAAAAGGAATCAAAAGCAATTAAAATGCTACAAGAATACATTTATGAGGAGCTAGCTAAATTAAAACTAGACAAAGTGAAGGGGTCTGATGGGATATATCCAAGGGTACTCAAGGATCTCAAAGAGGTTCTGGCATCTCCGTTGTCCCATTTTTTCGATGCTTCTTTAGAGCCTAGAATGGTCCTAGAGCACTGGAGAAGGGCAGATATGGTTCCTCTAGAGAAGACCATAAGTAAGGAGGAGATTGGGAATTACAGGCCAGTTAGAAGACCATAAGTAAGGAGGAGATTGGGAATTACAGGCCAGTTAGTCAGACCTCAGTAGTGAGAAAACTAATGGAAATGCTTCTTAAGCAGAGGATAGAGATATTTCTAGAATCAAATGAATTGCAGGACCTGAGGTAGCATGGTTTTACAAGAGACAGGTCTTGTCAGACAAATCTGATAGATTTTTTTGACTGGATAACCAAATAGTTGGATATGGGAGGGGCGCTATATACAGTGTACTTGGATTTTAACAAAAGCTTTGGCATGGTGCTCCATAGATGGTTCATAAATAAACTGAGTGCTCTTGGTATAGGCCCTAAAGTGACGGAATGGATTAAAAATGGGTTATGTGGAAGGAAGCACAGGCTAGTGGTAAATGGAGTTTGCTCTGAAGACTGCTACAAAGTTGATTAGTGGTCTGTCATAAAGCGTGTGGGAACAGAATTATAGACCTCAATATGTACAGTATAGTCTGGAAGAAAGACGGAAGAGAAGGAATATGATAGAGACATTTAAATATCTCTGTGGCATTAATATTCAGGAGGTGAGTCTTTTTCAAATGATGGAAAACTCTGGAATGAGAGGGCATAGGATAAAGTTAAGAGGCTCAGGAGTAATCTAAGGGAATTCTTTTTTACATAAAGGGTGGTAGAGGTGATGGAGACAAAGACTGTTTGAATTAATGAAAGCGTGGGACAGGCACATGGGGTTTCTTAGGAAGAATGAAAGATAGTGGATGCTGTAGATGGGCAGACTGGATAGGCCATTTGGCCTTTATCTGACGTCAAGTTTCTATGTTTAAATCCAAAATGAGAGGTCTCCTAACCCAGTGTTCTTCAACCACTGGTCCATGGACCAGTGCCAGTCCACAGGAATTTCCTGCCGTTCCACAGGGCCAGCACGTGCATCAGGCCCAACACAGTGTTCTTCAACCGCCAGTCCACGGTGCGATTGATGTGGCGTTATCTTCGAGCCAGCTCCCTCTTCCTAACTGATTCAGTGCACAAAGCCACTGGCAGTGGCTTCTACGGGCATCCTGCGCCTGAACCGGAAGCCTTCTCTCTGACGTTGCAGCGTCAGAGGGAAGGCTTCCAGATGAGGCATGGGACGTGCAAGATGCAATTAGTACTATTATGAGGGCGGGGTCTGGGGTGGAGATTGGGTAGAGATGGACGGGGTCTGGCCCACGACTTAGCCCAGTGTTCCTCAACCGCCAGTCCATGGACCGATGCTGGTCCACAGAATAATTATTTTATTTCTGCCGGTCTGTAGGTGTAAAAAGGTTGAAAAACACTGTTCTAACCTATGCGCTAGATAACAGTTTGAAATTTATCCAGAATATTTATGCAAAAGGTATATGTGTATACATCAGAGCTCCTACAAATGCAAATTTATCAGAAACATATTCATTGTGAATATTTTCAGAACTCAGTTTATTGTGGGGGGTCAATAAGACAGTCCTAAAACTATAACTATAGAGGAAGACTTCCCAAACTTGTCCTGAGGACCTCATGGTGAACACATTGGAGACTGAGCTTATGCAAATATGTCTCATGCATATTTATTGTATTTCGTGTACAACAAATACAAGTGAATTGATTTTTCACCCATTCATAAATTACAAAAACTAGGGGACACTCAATAGAAATACCTTTAAATCAAATAGGATGAAATATGTTTGCACTCAACAGATAGTTACTCTCTGGAACTCATGATTATAGGATGTGGTAACAGTGGTTAGCTGATTCATTTGCTGACTGCCAGGAGTAGGGGGGTGAGGAGTGAGTGGCACATCTGAATTTACGATGAGCCCTGCCTTCATTCCCGGTTCCGGTCCTGCTAAACTAGCTGGCAATGAAGAAGCCAGATGCCGTGGGGGCCTTCCTTCTTGCCAAGTCTCTATAGGCTCTGCCGGTCTCGATCCTGCCCCCCTCTGGTTACTTCCTATTTTTGAGGGATGGGATCAAGACCGGCAGAGCCCATAGTGACTTGGAAAGAGGGAAGGCCCCTGCGGCATCTGGCTTCTTCGTTGCTAGCGGGTTTAGTCAGACCGGGACCAAAGGCAGGGCTCATTGTAATCCAGATGCGCCACTGAGTCATCACTCACCCCTCCTTTGGGCGGCTGGCAAACAGCTTGGATGACCGCCACAGTCGCTGCTAGGAGGAATCAGCTGCCTGCCTCACATTTTGGGTCTGCCCTGGACCCACAACTCCATTCCCCACAGCCAGAGCCCCGTTCCCCACAGCCAGAGCCCCAGTGCTGGAAGAGGCAAAGGGAAAGGGTGATGGGGAGAGATCTCGGATGGAGGTGGAGGGAGAGAGATGAGAAGGAAAGATGGAAGAGGATATGCTGGATGAAGGAGGAAAGACAGTAGATACTAGTTAGAAGAGTGAAAATAAAGGGGGAAAGAGAGAAAGAGAAGATGCTGGAAGGGAGAGAGAGTTATCAAATAAATAACAACTGAAGAATAATAGGATGAAGGAGATGGAAAGCTATAAATAGAAGCAGATAGATACAGAAAAAATAAATGGAGGAAAACTGAAAGGAAAAGGTTAAAGTCCGAGATGGATGTAGGAGAGGAAGTGAAGGCAGATAGACTAAAGACCCTGAAAGAAAATTAAGAAAAGACAGAAGAAAGCAGAAATTGGAAACTGGGATAAACATGAATAAAATAGCCAGACAACAAAGGTAGAAAAAATAATTTTATTTTTAATTTCATAAACAGAAAAAGCAGTTTTACTGTAAATTTACACTGCTTTCATTTTATTTTTCAAAGTGTAGAGTGCTTTTTCTCTTTCTCTGGTGTTGAACTTGAGGTTTAAGTTTGATTTTTGTCTACATTTATTTAAGTTTCTGGTTGCTTGTAGTTGGTTTTTCCTATGTAGGGGCCTTGTGAATATGTTAGCTTTGGGATATATGCATCACAGATTGTGTTAGTGACTTAGGAGATAGCCGATGAGGAAGGAAAGTGAGCAGTCTTTAAAGATTGGCTCACCATGATAACTGACATTTCTGACCTCCAATTTATATTTGAGTCAACCTTTTTCATCCTTTTTGGAGGGAAAAAAGGAGACCTCGGCTTATATTCGGATCAGTTTATATTTGAGTGTTCTCAACTCCACACTACATCCATTCTTTCCTGATTTTTGCTGAACCTTGCACATTAATATTGCAGTTTCGGCCACCTCACTGAAGCTGCAATATTAACGAGAAGGAGAAGATGCACAGCCCCCAAAGACACTTAATGCTGAAACGGTTGGGTATCTGTCGGGCACAAGTTAAGTGCTCCTTCTTATATAGAGAATTTGACACACTCAATGGGGTTCACCACAGCCTAAGGTTTGAAAGCAAATCAGACCAATGATGAATACACCACCCCAGTAAGGGCATGAAAGTATTTCGAGTAATGCTCTGGGTGTATGAGGTCTGATTAGAAAGTTATATGGTATAAGGACACTCTCTTGATCTGTTTATATTTGTGCTTTTTGAGTGTACTTCTTTTTTCATTCTTGTATTTTGGACCATCACATGATTGCCATGCGATTGGCAGCTGCTTTTAAGGTGGCTGCTGATAGTGGCACCATTTACAGAATCCGGGCCTTTGTGCTAGCTCATAAACATTTATGTCAGCCATTTTGCAATCATACATATTTGTTTCATCTCAGGTTGTCACAGGGTCCAATAATCCTTGCCAGTTTTGTGATATCAGCCATTGTGGGATTAAGGGCGCAACCTTTCCTAATCCTTACTGTGGATTACTGCTGAATTTGAGCTCTTTTTTTTAAACCGAAATGTCTCACATAATAGGTGTAAATCTTTTTGTACATATAGTTTTATTTATTTATTACTTTAATGTCCAGCCTATACCTATGTGGGGTACAATAAAAAGATAAATAATTGTACACACATTATAAAACACAAAATATTACGCATCAAGAATCTGCATCCCATAGCCTTTCCGTGACTGACTCTATCTACTACTACTGATCCAATACTTATCATTTAAGCTAAGGCAAGTAGTATCAAGTACCCACCTTATATGCCCATATACATGTCATTGACATGCATTCCCCTTTTTGTAATGGGGACTACACACATAGGGGTAAATATTCACTTGGCAGCTGGTAGCATTTTATTTTTGGCTAATACAGGCATTCTGCCTTGCATGGGTACCTGAATAAAGTCAAAACCGAAACTTGTAGAAGAATAAATTAATCTGTATTTAAATATAAGAATTCTTCATAAATCGCCAAATATATTGGAAGATTTGCACCGAGTCCCCCAAAAGGGAATTGCAATTAGTTAACAATTTAAATGTGGTATAAGTTCCTCAGTTAACACAACTCAATTAGTTGGGACAAGCCCTGTGGAGTGAGTTGTAGGCTGTTAGAACCCAAAAGAGTTAATCAAGCATGTTACATCCCCGGACCTTTGTGCTCACGTGTTCAAAATTAAAGTGCAGAAATCTCTCCAATATATTAATTGTGCAAAAATAATTGCTATGTTATTTTCTTAATATTAGGGGTCAGCTACCCACAATATTCTCCTCTTCACAACGCCTTTTTCAAAAATGAAAAGCAATTTTAAGATGGAAAAGCTGTGTACTTATCTCACGAAATGGCAACAAATGAAGATAATTGAGCAGTCCATAGTTCATTCAACAATGAAAGGGCTCAACAGAGCTCCGTTTCGGAGGAACCAAACCTCCTTCCTCAAGAGCAGCAGCACTGAACTCCAAATTTTGAAGAGGGAAGTGTGGGAGCACAGAAAGCTGAGCAGAATCCCAAAAGAAAATGGCACTCCGGGGTGGAAACGCTCACTGAAACTCCTGCTGATCAAGAAACAATGTGATGATGTCACAAGAACGTAACATCATTATTCAAATTGAACTGACAAGCAGAGCTTGTAAAAATCATACAAACCAAAAGAAATTGATTAGATAATAGAATGCCATTCTATAGAGTCATTCAGTCCTGTAGGGTGAACAGATTTCAAATGAAAAATCCAAAATTGTTCTCGGAGGGCTAATCGTTGCATCTTATCTCCATGATAGTCCTCCGGAACTTGCTCAATAATAAACCATCTCATGTCAGAAAATGTATGTTGAACTTGTTGGCAATGAGGTAGCATAGGGGATGTAAGAGACTGTGTACTGATTCTACTTTTGTGTTCAATTAAACAGGTGCCCCACATACACCTGACCGCATGGGCAAATGACGACACAGACTACCCAGCTGGACTTGCAATTTGTTACTGCCTGTAAGGTATAGGATAAGGTGTAATTGCACATCTCACAGCTTCCCCACCAGACGAGAAAGTGGAATGAACAACATGATCCGTAAACTGCTCAGTCATCTGCATAACATGCCAATGCTGTCTGATGTTGTTAGCAATAACTGGAGCTTGTTCTGAGAATGTGATAACGCAAACTGGTCACTCCTGGGGTTCTCTATTGACTGGATGTAAAAGTAACTCCCGGCTTGCAAATAAAGCCCTCAAGTAAGCCTTTTGGAGAACAGAGTGAGAATATCCCTGTTGGATATATCGGTCATATAAGATTTGCGCCTGTCTCTTATATTCCTGTTTCGTATTACACAATCTCCGAATCTGGAGAAATTGGCCTAAGGGAATAAATTTCTTAAGCCAGGATGGAAGACAACTATTGAATTTGAGGTAGTTGTTTGTATCCACCTCTTTCCTGTAGACCATAGTGAACAACCCAGGGGGGTGTTTGATGACAAGTACATAAAAAAAGCTATTTGGTTCACATCAGCTGTCATGTGAACTTCAGATGTATATTCAAGGTGTTTATCCATTGCAAAAACTCATGCAAAGCTCTCTCTGTGCCAGACCAAATGAAAAAAAAAACATCATCAATGAAACGGAGCCAAATTTTAATATAGATAAACCATGGAGAGGAATAAAGATACTGTTCCTTAAAATTAGCAATGTATAAGTTGGCTACACTTGGGGCCGTTGCAGTGTCCATTGCGTGTTTTTTGTAGAAAAAACCTTTTCTCAAAGCAAAAATAGTTGTAATTTAACACCAGATCAGACAGGGTGATAAGAAAATCAGCAGATATTCGAGCATGAGATACTTGACTCCTAAAAATAGTTTTTAGCAGCTCCAAAGCTGTTGTCTGCGGGATACTAGAATATAATGCTTCTAAATCCATGGTGACAAGAATATCCACTTGATCGATTTCGGGACCTGTTTGAAGCACCTGGAGAAAATGAGTGGTATCTTTGATATAAGATCTTGCTGTACTGACCAAGGGTTTCGAAAACCAATCGGTGAACTTGGAGAGAAGTTCCAAAACAGTGCCTTTAAGAGACATAATGCCTCCCGAGAGGGGGGAAATCCCCTTATGGATTTTAGGGACCACGTAAAATAGTAGAATCCGGGGTGAAGACACTTTCAAAAATTTACATTCAGCCTTCGTTATTTGGTCCTGGGCATGAGCTTGGTCCACTACCTCAGAAATCCGAATCATAAGGTTAGTACTAGGATTCTCCATAAGGGGGCTATAGCATTAAGAATTCAACAAGTGCTTGTTTATTTCATCCAAATATTGTTGTCTATGAAGAACAACAATGTTACCCCCCTTATATGCTGGCCAGAGATTATATGTGTTATTTTTAGCACATACTTTTGCACTTATTTATGCACAGCACTTTAAAACCGCTGGGGTTACTGAAATTCAATCTTCTCAACCACTCAGCCAACTCAGATAAGTGATATAAGTTTTTATCATTTACTGGACTGTTCTTATATAATGGTTGGGCTAGGGACAAGTGAAGGTAGTGATGGTCCCTGTGTTAACCCCAGTTCGGTGATAGCACTGAATCAAAGGGTATAAGGTCTGAGCACTTCACGATAATTATTTAATTAAATTGAGAGCTGTGATTACATATATGTGTGCATTGATGTTCATCACAGAATAATACAAGTTATCTCCCTATTTGCAAGCAATTGATTACAAGTCTGTCATCTTGGCGACGTTGTAAAGCTGCTGACTGTTCCCTGGTCATATTAAAGTATCGCCTTGTAGGAGGTCCTGCTTCTTCCATACTGTTGATATGTTGGAGAACTAATTCTCTAAAAGTTGCTAACCGGGCATCCAAGGATCCTGGCAGTCTCCAATTTGAAGGGGCTCTCATAATGGAAGTGTCATTTTCACATGGATGTTCCCTAAAAAACATGCAAATTTGGAGGGACCTAATAAAACGTTCTAAGTCTTGGCGGGCAATAAAAGGATTATGCCTCACTGCAGGGACAAAAGTAAGCTGTTGATGAGTAGTAAGTGAAATGGCCAAAATGATGTTAACTAGGGGTTTTGTGGACTTTGGGACCTGGTCCAGGGCTGATCGCACCAGCATTGAACATCTGAGTTTATTTGACTGGTTTTTACATAATTAAACTGGTCAAAGATTGGATTGTTTATTGTTTGTTTATAATCCACTTTTTACAGAGTGGCTCACAATTTAAACATACACAATACAAATTTATAACATTTAAAACAAACAGACAAGCGAACAGCGCTTATACCTATACAGAACCTCAATTCCCATATTACAAAACCGGTGTCTCTTCAATAACTTCTTAAAAACACCAAGATTACCCTGCTGCCGTATATACTGTACGATTCCATTCCTGCAGGCCGGTGCACAAAAACGTGCTTTTTCGTGTAATGTTCAATCTCAGACACCTAACTGGGGGAACAAACAAGTCTGTGTGATGGACAGAGCCATGCAAACACAAATAAACCAAAACAATCAATCTGTAATGTATACGGTCCTCCAAATTTAACCAGCATAACGTCACGTAATATTCTGTCACATGCTCAGTTCTCCCCAACCGAAAAAGTGTTCTTATTACCGAATTTTACGCACCCAGCAACGCATATAATGAAGTTCCGGGTAGACCCAAAAGAACAAGATTACAATAGTCGCAAAATGATAGTAACATTGACTGTAAAATGATCTTAAATGTGCCATCCTGCAAAAATGGTCTAAGCCTACCCAGAAGGTGCAGCCTGTAAAAGATCTTTTTTATTAGATCTTGAACATGGTTTTTAAATGTCAATTTCGAGTACACCAATACACCCAAATACTTGACCTCCTCAGAAAACCTTAAATAGGTGTCCAATAACTGAATGGCATCTGGGATGTCATTCACCTGTGCCTTCTGAAATCACATTATTTTTATTTTAAGTACATTCAGCTTCAGACGACTACCTTCCATCCATTCCTTCACCTCCATCATCACCACTTGCAGCTGTTCCTCTGCTTTTCTCATATTCCCATCAATAGGGAATAAAAGCTGGATGCCTGTGTTTTATACAGTCCTTTGGACCAGTTAACTTACGTGGTTAAGTGCTGAATATCAGCAGTTAAACGCATGAGTGCAGACTCTGCCTCTGGATCAACCACAAAATTTCCAGCTTCGGGTTTTGTGGTTAAGGTTGATGTTCAATGGCACTATCCAGTTAAGTGTCACTTCATATCAGCAGACAGCCCTGTGCAAGCAATTTAACTGGTCAAGAGCTTCTCCTATCTGGTTAAATTGCTTTGAATATTGAATCTTTATTTTTTTTAGGTCCATCTTGGTCCCATCCAAATCATACCCACACCACACCCCCTTGCTAGATGCATATGTATCCTAGCTTTGTAAAAATGAGGTTTAGACATTTATGTAATTAAACATGCATAAACTGGGATTTAGATAACTAAAATATGAATAGTTCTTCCACAATAAGCACCTACATCTCTGAGCTTTGCACCAATTCTCAAAGTGGAAGCAGATTTATTCTTTGAAATGTGGCAGAAGCGTAAAGTATTTGCAGTAAAACCTAGTGATTAACAACAAGGGTTAACATTAAGTAGCCCACTTTGACAACTCCCTCTCCCCTTGGTTTGTTTTGAAAATAAGGAGCAGTGCAGAAAACCTGACCACTTTTCCAGGCAGAGGAAATCAAGGTACGCCTCTTATTAATGATCTGGACTTGGAGGCTTCACAGAAAGACTGTTGATGCAGAGATGGGCATGTAATAATCAAGTCTTTTGGAGTCAAAAGTGCAATGGTTCATCGAGGTACGGTCATGTGACTCTGCCCTCTTTTCCTTTTTTTTTTTTTTATTCATAAGATGCGGACGTTATAGGAAAGCACATTCACGAGTGCTATAGTCATTTTCAGAATGATAGGAAAGGGAGTCTGTGGAAGGAAACCAACTGTGAGCACCCAAGTGCCTTGTTAGTTCTGTTCTCCATAGCACAGCTGAGCCATTCCTGGGATGCTGAATCTTTCAGAGCTACAGGAGGGGCATGCACACCATTACCATTACGAAGACCATGATTTCCCATGCTGCCCATAACAAACCGCATCCACGGCTGGCTATGATCCCAGATGCCAGGTTCTGCACTCCTTTAACTGGTTCTTCTTAATTCTACTGCACCTTATATAATGTATCTCTCCACTGTGCATACTGCCTGTGGTTTAAGACTGGACAGCCTTGAAGAATACAGTTTGTTCTTCCACAGTAATTGGAAGGGTTCTCAAATGCCTTTAGCTCATATTATTATGCCTTTGCATATCACATGCTGTGATACATTACTAGTAATAGAAAACTGTGCTAATTGCACTCGGCATGTTAACCTATCAAAGCAAGGTATTTAAAAACATATTCTAACTGCAACATCTTTTTATTGTAATTGCATAATGTTCCTTTTTAACTGCAGAGCATGAGACCGAGTGAGTACTGGGGGTAAAGGCCAACATATAGATACATGACAGAGTAAGAGTAAATTCCAGTAAAATGTGTTTTAACAGCAAATAAAAAGGCACTGAGTGGGTGTGGAGAGAGAGCGAGAAGAGATGAGAAAAGAGCAGCAGAGAAACGGAAAGAACACGGAAGGAAAAAGATGGAATAATAAGGAACCAAAACAAAAAGAGATGAGTTAGGGTTCTCAGCAATACTAAAACATAAGTACCCACTCTAAATATATTAGCAAGAAAAAGGATGGTAAAAAGCCTGTAATGGGCACGTCATAAATGGTGTTCACTGTCTTCCAAAAATTGGCTTAAAAAAACCCCTTCCTTAAAATGATTCTAATCCTCAGAGAGAGAAAGAATGTTTCAGCTTCTTTTCCAAGTGTTTGGCTGAGAATTTTCCCTGATGCAGTTTGTGGAAATGTTGGCCATGATCGGATGGTCCTTAAATTGTGCCTATGTATAGCCTAAAATAAGTCATTATTATTTTTTTGAAATGACTGCTTGGGTGTTTTTTTTGAGAATGGACATTTCCCTGCTGCCTACTTTGTGCACCATGGGCCTTAGGCCAAAAGGGGAAGTAGACATTGTTTTTGATTATGCCCCTCCATACCTTTAAATGTGACATGTTTTATGTTTACTTAACATACATACAAACATGTTTGCATTATAATAAAGAGAAATATTTAAAATCTTTTTAAAGAAGGTTTTTTTGTGTGTTTTTTTAAGCCAATGGCTGGTAGACAGGGAGCACCGTTTATGAAGTATTCGTTAAGTCTTCTGAGGCTTTTCTCCTTCCTTTTTTGGGGGGAATAAAAAGGACACAGAGAATGAAGGAGGGAAGAAAATAAAGTATAGACGAAAAGGAGAGATGTGTAGGATTAGATAAAAGAATTGAGTGTAATTCCTAAAGCGTTAATTTGTGATATGTTCTGACATATGGGATCAGGAGTTCTGTGGCACATGACTCCAGAAGTAAAGGGATTTGATTTCTGGTTTGCAAAACAGAATGCTAGCTCATATGAATGCCATAGATCAGTGGTTTCCAACCCTGTTCTGGAGGAGCACTAGGCCAATTGGGTTTTCACGCTAGTCCTAATGAAAATGCATGATAGAGATTTGCATATAATAGAAGTGACAGGCATGTAAATCTGCTCCATCCATATTCATTAGGGCTATCCTGAAAACCCGATTGGCCTGGTGGTCCTCCAGATGATGCAGAAGATGATATGGTGCTAATGTTGGGACCTAGGGATAATGTCAGGTTAAAGGTATTCAACAATGTGTTGAAGTTATAGAAAATCGGGCTATGTTCAACATTGCCTTAATAAAGAATGTGAGTTCTCAGGCAGACTGGATGGACCATGTCGTCATTTACTATGTTACTATTTACTATGATTGTTAAAGCAGAAACAAGTGGGTCAATTGAGATGTTTCCAAATGACATCTTTATTGCTGGAAAGAAGAGGTACAATTCTGCAGAGAACGACTCTACGCTGCAAGTGTTTCAGTATAGCAGACTATACCTTCTTCAGGAGTCTTGGCCACACAGCTAGTGGCGTTGATAATGGGCTGATATCTCCTGCAGATTCAATGCTTAGGTGCATGAATATGAAAGCAGTAGCACTGTAGTTCTTTTATATACTTTTTTTTTAACGTGAGAAGAACTAGAGGTTTCTCATTGTAGTTCTCCCCATATGCCAGTTTTTCTCTTTTTTTTTTGTAAGTATATAAAAGAATTACAGTGCTAAGAGGCCGGGGAGCATAGGGACCAGCATTGGCCCCACAAGAAGAAAGTCAGAAGAGTGGAGGTCCTAGGCTGATGGGGGACAGGCAAGTTACTAACAGAGAGACCAGGAGGACTGGTAACGACCGGCGGAAAGACTGCTAATGGTACCGGGAGCCATTAGAAGACCCTGTAGGAAGTAGCTTGCACACACTGAGAATATTGAACAAAGGTGACTGGCAAGTGACCAGTGGAGGGACCAGCAGGACTGGTGGTGACTGACTGAGAGACCGGTAAATGGTACTGGGAGCTGTCCGAAGACCAAGAGGGTCAATGAAGGGCTGGAATGGATCAGGAGAAAAATAAGGGTCAGGAAGCACCTGTGGTGACCAGGAAGAACTGGAGGGTCCTAGTCAGGTGTTCTGTCAGAATGTGTTTTAACAGACTATGAATGTAGTTGTTGTTTTAGCAGAGCCCAGTAGAAGAACAAAGTCCATAAATACCTAGGGATAGATGTGTGACGGGTAATAACCACTCAGACCGATCACATATTTACAATTGTTAAAAAACAGAGGATTGCAATAATTTGCAGAAGGATCTTGAGAGACCAGGAGACTGGTCATCCAAATGTCTGATAAAATTTAATGTAGACAAGTGCACAGTGATGCACATGGGAGTAAAGAATACCAACTGTAGGTAGAAAATGCTGGATTCTGAATTAGGAGTCACCCCTAAAGAAAAGATCTTGGAGTCACTGAGGACAATACTTTGACATTTTGGGCCAGATTCTATAAAGACACCTAAAGCTAGGTACCTCTTAGGTGCCTAACTTAATTGGCAAAAAACCCTTTGTAGTCTCAATAATTGGACAAAATATAATTGAGCAATAGGTGCCAATCTGATTCTATAAAAGATAGGTGCCTAATGCCTAAGTGGGCGTTTCTATGGGTGGAGCATGATTAGGCATCAGTAAGTGAGATTCTCCAAACCGTAGTTGCCTGACATGTAGGCCTTTAACACCCTTGCATACATAAATGCTGCTAGGCATGATTCTGTAAACCTATTCAGAAAAGCCCTGAACACAAGGATCTGATGAATGCCTGTGTGAAAAATGCACAGCTAATACAATTTAGGGCACTAGGAAATCCATGCTTAGGAGTTGCAGGTAATCTCTTAACCTCCACTAGCTTGTAAAGCACCAATGGCTGAGAAACCTCTGACTAGATTGTAAGCTCTATTGAACAAGGACTTTCTCTTGTATATTTTAATGTACAGTGCTGCACACATCTAACAGCAGTGGTGTAGTAAAGAGGGACAAACTGCACCAGGCACCACCTTGGTGGGGGCACTGGCACTTCTCCTCTCTGGCCCCCACTCCTTCCCACCCTTTCCCTCACTACGCGCATGCCTTACCTTCCTCCCTCTATACCTCTAGCTCTTCACCAGCATGAGCAGCAGCTCTAACCTGCTACTCACGCTGGCCTCGGTTCTCCCCTTTATGTCACTTCCTTGTTGCAGGACCAGGAAGTGATGTCAGAGGGAGAGCTGAGGCCAGTGTGGGCAGCAAGTGGGAGATGATGCTCACACTGAGGAATTTAAAGAGGTATGGGGCAAGGGAGGGGGTGCACACATGTTGGAGATGGAGAAGAGGGCAGGGTACTCACTGCCCTGGGCACCTCCCATGCTTGCTACGTTATTGGCTAGCTGCGCTATAGAAATAATAAGTAGTAGTACTAGTAATCTGTACAATCCACCAGATTTTCAAATCTTTTCTTCCATACCCCGCCAAATAAATGATAAAAAAAAAATAATAAATCAACTTAAAAACATGAGCGAGAATGAAAATTAGTCAGCACTGTGGTTGGGAGATTTTCCACTGTTGCCATCTCCACAGCATGCACACATAATCCTTCCTTAAAGTAACGTGCTCTACATGTACAATTTCAGAAAAAATGTACACAGCTCCCAATAACAAATCCAACTAGCTTTCTGTGGCTCAACAGAAGTATTTGAGAAATCTGTAACTTTGTCGCCCCCTGTACACTGTCCTCCTGCTTGACACACAATTAGCATCAAGAAGGGCACCATCTGCCAAGACAATGAGCATGACCTCCATGTTTTGTTTTCAACTTGCACAGTAGCGAGATGCCACCTCTTCTAGATGCCACACCTTAATTAAATATCAATGGAAATAGAATATTCAGCAGATTATTCAATAACCAACTTTTGCAATATCAAATTGATATATTTTTTAAAAGGATCTCAGCAATGTCCCTCGATAGCGATATAATTTTTTCTGCTAAAGAAAATCATCATTTCTTCACTGATCCATATAAGAACATAAGAATTGCCACTGCTGGGTCAGACCAGTGGTCCATCATGCCCAGAGCCCTAACTGAGATCAGCCCTAACTGCGTACATTCCGGTTCAGCAGGAACTTGTCTAACTTTGTCTTGAATCCCAGGAGGGTGCTTTCCCCTATAATAGCCTCCAGAAGAGCATTCCAGTTTTCCACCACTCTCTGGATGAAGAAGAACTTCCTTATGTTTGTACAGAATCTATCCCCTTTTAACTTTAGAGAGTGTCCTCTCGTACTCCCTACCTTGGAGAGGTGAACAACCTGTCTTTATCTACTAAGTCTATTCCCTTCAGTATCTTGAATGTTTTGATCATGTCCCCTCTCAGTCTCCTCTTTTCAAGGGACAAGAGGCCCAGTTTCTCTAATCTCTTGCTGTACAGCAACCCCTCCAGCCCCTTAACCATTTTAGTCGCTCTTCTCTGGATCCTTTTGAGTAGTACTATGTCCTTCTTTATTTACGGCGACCAGTGCTGGGCGCAGTATTCCAGGTGAGAGCATAATATGGCCCGGTACAGTGGCATGATAACCTTCTCCGATCTGTTTGTGATCTCCTTCTTAATCATTCTTAGCATTCTGTTCACCTTTTTCGCTGCTGCCGCACATTGCGCAGACAGCTTCATCGACTTGTCGACCAGTACTCCCATGTCTCTTTCCTGGAGGGTCGCTCCAAGTACTGCACCAGACATCCTGTATTTATGTATAAGATTTTTGTTACCGAAATGCATCAACTTACACTTACCCACGTTGAACCTCATTTGCCATGTTGCGGCCCATTTCTCGAGCGTGTTTATTTCACGTTGCAGATCTTCGCAATCCTCCTACGTCTTCACTACTCTGAATAACTTAGTATCGTCTGCAAATTTAATCACCTTCTTTCAGGTTCATTACTCTTTTCATTATTTATTTTTCATTATGAAAAGAGTAATGAACCTGAAAGAAGTTATGTTAAAAATATGGATCAGTAAAGAAATGATGTTTTTTCTCTAATGGAAAAAAAATTATATCACTGTCAAGGGACCTCGCTGAGATCTTTTAAAAAAAATATATCAATTTGATATTGAAAAAGTTGATTATTGAATAATCTGCTGAATATTCTATTTCTATTGATATGTGGTCCAAGTAAGATACTCATTGAAAGCAAATTCAGCTGTTAGTTTATATAGGACACCTTAATTATATGGCATGAGTGACTTACGGCCTCTTTTACAAAGCTGCGCTAGCGGCTGCCTTGTGCTAATGGCCTCAAAGCCCATAGAGATTTAAAGGGCTTCGGGGCTGTTGCAGTGTGGCTTTGCAAAAGAGACAGTTAGTAATCATTAATTTGGACTTTAACCTGACACTAAGGGGCTCGTAATCGAAAGAGAAAAATGTCCAAAAACCCGTCTAAGTCGGGACTTGGACGAACATTTCTCAAAAACGTCCAAGTGCCGATAATAACAAAGGGTTTTGGACGTATTTCTAAACGACCTAGGCCTTCATAGTGCCGCTGAACGACCAAAGCTAAACGGGGCGTTTCGGGAGGCATGTCGAGGGCGGGAGTTAGGCGGGACGTGGGCCGGCTTAGACTTAGTCGTACAGCATTTATAACCGAAAGTTTTACAACACGGCCTAGACGGAACTTGGATGTTGTGACTTAGACCATGTAAAACATGGTCTAAGTCACAAAAATACACCTAAAGTCACCAGATAAGCACTTCAGACACATAAAACAGACCCCTACACACTACCCCAGTGATCACCAACCCCCACCCCCATAAAAATTTTAATCATAACTTTAAAATTCAGCCTCCAGACCATCATCACCTGGCCGCCTGGCATAGGAAAGCCAATTCGTCCAGCCCAGAGGCAGCTTAAGTCATCTTGGGGGTGGGTTAGGGACTCATGGAGAGAAGGACCCATGCCCATAAGCCCCTGTAATCACTGCATTGATCCTTAAATATGTGCACTCCCCTATACACCCCCAAAACACTTTTGTACTGGCATATAAGTGGCTCCTGCAGCCATAAGGGCTATTGGGGTGGTAGATAAGTGGGTCTAGGGGATGATGGAGGTGGTTTGGGGGGCTCATCATGACCTATAAGGGAGCTATAGGGGAGGAGAAGACATGGCACCCTTTTTGTGAAGTTCACAGCAATGTCCTGTAAGGTACCCCACTATTTAGGTGGCATGTCTGGGTATGCAGTCCATCACTTTGCAGACCCCTCCCACGTCCAACAGTGCTTGTTCTAGGCATTTTGGACTTAGACACAAAGTTGGACAAAAATGTGGTATAAAGATAGACGATTTAGTGGCTTGGACGATCAGATCGGCAGGATGTATAATTAGACGATTTTCGAAACAAAAAAAAGTTGGATGTATCTTTCTAAAATGTGTCTTAAGCTGTTTTTCTACTTTGGATGACTTGTGAGATGGACGTAAACGGACTTAGACGTCCCTTTTGATTATGCCTCTACACATTACATTATTATTTATAGTGTGAATATTCCAGAACCAAAGTCCTGAAATAATAAGTAGATAGCATCCCTTGTGGAAAAATATACCATTTTACTTTCACATTTGTTGTGTTGAGGGCAGCATGCAGGATACTGAAAGATCATTACTAAATTAGCAGAATTTAATGCACTCATAATCTTTTGTTATGCTGTTTCCATTTGGCATCCTTCAAATGCCAGTTTATTCCTCCAATCAGCTCTGCACTCGGCAAAGCACTTGCATCTGGGAACTCAATGGCAGCATGAATAATTTTTTTGTTCTCTTTTCCTTGTAATCCCCAGTTTTGGCTCAATCTCATGCCTGCTGATAAGGGATTATACTTCTTTGGCTAACTACAGTATATTGAATGCAAGGTGAATAAACTATTGCTCATGGATTCTTCTACTGACTTTTATACACAGAAATGGAATAATAAAGATGGATAGAAGACAGTGTGCGATGGCAGAAAAACTGAGTAAATGTACTTTAAACAGTGCAGGGTTTTTTTCTTTTTTTTCTCTGATACAATTTGCCAATGTTGCTTTGCATGAGGACACAAACATGCACAGAAATCAAGAAATACTTGAAGGCAAAATACCCCAAACATTACTAAAATAAAGCTTTTACTGATGAAAAATAGTTCTCTAATGGAATATGTTATGGTAATAATGTAATTGATTTAGCTAAGTGGCTACTCCCATTTCTTTTTATGACATGCCTTTGTGAAATCATGACATCTTGATTTCTACATTGCTCAAAAAAACAACAAAAAATACAACCCTGCTATTGCTACATGAAATGCTTTCAATATGGTATTGAGACATGACATTGAAAAAAGATAATGGATTTTAGCTGATGGGCATGGAATCCAACTCTTTTTTTTAATGTACTCTAAAATGTCTATGCACTGAGTTGTCATTCTAATTTGTTTTTCTTGAAAATATTGTCTAAAAAGATTGATATATGTCCATTATTTTTAGCTTGTTTCATCAATGAAGTTTCCATCACATGTTTTTATATCAGGTCACATACACTACAAAGAAGCATGAATATAAGCTCCTTATCTTGACTTTTTCCACATGTGGATAAATGTAGGGTTCTTTGATTTGTGTTGCCATAACTTGCATCCTGGTTCTTTGCAAGATTTTGTGCCAGTTTGTTCTTTTGGGGGTTCTATGTGGATTTTACTTTTTATATGATTTTGTTCCAGGCTAAACATCTGCATGGATATAGCCAAGCTACAAAATACAGTACACTCATGTTTGCTATGTCCCCCAGAACAGGAACAATCATAAGAACATAAGAACATAAGCAGTGCCTCCGCCGGGTCAGACCATAGGTCCATCCTGCCCGGCAGTCTACTCCCGCGGCGGCCCAAACAGGTCACGACCTGTCTGAATCACCAGAAGGGGCTCCCTTGCCATCTTGGTTTCTCATTGAAGTCCTATCTTCCCATCGTAGTCCTAACCCTCCGGTCTTGCACATGCACGACCTGTTGGGTTTCTATACTTATTACCTGGTTAGCTTTCTATACTTGTGTTACATCCCAGCTCCTCCCTCAGTATCCCACGATCCCTTTATCCCTCAGGAATCCGTCCAATCCCTGTTTGAATCCCTGTACCGTACTCTGCCTGATCACTTCCTCCGGTAGCGCATTCCAAGTGTCCACGACCCTTTGGGTGAAAAAAACTTCCTTGCATTTGTTTTGAACCTATCTCCCTTCAGTTTCTCCGAATGCCCCCTCGTACTTGTTGTCCCCTTCAGTCTGAAGAATCTGTCCCTATCCACCCTCTCTATGCCCCTCATGATCTTGAAGGTCTCTATCATATCTCCCCTGAGCCTCCTCTTTTCCAGAGAGAAGAGCCCCAGCCTATCCAACCTCTCGGCGTATGGGCAGTGTTCCAGCCCTTTTACCAGTTTCGTTGCTCTCCTTTGGACTCTCTCAAGTACCGCCATGTCCTTCTTGAGGTGTGGCGACCAATACTGAACGCAGTATTCCAGATGTGGACGCACCATCGCTCGATACAATGGCATGATGACTTCCCGCGTCCTGGTTGTTATGCCCCTCTTTATGATGCCCAGCATCCTGTTGGCTTTTTTCGAGGCTGCTGCGCACTGTGCAGATGGCTTCAGTGATGCATCCACCAGCACACCCAAGTCTCTCTCAAGTCTGCTGTCTCCCAACAATGCCTCCCCCAATTTGTAGTTGAACAACGGGTTCTTTTTCCCTATATGCATGACCTTGCATTTTTCCATGTTAAAGCGCATTTGCCATTTGTTTGCCCAGTCTTCTAGCTTGTCCAGGTCCCTTTGCAGGTCCTCACACTCCTCCCTGGACCTAACTCTACCGCACAGTTTGGTATCATCTGCAAATTTTATAACCTCACACTTTGCCTCCTTTTCCAGGTCATTGATAAATATGTAGAAGATTAACGGCCCCAGCACCGATCCCTGTGGCACACCGCTCGTGACTCCCCGCCAGTCAGAATATTGGCCCTTCACTCCGACCCTCTGCAGTCTACCCGACAACCAGTGCTTGATCCATCATGCTAAAGCTCTAACTGAATACATCAAATAATAGGATGGTCACCCCAAAATCATCTGCAAGAAAATTGCATCTTTACTCAAAACACCTTTGGAAAATCTACTGCAACATAAACAAAGGACAAGCATAAGTTATAGGTCATTCACAGGAAAAAAAAAATTAAATTAAATTAAAATTAAAAATTAAAGGACTAGAAACCCTAGGAAAGAATGTAGCAGAACAGCAACTTTTTTGTGGGATGATTTACTGAAATATATATTCCTTGTTACCCCAGTTCTAGCCATCTGATGGGGGTAGGTTTTAAACTGTGGTAAAATAGTAGAACCACAGCTTATTAACTCTAACAGCATATGAATAACATAACTTGGAATCAACCTCACAAGCTGCATTATTCTGCTCCCTCACAGAATCATGCTTCTAACACGTTAGATAGATTGTGAGCCCACCGGGACAGAAAGGGAAAAATGCTTGAGTACCTGATTGTAAAAACCGCTTAGATAACCTTGATAGGCGGTATATGAAATCCTAATAAACTATAAACTATAAAACTATAAACTATAACATAGCTTGTTCCTGGAAGACATCTTAAAGGGGCCAGTGTTCTAAATGAGCCACATATATCTTCTTCCACCCTTGAAGAGTCTTTTCAAGCTTGCAGTCTAGGACCCCACCCCTTTCCAGGATTGCCTGTTAAATTCCTGCAGTGGTTATCTACTATACTTTCCTTAGTATCTAGTGGCTGGGGCAGGATCAGTCTATGTTCACTCCTGCCCTGTCAAGATCTGGGTACAAAATGGTACCAGTCCACCCCTAGTGGTAGCCTCATAGGTACTACTGCTAAGGATCAAGCTGCCAAATAAGCGATTACACATATTGTCAGTTGGTATGATGTGCTAATGTAAGAAGGTTTAAAAAAGTATGGCTCACCATTAGAAACTACAAACACTGTTATGTTTTAGTGCCAACAAAATACTGGGATCAAGACCCTGGTAACACTGTGATCGCTTTGCTTAAAAAAAACCCCAAATGTATCTGTTCTGAAGCAGATGCTACATAAATGGCTATGAAAAGTGTGCAAAGAACAAAAAGTATAGACATCCAATGGGATAAAGATGCCACTGGAGTAATGCTCAGGTTAATAATATTGATGACCAGACATGGCTGTGTTTCAGCAAGTGCTTTTGTCAAAGGTCCTTAATTCTCTATGAGAATCAGCTTTGTCCGGCCGATAATCAAAATGATTAAAGTGGGCCGGAGAAGCTCCTGCCCACTTAAATCACTTGTCTGTGGCTAACCACTTATATTCAGCAGCACTTAACTGGTTAGAACCTCTGAATATTCAGTTAGCTCATGTTTTGGCACTCTAGAAGGTGGCGTTGGTACTTATGCAGTTAAGTGCCTATCGTCAGCCCTTGACCATATACAGTAAAATAGCTACTTAAACTGGCCCATTGAATATCCAGAAACACAGCCAGTGACGGACATAAAAACACTGACCACCATCGGCTAAATATCAGCCAGAATGTGTTTATAGAACCACTAAGCTCCTCACACAATAAGCTGATGCAGAAAAAGGCTCTGCTTTGTGGCTATGATCACTTGAGCTTCTGAAATCAATATTTTTATGAAAGATACAGCAGAGCCTTTGTTTGATCAACTCATTGCGTGAGGATCTTAGTGGTTGTATAAACACACTGAGCTTATTCTCATAGAGAATCAAGGACCGCTGATGCAGACAGTTGCCGAAACATGGCCATGTCAGGTCATCAATAAATTATTAACCTTTGTGTGGTCCCAGTGACATCCTTATCCCTTTAGCTGTCTCTGCTTTATGTTCTTTCTGCAGTATGTTTTGTTCTTCTTCCCTTCTGTTATGAAATGTGCATAACCCTTTTCAGATATTTGTCTAATAACTTCATCTGAATGTCATATAAATAGTTGCACATGGTGGTTGATTCACAGGCAGCAAGAAATAATTTGGTAAAACAGAAACCTTCCTTTGCAAAAAATCTGATTCCTTCTACCAACCCTCTGCAATGTATCACTAGATATGATTTTTCCACAGCTGCCTGCATTTACAAAAAAATATTTTGCCAGAATCTGTGAATTAGAGATTTCAGAAACTTTTCAAACGATTGACCATTCCTACACTTGTCAATGTCACAAAAAAACAAGCAAATAGGCTTGTCAGAGTACCATTCAAGCAAGAAATTAATTTTAAGTCATAACTTTACCTTTTTATTGAAAGGTAAATCAACATTCCTTTACACTAAAGCATCAGTATTTTTTCCTCAGTAATTAATGTTTATTACTTTGACAGGGGCAAAGAGTTTATCACCCTAGAATTGTGACAGGAAAAAAAGCGATAAATAGAGATGAAACTAAAATGACAGAATTAACTCTGCCAGAGAAGGGAAGTAAAAAAAACAACAACACATACCGCATTTTTCGCATTATAAGACACACCTGACCATAAGGTACACCTAGATTTAGAGGAGGAAAACAAGAAATAAAACATTCTGAACCACACTGTGTACTAATATATTTAATAAAATATACCAGGCTCTTCACCCAGTCCCCCTCACTCCCTGCCAGGCTCTATACCTTGGCCCTGCCCTGTACCCTGTCCCCCCTCTGGTGGTCTAGTGGTAGGTCAAGACAGGGTACAGGGCAGGTGTAGTGGTACAGGTCACAGGGCAGGTCTAGTGGTAGGCTGGGACAGTGGTAAGCAGTCCCAGCCTCCCCCTCCCAGTACTTTTTAAAATTCTGATGGTCCAGCAGTGTATCGGCAGGAGCGAGCTTTCCATGCTCCTGCCCCTCTTTCGCTGAATGGCTGCCTCATCATATCTTGCGGCCAGTGACACACAAGGCAGGTTCAGGTTTTTTGCACTCCAGCCTGGTCCCGCGCCGCTACCTGAATGGCTGCTGTCAGTTCGCACAGGACAGTATTTCCAAGCTGGAACAACATGGAATGCCGAGTAAACTCGCTGTTCCAGCTTGGGAATACTGTTTGGCTGCCTGCTGTAGCTCCACTGCGGAGGGAGTATGAACTTTCATCACTTCTCCTGAAGAAAGAGCTACTGAAAATCAGCCTGAGTCGTGGAGACTTTGCTATTTTATGGATCCTGGGTGTTGGTGTGTTTTGAATTTCACTGAATGAACACTGTTCTTAATTTTCACTGAACTTTTGAACACACGGGACTGGAATTTGCCCATTGATACTCTGTCGGACTTTGTATTTTGGGATTGGACATTTGACCATCTATATTTAGTTGGATTTTGTATTCCGATGGAAGTGTTGCCTCAACCAAACTCAGCAATCAGATAAGTCTTTGGTTTTCATTTATTAATGCAGTTTTCTGATGGGAGGTTTTTTGATTATTATTATTATTATTACTACTACTTTCTAATGCTGCATAAATTTGCACTCTTTTCTCATCTTTGGTTGGTCTATGGAGAACGTTATGTGCAATGATGGTTCTCTGGTTCATTGGTCATTTGTTTCCTTGACAGATGTGTTCTTGGTGGTCTGAGCACATTTCACTGAAGTAGCTGCTACTTCTTTATTTGATTTTTACTCTTTTATCTTTGTATTTTTATAGTTACTTTATTGTTAATAAGCACTACTGTATTGTTGTTTGATTATTGTGTGAGTGCTTACTTTATATTTGAAATCCCCGTGATTCATTTTAAAATAAATAAAATATTGTATCCAACAGAACATTTATACTTGAACACAGCTTTATTCTGGTATACCTTATCTGCATTATCAGGTAACTTATCATCCTTCCTGTGCTTAACCCTTCCATCAATATTTTGTGCCAAATTAGATTTCACACGAGGAAGCAAGTCTTTGTAGCTTCATACCACAGGCTGTGTTAGGGCTCTCATTAGGCAACAGGAGAAATGGCACCTGCCTCAAACCATTCAAAGTTAGGCTCTGCTTGTAGAATCACGCTTCATGGCTCCTAAATCAAGTTAGGCACTGGTAGGCATCATAATGCTAGGAGCCGGTATATTAGGCCAGGGTTTTCCTGGGCAAATATACCAGTGCCTAACTCAATCCAGGTCAACTTTCCTTGTAGGCACTGGTAGGTACGTTGGTGTAGACACCTACACTGAAGTTCTAGGTGTCTACTAAGTTAGGCATCTACCGGCAAATTCATTTTTAAAAATGTGGCTTTTAATTGGTTTTTAATGGCATTTTTTCTATTTCAATAATTTTTATTGGTATTTATTTATTAATTTCCAGGTACTTTAGTTAGATTGTGAGCCTTCGGGACAGTAAGGGAATTTTTTAAGTACCTTCTTACATCTCATTTATAATATTAATGTATACTTTCTTCAAACCGCTTAGAACCTAACGGATGTAGCGGTATATAAGAAATAAATTACATTACATTACATTACATATTTGCATAAAATACAGTATAACATGAGTCATATGTATATATAAAAGAGAAAAAGAAAAACCAATACAAACAATAATTAGTAATTACTCTTTAATGCTATCATAAATACAACAAGACAGTGCGAATGTAAACCTCGCTCAATCAAATCATCATAGTTTAACAGGCGCATGACTGTAATACTCCAATGGCTCCTATATTTTATTAAATTGATTTAACACATTTAATATTTCTGCAGTTACACATTCAAATTTAGCAGTTATACAAACAGTATTCCACCAAGTTATATACTCTACTCTTGATACATCCTTCCAATGTTTTAAGATGATTTTAATGGCCAAATTAAGCAAGATTCTTAATAATTTAGAGTGATCATCAGATATTGGCTGCCGAAGCCCAAAATGGCCTAATACAATGACATGTAATGTTAGTGGTTCTTTAATTCTCAGCAAGTTAGATATAGTGTCCAAGACTTTGATCCAGAAACCACATACATTATCACAGTAGTACACTTTTTCAATTAACAGGGCCAACTGAAGCAATTAAAAAAAATTAAGTTAGGCACCTAGATCAGCTAGACATGCCAATCTGGGCGCCTAATGGAAGATGTTTTTTTTTTTTAATAGAACCAGGGCCTAAGCACCTAACTTTCAATTGACTCAACATGAGTGTCAATTATTGGTGCCAATTTAGCCTAACTTTAGGCACACTTTATAGAATTTGGGAGCAAGTGTTTTCCTGGTAGTTCTCGCCTATAAAATAACTTCAAGGTCTGCTGGCAAATAAAGTGATCATGTAATATACCTTCATAAGGACATAAGAATTGCCCTTGCTGGGTCGGACCAGTGGTCCATCACGCCCAGCAATGTGCTCCCGCGGCAGCCCCCAGGTCAGCGACCAGAGCCCTGAGATCAACCCGACCTGTGTACGTTCCGGTTGGAACTTGTCCAACCTTGTCTTGAATCCCTTGACAAGTTGGGAAAACAGGTTCATCTCTTCACAGTGGACATCACTGTGCATCCCATGACTTTTATTGTTTAATGGACCTGCAATATCTGGTGATAACAGTTCTCATGCAGAACATCCCACAGAGAAACAAGCCCACGCAGAGCTAAGACACTTAACCCTGAATGAAGCAAGGGTGAATGGAAAATATATCAGTCAACTGTCTATTGCATTTTCTGAAAAAACTTAAATAACTACAATGAATGGCACAGACAAGAGATGGTAAACTTCTCTCCTGGAGAGCTGCAAGCAGGTCTTGTTTGCAGGATACGAAAACCATGCAAATTGTCATTTTTTAAGTTACCTTAATCACAATATTCATTGAGGAGATTGTGAAAAACACAATTGTTGTGATACTTGTGGATCCAGGTCTTCTATTCATAGCACAGAACCTTATTTTCTGGAGTAGTTTGCAGTATCAACAACTCCACTGTGGAGATCATTTCATCCAAGTTGCCATACAAAAAGATTATGTACTACAATATGTCCAAATACAAACTTAAAAGATCATAAGAACATAAGAATTGTCATACTGGGACAGACCGAAGGTTCATCAAGCCATTATTCTGTTTCCAACAGTAGCCAACCTAGCTAGATCCAAAGTAGTAAAACAGATTTTATGCTGCTTATCCAGGAATAAGCTGTGGATTTCCCCAAGCCATCTAAATAATGGCTTGTGGACTTCTCTTTTAGAAAATTATCCAAACCTTTTTTAAGCCCCACTAAGCTAACTGATTTCACCACATTCTCCAGCAAAGAATTCCAGTGTTTAATTACATGTTGTGTGAAGAAACATTTTCTCTGGTTTGTTTTAAATCTACTACTTAGTAGCTTCATCACATGCCCCCTAGTCCTAGTATTTTTGGAAAAAGTGAACAAGCAATTCACATCTACTCTTTCCACTCTATTCATTATTTTATAGGCCTCTATCATATCACCTCTGAGCCATCTCTTCTCCAAGTTGAAGAGCTCTAGCCGCTTTAGCCTTTCCTTATAGGGAAGTCATTCCAACCCTTTTATCTTTTCTGTTGCCCTTCTCTGTATCTTTTCTAATTCCGCTATATCATTTTTGAGATATGGTGACCAGAAATGCACACAGTATTTGAGGTACAGCAGTACCATAAAGCAATACAAGGGCATTATAATATTTTCATCTTTGTTTTCCATTTATTTTCCTGATAATTCCTAACATTCTATTTGCTTTCTTAGCCACCGCCGCACAGTGAGCTGAGGGTTTCAACGTATCCTCAACAATGATACCTAGATCCTTTTCCTGGGCAGTGACTCCTAACACAGAGTCCAGCATTATATAGCTGTAGTTCGGGATCCTTTTTCCCACAGTAATTCAGCAATCACAAGTCAATAATACTAAATGAGAACAGCTTTATTCATAGAGCGTGAAAATCACAAGCATAAGACCAGGGTTGAACATTGAAATAGCCTCATTTCCTGTATCTGACGACAAAGCAAAAATCTTACACTTTACATACCTTATTTGTTGACAGCTTAAATCTGCAGGTGCTCTTTTTAACAGTGTCAACAGTACATTATGCTTTGCAAGGCCTAGCAGTTTAATTGCAATCATTATGTGTCCTTACCTTGAAGATTGTCTGTTAGTTTATTTTAGGGATGGGCCATCATTTGCAAAGAAATTCCATTTGCAAATAATAGCATTCAGTCTTCTTAAAGAACAAGTATTATGGTGGTAATTCTATACAGATCGCTTAAAGATAGGTGCATCAAGGGTGCACACTAAGGCCTAGATTCTATATATGGCACGTAATATTGTGCGCGCACATTTGGACACATGTCCAATTTGCGTGTGCAATTTAATTGAATAAACAAGTCAATTAGCACCATAAATGGGGCACTAACAATTTGGTGCTAATTGGCAGCTATCTGAATTTACATACACAGCTTCCTAGTTAGGATTCTATAAAGATGCGCACATAGGTTTTTCTGCTAGGATTTGAAAAGGGCCATGGGAGAGAGATGTGTGGATCAGGAGTATTCCTAGAATCTCACACAGTGGTATAGAGCAGTGGTTCCCATCCCTGTCCTGGAGGACCACTTGGCCAGTCGGGTTTTCAGGCTAGCCCTAATGAATATGCATGGAGCAGATTTGGATGCCTGGCACCTCCATTATATGTAGATCTATCTCATGCATATTCATTAGGGTTATCCTGAAAACCCAACTGGCCAAGTGGTCCTCCAGGACAGGGTTTGGAACCACTATTATAGACAACAACAAAGAATACAACAGAACTGCAGTGAGAAATTGAGTTGAAAAACAAAAGCAAAAACTGCAGTGGTGATGCCAAGTCTTTAATGGACAATCATATGAAATAAATATCATATGGTGA
The DNA here is from genome assembly GCF_902459505.1 of Geotrypetes seraphini. Classification (NCBI taxonomy): domain Eukaryota; kingdom Metazoa; phylum Chordata; class Amphibia; order Gymnophiona; family Dermophiidae; genus Geotrypetes; species Geotrypetes seraphini. Next base: position 440,161,940 of record NC_047084.1, on the reverse strand, counting down.
GTATCAAATTACCCAGAAATTATAAGGACAATAGTATCTTATTTGCACATGGAGCACCTTACAATTTATTAACAACTTAATGATATTCCAGTAGGAAAGTCCACGAGTTAATCCTTATGGTTGAACTCCAAGATTCAAATTGGCGAGTCTAAGATCTTCTGGAAGCATTGGTTGCAGGCAGGTATACGTACGCTAGATGATGTGATATCTAAAGGGAAAATGCTTGATTTTTCACGACTGCAACAATCATTTGGTATTTCAAAGTCTCAAATATATATGTTGTTGTAGTTGACGCAAGCCATTCAGAAGGGGTTCTCCGATTGGCAAAATCTAAAAAATCAGTATAGCTTGCCAGTCCTATACTTCCAGACAGATTTCCTAGGGCATCAAGTCGCCAAGTGGTATAAATTAATATCTGGTTGTATGAATAAGAATCCAAAAATAAGTTTGAGAGATATCTAGAACATTGTGATTAAGCAACAGATTTCTGCTACTCAATGGCTTCGGATTTGGTCATGGAGGATGAGATGTACAGCGTCAGCATCTATGACACAAACCTGTTTTTTTTTTTTTTTGTTACATATATGTTTTTGGACCCCTGTTCGTTTTTAGAAATTAGATAGTTCAAAATCTAATAGATGCTGACACTGTCATCTTGACTTAGGGACACTGAGTCATTTATTATTCTATTGTCCTTTGATAATCAGTTTTTGGAGATCTATATGGGGACATATTACTCTGATTTTGGAGTCTGCCGGTAATTTGTGGGATGTTGTTATCTCCTACTCCTCCGATAGACAGACATAAAAATAGGTTATTGGGTATAATGACTGGGATAGCCATCCAAATGATTACGAAAAATTGGAAGAATTTGGTGGAATTCATTATGCTTGTGTTATCGATATGAGAAAATGATTTCTGAACAAAGGGGTAATATTAAATGGTTTCATCTGACGTGGGGTCCATTGACCAATTTTATTGATTCTAATTGAATGGTTTTCCCTTTACATCTGGTTATAATTTACACATCCAGGGAAGGGGGGTGGGAGGGTGAAGGATAATATATAGGGTCTGGTTTATTTATGAGTTGCAAGTACTATTGTATGGTTATCTTGAATACAGTGAAATCAGGGGGGGTTGGGGGTAAAGTTATTCTGTATTTTATTGATGGATTAAGTGATATTTTTTCAGGTACTTTGTTATGAATTTTTGTATGCACTGTTTTTAGATTGAAAAAGAATAAAGATATATATATATAAAAGAAAAAAATATCAGTCTAGTCATAAAATAGTTTGTATCCAAAAGCACTGATGAACCTGGACCCGACTGCATAGGAGCTCTCACTGTATGCTCAGCTGTTTACCACTGATTTCAGTTGTTATCCATCAGATTCTTTTGTATATGATACTATTAGGACCCCTGAGGAAGGAGTTTTTCTTCGAAACACAGACCGTGTCAGGTCCGGGTTCATTAATCCTTTTGGATACAAACTGTTTTATAACTATACTAGTCTTTAAGCCCGTTACATTAACGGGTGCTAGAATATATGTCTGTCTGTCTTTTTTTCTTTCTGTCTCTCTCTCTCTCCCGCTGTCTGTCTCTCTCTCTCTCCTTGGCTCCCTTTTTCTGTCTGTCTTTCTGTCCCTCTCCCTGCCCCTGTGTCTTTCTTCCTTTCTGTATGTCTCATTCCCTCCTGCTGTCTGTCAGTCATTCTTTGCCTCCAGTGCCCCTTTCTATGTCCTTAGTGCCCCCAGTGCCTCCTTCCTCCCCCCCTCCGATGCCAGCCTGCCTTCCATTGAAAACCCCCCACCCTCTCCGTTGGCTCCCATCCCCCTTACATTGAAACCCCCCCCATGCCAGCCTGCCTGCCTCCCATCCCCCTGAGCAGCATATTTCCATGGAACCCCCCAATGCCATCTTGCGTGCCTGCCTTCCATTGAACCCCCCACCCCTCTCCAATGCCAGCCTGCCTGCCTCCCATTCCCCTGAGTAGTATGTTTCCATGGACACCCCCCCCCGATGCCATCCTGGCTGTCTGCCTTCCATTGAACCCCCCACCCCCCTTCCGATGCCAGCATGCCTACCTCCCATTCCCCTTCCACTGACCCCCCCTACCCCCATGCCTGCCTGCTTGCTTGCCTCCCATCTCCCTGAGTAGCATGTTTTCATGGAACCCCCCATGCCATCCTGCCTGTCTGCCTTCCATTGAACCCCCCTCACCCCTCCTTTGATGCCAGCCTGCCTGCCTCCCATTCCCCTTCCACTGAACCTCCCCCCCCTCCGATGCCTGCCTGACTCCCCCCACCCGACTCCTCCCCCCCCCCGCCGACCCTACCCGGCACAACTGAAACCCCCGTTGATCCTCCCACCGCTGTAGGGCTGACAAACCCTGCAGGAGCAGCAGCGTCCCAGGCACAGTAAACGCTGCTTCGGGTCTTCTACTGGCCTAATTTCCTCTGCCGCGTCCCTGACTTGGACAGACAGACACATTATATAGGGTTGGGGATGTAGAACCCAAGGTGAAAGGAATTAGGAGTTGAAAACACTCTCAAAGAGGTGGGGTTTTAACTGGGCCTTGAACACTGGCAGAGATGGAGCCTGCCGTAGGGATTTGGGCAGCTTATTCCAAGCATACGGTGCAGCAAGGCAGAAAGGATGGAATCTGGAGTTGGCAGTTGAAGAGAAGGGCACAGATAGGGCACCTAATTTTAAGTGTCATTTACTGATTTTAGTCCTAAGGCCCAAATTCTTAAAACTGCACCGAAGGTTAGGTGGTAATAGGTGCTTATCTTAATTGATTTAACTGGTAATAAATGGTATGGTAACTGACCATGTTGCAAGTGCCTACAGATGATAGTGTCCAACTCCTGTCCATAGTGGTGCCTACTGATGCCAACATGTAAAGTAGGCACCATTTCTAAAATTGATTATTGTAATTCCCTCTTAATTAACATAACTCAGAAAGAAAAAAGACGACTCCAAATAATTCAAAACACCGCAATAAAATTAATTCATAAAGCAAGAAAATACGATCATGTCACCCCATTATTAATCAAATCACACTGGCTTCCCGTTTCTCACCGAATTACTTTTAAAATTATATTTTTGGTTTATAAAACAATACTCTTCAATGAACCTCAATTTATATCTAAAATGATAATTCCATATAATTCTACACGTTCTCTACGATCATCCTCCTCAAATTTATTATCAATCCCTTCTTTGAAAATCATAGGCACAAGAAGAAATGACATATTCTCCGTTATGGCCCCTACGTTATGGAATTCCCTACCAAACTTTATTAGAAGCGAAAAAGACCTTATTTCATTTAAGAAAATGTTAAAAACTTTTCTATTTCAAGATGCATTTGATACATGAAATGACATACTAAAATTTCCTACATCATATAATAATTTGACAAAATTTTATTAAATCCCCTCCCTCCTTATTGTTTTTTTTCCCTTTTATGTAAAATTTCAACAAATAACGACATTGTAACTTTCCCCCCTCCTCCCTATCAATTCATGTCTGTCTAGATTTTAACAATTTTTAACTTTATTTAAGTTACTTTGACTTTTTTCATCAATTTTAATAATATTATTAGTAAATTGTCTGTTCTATGTCTAACCTGTCTAAATTGTATGTTAAACCACCGTCCGGTGGCTTTTACTATGTACATCGCTTAGATATTGTGATAAGCGATTCATCAAATGCCAATAAAATTTGAAACTTGAAACTTTATGCCAGAAGTGGATGTAGGTGCCGGTAGGCACCTCTATGGTTCTGATTCTCATTGAAAGTAGGCAAAGGAAATGTAGGCCAGTAAAATCTTAGCCTACATTTCTGGTGCCTACTTTCAACGTGGCCAAACAGCACCATCATGTGATTGACACTTGATTGGCGCCACTTTTCTAGGCAGCCACTGCTAACAGCGCCATTTAGAGAATCCAGCCCTAAGTGTAGATTCTTCAGTGACAGTTTGCACAACTGACCTTATTGAATAATAGTGTAGGCCCATATTTACAAGCTTAACTTTAGGTGTGGCTACTATATTTAACTTTAGAAATGTCCAAATATCATTTGAATTCACTTATTCTAAGGTACTCTCACTCTCTTCATTACTTTCCCTTTACTTCTTTAAATGATGTATGTACTGTTTAGCCACAAAACCTCAGAAACACCACTCCTCCGTCCCACACTCAGAGTCTTTCTACGGGGAGATTCATGTGTTAACTCCCTATATCCTGATATAGGAACTTTGGATCATCTGTTATTCTATTCTTCTTTGATACTTAATTTTTGGAAGTCGATATGGGGTTTAAATTAATGTTGTACTTGAGTCATCAATCCCATTGACTTATGAAGTCATAATATGTAGAACACTATTACATGCTAAAACCCCCTATGGATTGTTATAAATGCCGTCTTTTCTTAATTATGGTCTGGGCTCCATTTTAACAGTTTACTATATTTTAATTAAATCTCTTGCTTTCTAAATTGTTAATTTTGTCATTTTACTTATCTTGGTATTAGTCGACTGTCTCTTTACTTTCAGCAGACTAAGCAGTTGGACCCGACATGTTTCACCGTAGTTTCGAGAGGGATCCACTCTACAATAGATATCACAATAATTATACTTTTACATTACTAATGTATGAATGAAATATCCATCTCATCCACCTTTTTCTTACCATAGCTGCTATCATCTTAGTTGTAAGATGGCGGCGGCATTTTAGGGCTCATTATTTATAGTTTAACAGCTGAAATACCAACCCACTTTGGCTTTACCTATTGCTGGGGAAGCCTGCCTCCTGCCCCAAAGACGCGCACTACCTTACTTCATTACGTACCACTCAGCTGAGATTCTAACTATCCCATTGTTGGAATCAGAATCCAGAAGCCCATTCGATTTCAGGGTTTAATCCATTAGGCTCAACTGTATCGAGCCTATGGATCCAACGCTTCTCCTTCATATTTAACACTTGTTCCATGTTTCCTCCCACTCTCCCACCTTGCTGCAAACTATCTATCACCCTCCATCTCAGTTGGGATATCGTGTGTTTAAATCGCATCATATGTTGAACCATCGGAGCTTGAGTGTGTTCATTATCAATTCGAGATTTATGCTATTTCAATTGGATCTTTATCGAGCGGCTCGTCCTACCTATATAAATGAGGTCACAGGGGCATATGATAACATACCGTATTTTCACGCAAATAACACGCACCCGTATAAAACGCGCACACGTGTATAGCGCGCAGAAATCACGATGATAAGCACAAAAACTTTGGTATAACGCGCTCACGATTATACCGCGCATGCTGCCCGACTCTCCGTTCACCCCCCTGACTTCCGTGCACTGCCCCGCCTCTCCGTGCGCTGTCCCGACTCTCCGTTCACCCCCCCCCCGACGTCCGATTCATCCCCCCCCCGGCAGGACCATTCGCACCCCCACCCCGAAGGACCGCCGACTCCCCGACAATATCGGGCCAGGAGGGATCCCAGGCCCTCCTGCCCTCGACGCAAACCCCCCTCTCCCCCAACGACCGCCCCCCCCCAAGAACCTCCGACCGCCCCCCCAGCCGACCCGCGACCCCCCTGGCGACCCCCACGACGCCCCCACCCCCCTTCCCCGTACCTTTGGTAGTTGGGCCAGAAGGGAGCCCAAACCCTCCTGGCCACGGCGACCCCCTAACCCCACCCCGCACTACATTACGGGCAGGAGGGATCCCAGGCCCTCCTGCCCTCGACGCAAACCCCCCTCCCCCCCCACGACCGTCCCCCCCCAAGAACCTCCGACCGCCCCCCCAGCCGACCCGCAACCCCCCTGGCCGACCCCCACGACCCCCCCACCCCCCTTCCCCGTACCTTTGGAAGTTGGCCGGACAGACGGGAGCCAAACCCGCCTGTCCGGCAGGCAGCCAACGAAGGAATGAGGCCGGATTGGCCCATCCGTCCTAAAGCTCCGCCTACTGGTGGGGCCTAAGGCGCGTGGGCCAATCAGAATAGGCCCTGGAGCCTTAGGTCCCACCTGGGGGCGCGGCCTGAGGCACATGGGCCCAACCCGACCATGTGCCTCAGGCCGCGCCCCCAGGTGGGACCTAAGGCTCCAGGGCCTATTCTGATTGGCCCACGCGCCTTAGGCCCCACCAGTAGGCGGAGCTTTAGGACGGATGGGCCAATCCGGCCTCATTCCTTAGTTGGCTGCCTGCCGGACAGGCGGGTTTGGCTCCCGTCTGTCCGGCCAACTTCCAAAGGTACGGGGAAGGGGGGTGGGGGGGGCGTGGGGGTCGGCCAGGGGGGTCGCGGGTCGGCTGGGGGGGCGGTCGGAGGTTCTTGGGGGGGGACGGTCGTTGGGGGGGAGGGGGGTTTGCGTCGAGGGCAGGAGGGCCTGGGATCCCTCCTGCCCGTAATGTAGTGCGGGGTGGGGTTAGGGGGTCGCCGTGGCCAGGAGGGTTTGGGCTCCCTTCTGGCCCGATATTGTCGGGAAGTCGGGGTCCTTCGGGGTGGGGGTGCGAGTGGTCCTGCCGGGGGGGGGGGGATGTATCGGACGTCGGGGAGTCGGCCGGGCAAGAGGGCTTGGGCTCCCTCTTGCTCCGATCGTGGATGCGGGTGCGGGTGGGAGCGCGTGCGAGTGGTCGTTCGGGGTGGGGGTGCGAGTGGTCCTGCTGGGGGGGTGAATCGGGCGTCGGGCGGGGTGGGAACTATGTTTTAAAACTTTCGTATACCGCGCTCACGCATATAACGCGCGAGGGGTATGCGCGGTAGGTAAAAACGCGTATAACACGCGCGTTATATGCGTGAAAATACGGTAAATCACCCATCTGCTGTTACAATCAGTAATAGTTCTTGAAACAATTGTGTATTTCTGCAGTACTGACCATTGTTCTCCCTCTATAGTTGTACTACACCATTGACACCCCCCACATTTTAAGTGTTGGCCCTGATGAGTGCTTTTAGTGTAAATACATTTTTTTAAATTCAACATTTGGGCGATTGTTTTACCTTTACTAAAGGCTATCAAAGGGAACTAGCTAAGCCCCGTATGTAGTGCTAGTACAAGCCAATGATTTCTCATCAGTTGTATCAAGTTTTTGGTGGCCCCTGAATATGGGAGTACACATGTCAATCTATCTTCCTCACTACAATTATTTTCTTTATCACTAATCAACAATTCCCTTTGAGCATACCGGGCTCTCAGGTACGCTTGCTTGGTTGCTCGTTTTAGATACCCTCTCGCTAAAAATCTTTCCTCTAGAATCCGAGCCTGATATTTAAAGTCTTCTAACTCAGAGCAATTTCTCCTTATCTTCAAATATTGACTGATGGCTAACCCTAACTTTAACTTAAAGGGGTGGTGACTCGAAAAGTGCAAGAGGGTATTACGGACCATTGGCTTCCTGTATACTGTGGTGGAAAATCCCTCGGGGGTCTTTAACACTGTCAAGTCCAAAAATTCAATCCGTTATTGGTGATATGTAAGCGTTAATTTTATCTGGACATCCACTGAATTCAAATACTCCACAAACTCCTTCAATTCATCCTGAGTCCCTTCCCAAAGGAAGAATATGTCATCTAGGAACCTAGCCCAGAGGGGCACTTTAGCAAATTGAGATGATGTGTATACATATAGCTCTTCAAACTTAGCCATGTATAAGGTGGCTACTGAGGAACCAAAGTCGCCCCCATGGCTACACCCTGAGTTTACTTAAAAAATTCCCCTTGATATAACTTTCATTGATGACCCATCGGGCTAATTGTAATACGAATCCAGTGTAAATCCTATGTGGAGGGCTATGATTTCAGAACACCTCCTCTATAATATCCAAAGCTTGTATGTATATATGTATATAGGGTAATTCTATAAAGGAGGCTTTAAGCCCGCTACATTAGCGGGTGCTAGAGTAGATGTCTGTCTGTCTGGGTATTTTTTTTCTTTGTCTCTCTCTCCTTGCACGCTGCCTGTCTGTCATTTTTTTCTGTCTGTGAATCTCCCTGTTTCCCTAGTACCCTCAGTGCCTCCTTCCTATGTCCTTAGTGCCCCCAGTGACCCTTTCTATGTCCAAAGTGCCCCCAGTGCCTCCTTCCTCCCCTCACCCCCCTCTGATGCCAGCCTGCCTGCCTGCCTCCCATCCCCCTTCCATTGAAACCCCCCCGATGCCAGCCAGCCTGCCTGCCTCCCATCCCCCTGAGCAGCATGTTTCCATGGAAACCACCCCACCCCCCCGATGCCAGCCTGCCTGCCATTGAACCCCCCCACTCTCCCTCCGATGCCAGCCTGCCTGCCTGCCATTGAAACCCCCCCACTCCCCCTCCGATGCCAGCCTGCCTGCCTCCCATTCCCCTTCCATTGAACCCCCCCGATGCCAGCCTGCCTGCCTGCCTCCCTTCCCCTGAGCAGCATGTTTCCATGGAAACCCCCACCCCCCGATGCCAGCCTGCCTGCCTGCCTTCCATTGAAATCCCCCCACCCCCTCCGTTGCCTGCATCCCCCTTCCATTGAAACCCCCCCTGATGCCAATCTGCCTGCCTGCCCGCAGAATATTTCCATGAAACCCCCCACCCCTGTCCGATGCCAACCTCCCTGCCTGCCTCCCATCCCCCTTCCATTGAAACCCCTCCCATGCCAGCCTGCCTGCCTGCCTCCTATTCCCCTGAGCAGCATGTTTCCATGGAACCCCCCATGCCATCCTGCCTGCCTGCCTTCCATTGAACCCCCCCACCCCCTTCCGATTCCAGCCTACCTGCCTCCCATCCCCCTTCCACTGAAACCCCCCCACCCCACCCCTGATGCTAGTCTCCCTGCCTGCCTCTCATCCCCCTGAGTAGCATTCCACTGACCCCCCCCCTGTGCCGACCCTAGGTATACCACTAACACGCCGCAAATCCCCCCTCCCCCTAGGCACACCAGTAATATGCCGTGATTCCCCCCCTCCGCCGACCCTACCCGGCACAACAGAAACCCCCGTTGACCCTTCCAGCTGACCCTCCCACCGCTAGACGGCTGACAAACCTGGCAGCTCCAGCAGCATCCCAGGCACACTAAACACGCTGCTTCGGGTCTTCTACTGGCCTAATTTCCTCTGCCGTGTTCCTGCTGACGGGTTTTATTATATAAGATATGTATAAGGCTAGGGTTTTATTATATAGGATATATTATATAGGATATGGAAATTGACAACTTGCCTCGTCTTTGAATATTGACTGGCACATATATGGAAGCTGCTACAAAGATGTCAGATGATAAGGCATTCCCCCTTTCTTTACTGACTGAAGTATATCATCATTCTGCTCATTATAGTGATGCCTTCCCTGACCTCAGTACCGGGAAAGATGGTAGAGATGCTGATACAGGACCACATCGAAGATTACCTTGACGGACATGATCTGATGAGGACCAGCCAACATGGCTTCAGCAAAGGTAGATCTTGCTTGACAAATTTGCTGCACTTCTTCGAGGGAGTAAACAAGCAGACAGACAAGGGTCAACATTGTATATCTAGATTTTCAGAAGGCGTTCGACAAGGTTCCGCATGAACTACTTTGAAAAATTGTGAGCCATGGAATTGAGGGTGAAATACTCACATGGATTAAAAACTGGCTGGATTAAAAACTCAGACTGGAAAAGCATCATGAGTAGAGTGCCGCAGGGTTCGGTACTTGGACCCGTGCTCTTCAACATATTTATAAATGACCTGGAAATTGGTGATTAAATTTGCAGACGATACGAAGTTATTCAGAGTAGTGAAGATGCAGGAGGATTGCAAAAACCTGCAACATGACATAAACACGCTCAAGAAATGGGCTGCAACAGGGCAAATGAGGTTTAACGTGGATAAGTGTAAGGTGTTGCATGTTGGTAACAAAAATCTTATACACGAATACAGGATGTCCGGTGCAGTACTTGGAGAGACCCCCCCAGAAAAGAGACTTAGGAGTACTGGTCGACAAGTCAATGAAGCTACCGCATAATGTGCGGCGGCGGCAAAAAGGCCGAACAGAATGCTGGGAATAATTAAGAAGGTTATCATACCGCTGAACTGGGCCATGGTACGCCCTCACCTGGAATACTGTGTCCAGCACTGGTCGCCGTACATGAAGGAGGACACAGTACTACTCGAAAGGGTCCAGAGAAGAGTGACTAAAATGGTTAAAGGGCTGGAAGAGTTGCCAAACAGTGAGAAATTAGAGAAACTGGGCACAATGGACCACTGGTTTGACTCAGCAGCGGCAATTCTTATGTTCTTATGATTAGCTTTGTTTTGTTTTTAAGAAATTGCAGTTTTTTTGGCCCATGTAGCCTGCCTTAAATGGTGGCCTCCTACTTGTTTATTGACCTTTCTTTCCTATGTATCTAAATGGAATATCACACTGACCACGGTACTTAAAGCCTCAAACTACAAATTGTTTAATGGATCTCAAGAGCTCTCTCATGACAGGTTTCAGAAGCTTTTCATAGAGGAACATAAAAATAAGCTTAGTTCATTATTTCAGTGTCTGACAATTGAATGAACTACACGTGAGGATTATTATTGCTTTAAAAATTCCTTTTTCACAGACACAATATGCTATGTTCTATAGGTAGTTCCTCTGTCTTTGTAATGCCATAGCCACGTGTGTTTTAAAATAAATTTCAAAACCATCTGCTAATGGTCTGGGGAATCCCTGTCGGCTCGGTTTTCTCGTCATCGTAGTAAGCTTTTTTTGTCTGTTTGGGCGACTTATTTAGACACTCTGCCTCTTCTGACTAAAAGCCAAGTTCTCAACCGGTTGCAGAAGCCAGTGGTACCCATGTTGCCAGTGGGTTAAAGGTGGGGACTGGGGGGTGGTATGGGGGTAGGGGTAGGGGAGGTTTTTCTTGTTGGGTATGGCTGGGCCGAGTCTGGGTATAAGAACCCAGCCCGGACTCTACCAGTTTCCGCCCGTTTGGGTGGTTTGTTGTTGGTTGTTTCCATTCCTGAATACTGTAGATCAAAAATGTTGTTGCCCTGCTATGTTTGTTTGACTATTGTCGTTTAATAAACTGTTTTGAAAAAAAAAAAAATTTCAAAAAAGGTAATTATTATGAAGCTAAAATAGAATTGTGGGATTGGAGTATTATTTCATTTCTGCATGTAGGAAGAATGATAAGAAAAAGAGAACTAAGTTTTATATTTTATTTGGGGTCATTACAAGGATATTGAAGATACTAGTTGAATCTTCAGCCTTATACTTCTTAACTCGATTAACTTTCAGGCTCTTAATTTTCATCCACCCCATATCATGCACAAATACATGGTCGAGTTGACTATTATGACCATCTATTAATATCCAGAACTGCCTCTGACAGCACAGACACCATGGGAATGACTCAATGTGATGCTAGGTGGTTGCTAGAGGTATTTGGAGCCATGCAGCTATGTTGATGGGTGCGTGGTGGTAGATCCAGTCGTTGAACATGTATATCGAGGTGGTCCCAAATGTACTCAATTGGGTTAAGGTCTGGGGAATTTGAAGGCCAAGAATGTAGCTGGAACTCTTAGTTATACTATGCAAACCACTCACAAATAATTCTGATGGTATGACATGTTGCATTGTCTTATTGAAGGATCCCATCAGTCATAGGGAAGACTGTCAACATGTGCAGGTGTACTTGATCAGCAAGAATAAAAATAATAATAATAATCATAATCATAATTTTATTCTTATATACTGCCAAAGCCATAGTAGTTCGAGGCGGTTTACAATAAGAAGAGCTGGACAATCAGCAAAATAATTACAATGAAAGTCATCGAATACATGTAGATAATCAGAGAAAGGGAGAAAGTCAGAGAATTAGACACAATGTAGGGTCATCGAGTACATGTAGGTAGAATACAGATATAAGGCTATACGAGTTCTTAGGTTACAAATCGGTTAAATAAGTTTGTTTTGACTAGTTTTCTAAAGCTAAGGTAGGATGAGGAGTGCTTAATGATGTTCTGTTGGCCTGCTTTGAAAGCAAGAATTATGTCCAGGTATCTTTTATATCAGCAGGCCTTTATTGTTGGGTGAATAAACATATGAATTCTGCGTGTGGGCCTGATGGAACTATCCAGATTAAAATGAGAGACCAGCTACAGTTTCGGATAGATCTAGAAAAACTGATCAGAAAATTACAATTACAAGTTTTCTTTCACGACTCTCCAATAAGTACGGATCACACTATTATTTCCCCTAAGAGCACATGGTACCCCCCTATCCCTTTAGACCCCACAGTGCAGACATTTAAACAATGTGTTCTCAAAGATATTGAAACATGGCAAGTTAACCAAAATCAACATAAAAAATATAGTTTCAATAACTTAAAATATGAAGAACGATTAGCTATTCAAACATTGAAGAACAACACTTCAATAACAATTACATTACATTACATTACTGATTTCTATTCCGCTTGTACCTTGCGGTTCAAAGCGGATTACACAGGAAGAGAACTGGACATTTCCAGGAGGGTACATGACATTGGAGAATACAGGTTGAGGGTATAGACTTAATAACAGAATGAGTGTATAGACATAATAACATTGGAAGGTACATTACATAGCAGATTGTCTGTTTCCATATGTTGGTAGGTAATCGGTTTCGGAGAGGAGGTTAGGAGAGGAGAGGGAGGTTAGGTAGTTTGTATATACTTTTTGAATAGCAGCGTTTTGATTTCTTTACGGAATGCTTTGAAGTCGGATGTTGAGGTTAATAGCCTGGTAATGGAGGGTTCGAGTTTTGCTGTGTGCGTTGCTATGAGGTTATCGTAAAGCTTTTTATGATGAATGCCATTGAGTGGTGGGTATGAGAATGGTGTCAGTGTTCTTCTTGTTCTGGGTGGAAGGTTATAGTTTAGGCGATCGTTTAGATAGGCAGGTACAGTACCGTTGATTACTTTGAAGATTAGACAGTATAGTTTGAATTGAATTCTGGCTCGAATCGGTAGCCAATGTGAGTCTAGGTAGGCATTGGTGATGTGATCAAATTTTCCGAGGGAGTAGATTAGTCTGAGGGCTGTGTTCTATAACCAAAGCAGATAAAGGGGGTGCCATAGTGGTCTCTGACTCTGAAAAATATCATGCGGAGATTATGCGACAACTAGGAGAGATTGAAACATATGAAAGATCTTCTTTAAATCCCACTAGAAGACTGCAGAGACAGATCCAACTATTATCAAAACAGGGTCTCCAGAAAGGATTTCTTACATATAAAGATTATAAATTTCTCAATGAAATGAACCCAATTGTTCCAATTTTCTACATCTTGCCGAATATTCATAAAAGGTTGGTTGACCCTCCGGGTCGCCCTATAATGTCCTCAAAAGGATCTCTTTTAGAACCACTTTCAAGATTTGTGGATGAATTTTTGAAACAAGAGGTAACTGAAATTAGCTCCTATATTAAAGATGCTAAAGATGTTATGGGAAAATTAGAAGATATTTCTGAAGAATTTTTTCCTTTGACCCTTGTCACTTTAGACGTTACCTCTTTGTATACCTCTAGCCCCCAGGAAGATGCCTTAGATATCATTAAAGAATCTCTAAACAGAAGGGAAATACCACATTTCATCCCTACGGAATTCCTGTTGTCTCTAGCTAGAATAGCGATGAAAGAGAACTTTTTTCTGTATAAGCAACATTTTTACAAACAGAAAGTGGGGGTGGCCATGGGGGCAACTTTCGCTCCATCAGTTGCAAACCTCTATATGGCTCAATTTAAAACCAGATGGGTAGAACATTCCCCATTTTGTCCTTATATTAAAAAATGGTATAGATATATTGATGGCGTTCTATTATTGTGGACAGGCACTGAGAAGGATTTGACCAGTTTTCTTAAATGGCTGAATAGCTGTGATTCCAGCATACAATTTACTATGCAACATTCAACTAGCCATATAGAATACTTAGATCTGAAGATAACTCAAGTGGATAGTCACTTTAAGTTTGATGTTCATGTCAAATCTACGGACAGGAACACTTTCTTAAATTTTAATAGTTGCCATCCTTACAGCTTGAGAAAGAATTTGCCTTTTTCCCAATTATTACGTCTAAAACGTAACTGCTCCAACGCAAAGGATTACAGTAGACAATCAAAATTATTGATATCAAAGTTGAATCAAAGAGGTTACCCTAAGGCCGTGTTAAAACATTCTTGCAGAGGAGCAAAGTATTATCATAGAGAATGGCTTATGCAAGAAAAAAAACCCTTGAACACAAAGAACAAGAACACCCTGGAAGATGATAGCCTGATGACTTGTATACTCAAATATTCTAATCAAGGCAATAAGATCGCTACTGGAAAATAATCAAAACAAATGTGATCTTTGACAAAACAGATTTGAAAATTGCATTCTCTAGTGAGAGAAATCTAAAAGAAATATTATCCTCCACCACCAATGATATTGATCCGACTTCAAATAAGAAGGTTTTACCTACAGGATTTTTCAGGTGCGGAAAATGTAGTATCTGTACGATGACGGTATCACAAAAGGAATTTATTAATCCCAATGATGGAAACCGGTATTCTATCAAACATTTTTTAATGTGCTCCTTGGATCACGTAATTTACATCATAATGTGTCCTTGCAACACATTTTATGTGGGTATGACCACAAGAACATTCAGGACCAGAATGGTTGAACACAGATCTAATTTGAAAAACAACAGATTGAATGCACCCTTGGTAGAACATTGTTCTCTCCTACATCATAAGTTCGAAGATCTCAAAAGTTTCTGTATTGACAGAGTAACATCAAGTGTCCGAGGGAGTGATAGAAAAAGACACTTGTCACAAAGGGAAATACGCTGGATATATAGACTGGAAACAATGAAACCGAAAGGACTGAACACGTCCATAGATTGGACATCTTTTCTTTGACAATTTGGTAGTGTTTGGATTTTGATTTTGTATTAAGCACGCATGCGTGATATCTTGACAGCTGAGATACCTGTTAAAAGCGCATGCGCCGGCGTTCTGCCGGCTGTCAGCGCCATTTTTTGTCTCTTCAACAGAGTCTAGCTGCACCGTAAGTTTTCTCTAACAGAATTAAATTATACTATTGGTTTTCCACCCAGAAGCACTAATAGAAATGTTTTACAATGATTTTAGTTGTTTATTTTCTTATTTTTTCTGTTGTAGATTTTGACCCCTGAGGAAGCCACGAATGGTGAAACGGGTTCCCGTAGGGTTTCTCACATTGGCACTTGCAAATAACTTCAAAATGAAAAGATAAGTGCAATGTTTTTAGTGCTATTTATTCACTTAAAGTTTTGTTTAACACATACTTTTTTGCACTCTTATTATTCATAATGAACTCAATGAATGATACCTTCTCCTGCATTTCTGGATAGAAATCTTTGATGATTCACCAGAGCAGGCATCTGAGAGTTCAGTTATAGATGTGAAACATTTACTTAACAAGTTCTTATACCTGTGGTCTAGAATAGATTTGAAACAAAGACAAGCAAATTTGAACATAAGAACACAAGAACATAAGCAGTGCCTCCGCCGGGTCAGACCACAGGTCCATCCTGCCCAGCAGTCCGCTCCCGCGGCGGCCCAAACAGGTCACGACCTGTCTAATTCACCAGAAGGGGCCCCCATGCCGTCTTGGTTTCCCTTCCTAGCCCTCCGGTCTTGCACATGCACGACCTGGGTTTCTATATTTATTTTCTGGTTAGCTTTCTCAATATCCCATGATCCCTTTATCCTTCAGGAATCCGTCCAGTCTCTGTTTGAATCCTTGTACCGTACTCTGCCTGATCACTTCCTCCGGTAGCGCATTCCAAGTGTCCACGACCCTTTGGGTGAAGAAAAACTTTCTTGCATTCGTTCTGAACCTATCTCCCTTCAGTTTCTCCGAATGCCCTCTCGTACCTGTTGTCCCCTTCAGCCTGAAGAATCTGTCCCTATCCACCCTCTCTATGCCCCTCATGATTTTGAAGGTCTCTATCATATCACCCCTGAGCCTCCTCTTTTCCAGAGAGAAGAGCCCCACCCTATCCAACCTCTCGGCGTATGGGCAGTGTTCCAGCCCTTTTACCAGTTTCGTTGCTCTCCTTTGGACTCTCTCAAGTATCGCCATGTCCTTCTTGAGGTGTGGCGACCAATACTGAACGCAGTATTCCAGGTGTGGACGCACCATCGCTCGATACAATGGCATGATGACTTCCCGCGTCCTGGTTGTTATGCCCCTCTTTATGATGCCCAGCATCCTGTTGGCTTTTTTCGAGGCTGCTGCGCACTGTGCAGATGGCTTCAGTGATGCATCCACCAGCACACCCAAGTCTCTCTCAAGAATGCTGTCTCCCAACAATGCCCCCCCCAATTTGTAGTTGAACAACGGGTTCTTTTTCCCTATATGCATGACCTTGCATTTTTCCACGTTAAAGCGCATTTGCCATTTGTTTGCCCAGTCTTCCAGCTTGTCCAAGTCCCTTTGCAGGTCCTCACACTCCTCCCTGGAGCTAACTCTTCCGCACAGTTTGGTATCGTCTGCAAATTTTATAACCTCGCACTTTGCCTCCTTTTCTAGGTCATTGATAAATATGTTGTCAATGACCTAGAAAAGGAGGCAAAGTGCGAGGTTATAAAATTTGCAGACGATACCAAACTGTGCGGAAGAGTTAGCTCCAGGGAGGAGTGTGAGGACCTGCAAAGGGACTTGGACAAGCTGGAAGACTGGGCAAACAAATGGCAAATGCGCTTTAACGTGGAAAAATGCAAGGTCATGCATATAGGGAACAACACTCTTGCTTCCAGGGCAGCCATGCAAATTGCAGCCGTTATTTGCAATGAACCCTCATTAGTATGGGTGCAATCAGCAGTCATCTGCTATGGAGCCCCATTCACAACGGGGTTCAGTGCACAGTTGTTTTAGACACACATCTGGAAGTCCCCTGGTTCATTTGAATGGTAAATTGCTACATTGTAGTGTGCCAATTAGCCTGCACCAACCTGCATAGCCAACGTTCACAGGTCATCAAAAAAGGTTCCATTTGACCACCTATTTGTTTTTTTGTTGTTTTTTTTTAATATCACCTTTCAAATTAAGTTACTCACAAAAGATATTAGTCTTTTGTCTCTCCCTATGACAGGAAGTTCAAAACTCTCAGCATCAAAGAAGCTGTCACTGTCATAGGTAACATAATCTTAATGACTGCCTCTTATTCAAATGAGTTACTTGATCAATCAGATTCAATTCAGTTTACTGACAGCCCAGTAGTAAGATAAAAGTTCTGAAACTTCAGGTTTCAATAGTATGCCAATCAATTTCACTCTCAGTCACACAAACTCAAAGCACGCACACACACACACACTTACAAGAACCCAAACCTGTCTAAATTACACTTTTATATTTCAGTACAACCGCCGCCACACAGTGCAAATTCTTCACACACTAAAAAACCTACCCAACAGACAAACTCAGCAGTTTAGAATTCTCCTGGAGAGTTCCAAAGTTCTTGTACAGCTGATGCTGCAAAACACAGCTATACACACAAACCTCTAAACCCCCCCCCACCCCCCCCCCCCCCCGGACCATTTTTTTTCCCTATTTGACAGAACATTCCTTTTTCTCTTTTTTATTTCTTCTGGGTCCCAACACTCTCCACGTGTCACAAACTTCTGCTGCACAACAATGCCCATTAGCCAACAGCCTCATAAGTCCGGCGCCCTTCCTCAGTGCACAGGAACCCTTTAAAATTTGTGTCTCCAAAAATGTGGGGTCTGCAGTCTTTGGGACGCTTTCCAAAGCTTCCCCACACTTGCCAGCATTGTCCCACGGCTTTTTCCCTGCTCTCGGATGGCAAAAATAAAAAAATAATTATTTCGGTCCAATAAGGCCCAGCCGGCTCAATGACATCACCACCGTACATACACAATGAAATCATCGGGCTTGCACAGAAGTCACATCCAGATTTCCTCAACAGCCGTAGTGAGCATTACCATGGCTCATTGTTACCTGGCACTTCTCTGCCTCCTGTCCGGCACCTCTCCAACTGCCATCAGCAGCCCATCACTGTTGTGACCTTCTGTGACCCTATTTCCAGCAGCCCCCTCAGGTACTTGTTTTTAAACTCACTGGGGTTACATTAACAGTTAAACACTTGTACTTTGTTGTTCACTGTATGAAATAATAAAACAATGATTTCAAATCTCATGTTTTTTGCTTCTCCCCTACCAGAGACTTCTGCGCTCATCTCTTATCAGGTGGCAACATTAAGAAGTACATGTCACACACTTTCAAATGTATATTTTACATTTCTAGTGTTGGTGCATTATTGTGAGAAAAAAAATAGTTGCCATGACTTATGAATCAACCTTCGTACTCATATGTATGGGAAAGATGGCTGATTTGTCATTTTTATTTAATTTTAGGAACCCATGTTCTGCACTCCTGCTACATAGAGTGCAAAATGCCTGCAGGGACCATGGCAGCAGTATCATTTCATTGCAACATGCAACCCACAGCTTCCTACAGAAACCTGCAACCAATTTAGCAGAATGAATGCAAGCCTTTGTTTTTTAAACCGAATAAATATCACTCATATTTGCTCATATATTATGGTAATGGAGAACAAGCAACCCACTATTTGCCTGCTGGCAATACAAATGACTTCTGCTATGGATAAAATAGCACATGAATATTCTGCATTAATCATGATAATAAAAATCAAGCCCTTTTTTCATAAAATAAATTATTGAGATTTTAAATACCAATGCAATATACTAACACACAAAAAAATATCAAAAAAATAAATCAAAAATAAATTTAAAATTAGTTCTGGGATCGTACTGTTTTGCACAATACAAACATTTAGGGCTCCTTTTAAAAAGGTGCATTAGGGCCTTAACACCCGGAATAGCACACGCTAAAATGCTCCACGTGCTAGCCGCTACCGCCTCCTCTTGAGCAGGCGGTAGTTTTTCAGGTAGCACACGCTATAGCACGCACTAATCCTGTGCGTGCGCTAAAAACGCTAGCGTACCTTTCTAAAAGGAGCCCTTAATCACCATATTTACATAAATATTCACAAATTTTCTTAAATTTCCCCAAACTGCCACTCCTTACTGCAAATATTTTTCACATTTAACATATAGGCACTGCATATTCCACCAGCTGTTAAAATCCAATTTTGAAAAATCTTTCCAGTTAGATAATATCGCTTCAACTGTTATCATTATCAAATTTTTCTGCAATTGCACTTTGTACATATCTAACTCAGTATCCAAACCAGGAGCATTAACTATTGGATATGATAAAGGTTCTGATATAGAGTAATGCAGAAATCGTTGATCATATTTTATTCCAGTAGGAAATCACATAAAGACAAGTATAAATCATATGTTCCATGGTTTCCACTGCTGACTTACAAGACAAGACAAGACAAGACAAGACTAACAAAGATTCTTCTGTTTATCATCTATTTTAGATATTTCAATGGTGTCCATTTAGCTTTATGTATTAGCAAAAAAATAGATTGCATTATACTAGCCAAGTTGAGTGAGGTTGTGACTGTTAACCAAATCCCCTTCCATTTTGATTCACCTAGCTTTATATCCATATCATATTCCCAAGCCCTTTTTTAGAGATTACATCAAAAATGTTTCAGAACAATTTGCTCAGGACTGAGGCCAGGATTTTCAAAAACCCGCATTACAAAGCAACAGTCTGCTAATGCAGCCGTTTTGACACCAAATTAAAAAAACTCCAGACATTCTTAAAAAGTCGTGCATGCAGATAAGATTGGCGGACATCAGCGAAGACTTCCTATATTTGCATGTGCCCATGTCTCCTGCTGCCGTGGGGGTGTTGGGTCAGGTAAAGTATAGCAGGAGAAAAGTGGGCATCTCTCCTGCTGCGGGCGGGGGGCGGTTGGGTTGGGTTGTGGCAGGATTTTTTTTAATTTAGCGCAGCAGGAGAGAATGGGCATCTCTCCTGCTGCATCACAACACAGGGCTTTCTAGCAGCCTCTGACACTGACTGGCACCCCTGGACCAGTCAGATTTTTTTTTGTCGCCAAAAGCCAATGGCACTTTTTTAAAATGGCTCGGCATTTTTTTTTTTTTATAAATCTTTATTGATTTTTCAAACTACAATTGTGCAACAAATGAATCACAAATATGGGTATTACAAACCAAGCACAAATGTATAACATTAATGCTCTATTATTTTATCCCCTCCCTCCCAATACAAATATATTAAAATCTTCATGAAACTATTCATAAATTCCTATATCAATACCATTTCCATTCCCCCCCCTAGGCATTTTTTTAAGAATCCACCGGAGTGCTCAATGCAATGTTGAAGAGTCCATTTGCATGTTAGCATCAGAGACTGCTAGAAACCTCGCTAAAGACGGAGATAATCCATTTTGATAATTCACCGTTAAACTGCATACAGGCTAAACTGCTGGAAAACAGTTTAGCGACAGCGTTAAACTTTTGAGAATCTTGCCCTGAGTAATGATGATGTACAACCCTGATGATTTGAAAAATAAGTATCCTAGCAAGAAGCATCAATTGCACATTCTGGGATATAATGGGGGTCAAATTAGGATATGTGCAATGGCTCAAGTCAGTACCATTGTTTTATAGTCCTGGCACAGAACAAGGAAAACAAAAGACCACCAGGTGGTTTACTTTAATTAGGGCTTGTGATTTTAGATAATATCTGATAAAAAACAATAAAAACAATCACCAGTGAAATACACAGGAGCACTGTAAATGATGGCAGAAAATAACCTCCACAGTCCATCCAGTCTGCCCAACAAAGTGACTAGAGCCTCGCCCACCACTCTATGTGGGCCTGGTTCACCCATTTGTAAATACTGGTTGTGAAGTCACCATGATGGAGATGATATGTAGTGTATTGCTGACAGTATTCATCTTACCAGTCAAGATCAAGTTTTCAAGTTTATTTAAAACTAGCTGATGCCCCGGCATTGCACGGGTATTTAATTATAGCAATAACACTGTAAATGGATTCAAATAAAGATACTTTATAGTGGTGAATGAAATTATTTTTTTACAGCTTAATAAAAAGTACAATATTCAAATTATAATGTGAAATATTTGACAAAATGAATATAATACATCTAATGCAAAACGTGATTATAAACAACATTTTTAGTTTCACCTCCTGGAGCAAGAACATATAAATTCTTGGGTGAACCCACCCTTGAGCAAGCAACATAGAGTTGTGGGCCGCGAGACCCCCAGAACATATCACCCCAGGTAGTGAGGGATCCGCATACCAAGTTTCGTTCAAATCGGTCAAGCCGTTTTTGAATTACAGTGAGAATGGCAGCTTTTTACATTTTTTCCATTGACATGAATGGGTGAAATCTGATTTTCTGTTTGTAGCTCTGCCCATGTGTGCAGGTGGGCCGCGAGACCCCCAGAACATATCACCCCAGGTAGTGAGGGATCTGCATACCAAGTTTCGTTCAAATCGGTCAAGCCGTTTTTGAATTACTGTGAGAATGGCAGCTTTTTACATTTTTTCCATTGACATGAATGGGTGAAATCTGATTTTATGTTTGTAGCTCCACCCATGTGTGCAGGTGGGCCGCGAGACCCCCAGAACATATCATCCCAGGTAGTGAGGGATCTGCATACCAAGTTTCGTTCAAATCGGTCAAGCCGTTTTTGCGTGATCGCGGCACATACATACATACACACATACATACCTCCAATTTTATATACAGTATATAGATTTATTATACTGCCCACTCAAACCTTCTAAGCGGTGTACAAAAATGCCATAACAATTAAAATGCAATATTATAAAAAACAAACCAAGGGAAAAGACAATTTAAGGACAAAAACAAACAGGAACAAAAGGGGAGAAGGGATTGGAACTACAATGATAGAAAAAAAGAGAACTCTTAAGGTAAACCCCCCCCCAAAAAGGATGGGGACTATAAAAAAAATCTTTTTTTAATTCTAAATCTAAATCATCCTTAAAAGGACATTTTAAGCTACAAAGGCATTGAGAAAAAGGAATGTCTTTAGCTTCACTTTAAAATCAATAAGTGTTAAGTTTTCACGCAGGTAGTTAGGGATACCGTTCCAGAGAAAAGGAGCATTGACAGAAAAAAATTGTAGTCCTCATTGTGCTCCCTCCAAAGCTGCACAGTTCTCCCACTCCCAGTATGTGACAATAAAGAAATCAACACACTGGAGTTGTCAAACCTTCACCTCTCTCTCACCACGTGCAGGACCCAGACCATACCGTACAAGTATAAAGTTTATTTAAAAATTAGATTAAATAACTTCAAAATTTCAAAGTGATGTACAATAAAATGGGGAAACAGACAATTTGTTTGAGAGACAATGACTTACTTCGGACAAGATAAGACTGCAAAACTAAAGGAAATAGGGGAGAATTGCAAACAATACAGGAAAGAGAAAAAAAAAGTAAAACATTAGGGAATAACTTTACAAAGAGATGGCCTTGCGTGAATTGAGGTTCAGTGTCAAATTGAACTCAGAAAGGTTTTTATTCAAAGGCGTCCTTAAAGAGGTGGAATTGGGATCCACTCCCCCATGCTGGATTTCCTTTTTCTCTTGCCACGCGCGGGACACAGACCATACAAGTCTGTCCAGCATTGGACTCAGCTCCCACTATTCTTGTCCAAAGTAACACTTCCCTTAGTACTTTCTCTTATTTATTTTTGTCTGCATTAGATCCTCTTTGTATTGTGCCTCTCTCATGCTGACAACTGCATTGCAATGTCAACCAGGATGTCATCTCTGTAGGGCAACACTTCGGAAAACCAGAACACTTCATCAATGATTTTATGTTGAGAATACTAAAGGGCTCCTTTTACTAAAGTGCACTAGCGATTTTAGCGCAAGCACAAGATTAGTGCGTTCTATAGTGCGCGCTAGCTGAGAAATTACCGCCTGCTTAAAAGGAGGCGATAGTGGCTAGTGCACGCTAAAACTGCTAGCACGCCTTTGTAAAAGGAGTCCTAAAAGTCAGTAACAAAAAAAGAAGTGAGGATAAAAGAGATGCTTCCACTAGGGATGCACACACTTGTAATCTTTATAGGGGGGAGGGGATGTTGCTCATTAGTTTAAAAGAAAATGGGATTTGTTGTGTAAAATCTAGACTATCTAGTTTCTCAATTGCTGGTAAGAATCTCTGGAATTCAATTCCAGGTATAATGAGATTATGCAAAGATTGTATGTCTTTCAAGAAATTGTTAAAAACACAATTATTTGTGGACACCTTTCTCTAACTCTGTGGTTATTATTTGTCTCAGATTTAAATTCTGTATTAGGGACATTTTGTGGGGGAGATTGATTTATTTGTTTACTGCATTTTATAATGTGTGTTTGTGTTTGAAACTGTGGATGTAAATGTTTTTGTACATCACTTAGATTTAAGCGATTCATTTATTTTAAAAAATAAATATTGTTCAGAACTGTAGGTAAGGAGGTCTGATAAGTTCTGATCCAGGGCATCAGAACACAGGTAAGGTCAGTACTCAGGCAGTTCTGAACCAGGCCAGGTCGGCACACTGATCTAGGCCCTGTGTACGGATCTAGGCCCTGTGAGGCCCTTTGTAGAAGTATGAATTCTTTCTCTCTCTCTTTTGTAAAACTTCTACCGCAGCTTAGTAAAAGACTTATATTGGAAAACCTAAAAACGAGTTAGAAGCAGTAAAAATAGAAACTCAACTGCTCCAAAACACAAAAGTGAAAAATATATGAAGTATTAGCAAAGGAGTAAAAAAAAAAAAAAGCAGACCAAACAAAATAGAAAAACACAGTCTTTATTAACATTCTTCCACCTTTTATGAAGGTGCGCTAGCGTTTTTTATCGCACGCACCGGATTAGCGCAAAGTCTCCAGAATTATGAATCGTAAATAACTGGTTGTGCAGTTAACAATATTTCAATAGTTAATCGAAGGGGTTTTTTATTTTGACCTGTGATTGAAACGGGATATGGGTCAGTAACACCACTGAAGTTTAGTACTGCGCTCTGTCACGTTCACTGAGGTCTTTTTTCCTTCATAAATATAACAAAAAACTAAAAATATCTATTATATAACAGTGATAACAAGATTGCTGGGGTTGTTACGTTTTCACTGCTGGAGTGCATGCCTGAGTCAAGCCATGCCCCAAATCCACCCCTAACCAGACCTACTTTCTGGTAGACACCTTGGAGTAGATGCCTTCCTCAAAATGGTAGGTGGCTACTAAGTTAGGCACCTACCAGCTAATTATATTTTAAACTGCTTTTTAATCAATTTTTTATGGTGTTTTTCCATTATCAGTGCCAATTAAGCCTAATTAAGCCTGCTATTAAAGGAAACATGCCTTGAAGCATTTATAAAAATGTTCAACGAATGGAAAACTGACATAACGATGGAATTTTTCTATGGGCCTCAGTGCACCTCTGCTTGTGCCTCCTGGTCTGGCTTGATGCAGATGATCTACCTCTAGAAACTGTGGACCTCTGCCACTCTGAGGACATCACCAGTCAGCAGTGGCGTACCAAGGGGGGGGGCGGGGGGTGGTCCGCTCCGGGTGCACGCCCCAAGGGGATGCACAGCTGGCCCCCACCGGGGAATAGGCTGTTGCCGGGGAAAGGCTTCCACTGCCGTCATCGGGAACAAGCCGGCCGAGTTCTCCCTTCTTTTCTTCCCTGCAGGGACGACCAACTCTCGCCGCCTGGCATCAATTCTGATGTCGGAGAGGACATTCTGGGCCTGCCAATCACTGCCTGGATGGCCTGGAATGTCCTCTCCGACATTAGAATTGATGTCGGGCAGCAAGAGTTGGTTGGTCCCGCAGGGAAGAGAAGCAGGGCAAACTCGGAGCCGGCCTGTTCCCAATGGCGGCAGTGGCAGCCTATTCCCCAGCGGCGGTGGCAGCATTTTCCCAAAGGCGGTGGCATGGGGGAGGGGAGGGAGAAAGAAAGAAACCTTTGAAAACTTGCGGAATACAAATAACATTTTCTCTGCGTACAGTGTGCTTTGTGTTTTTAAAACTTTATTGCTGGTAGATCATTTTCACTTGGCCACA